>NC_061808.1:6360118-6712618 GCF_021462225.1 Girardinichthys multiradiatus
GATGCATTATGGTCCCTCCTGCAGTTACTGGGTCTGCTCCAGAGACTTCTGCCAACTCAACTGACTCCTTGACACATCAGATGCAGCAGCTCTACTCAGAGTTCTGGTTAACAGAGATCCTCACCTCATCTCTAAGACTTAGTCCATCCACTTTGTGGAGGAGACTCTGCCTAGCATCACTTGTCAACAGGAGACAGAGATACTTGAACTGCTCCTTTCAAGAAGCATAAGTGAGAAACCAGATGGCCTCTCCTTGCTACGCCTTGAGATCCTGTCCTTAAACCACACAAATGTGGTTGGTCACATGGAACAACCTTGAGTGAGGCCAACATGCACCGAGAGCAAGTTTTATACGAGGACATAGTTCTTGCTTTGGGTAAATAAGGGCTGAATAGCCCTTAAAATGAAACCCAATACTTCACAAAGATTTTGTCTGCATTGATCCAAAGTCATCTAAAAAAATTATTCATAAAGAATCAGACTACAGACAGAAACCTTCCTGCAACAAAGTCTTTTCTCCTCTTCTGATCATGTGTAGAAATGTAGCCTCCATTGAAGTAAAACCTACCCACATAATTTAAGACACAAGTATGGATCCAAAGCTAAAAATGCTCATTGGGCTTACCGTCATGTCAGTTTATTTTCTAACACTCCTTCACAGAAAGAACAAAATAACGATACATGATCCAGATTATAAAAAATGTATTTGTCCATTGCATGCCAGCAGGACATCTAAGGTTGCAATGGACTCATCTGTCTCTTGTGACTAAGTCTAACTTTTAGCCTCAGCGAGTATAAAACAAGTGAGACTCTTAACCGTCTGCAGCAATTCGTTCAGGTGTTGCTTTGATGACTCATTTCTGTTCTATTTTAATCCCTAAAGCTTTCATTGTTGATTTAAACGCAGTGATTTATGAAGGCATCATTTCTCTGCCAAATAAAACTAAAGGATCTGTACTAAAAAAATAAAACAACCTTACCAACAGTGACAGGGTCAACACCAGCTGATAGATTGGTGTGTTCCAGTCCTCCTCAGGTTCTGGAAATAAATTATCTATTGTAACATGAAGTGAAAAGAGTTGTCTTGAAAGGTATCTGGATCCCTATTCCTTGATCACAATAGAATGCATAGTGTGAGACTGCAAGCTCGTGGTCAAAACCCAAAGTTTTAACCAATCAGCAACTTGTACTGTGATTATCACTTTTCTCTGTATTATGAGGGACTGGGAGATTCAAATGGTAGAAATTTAATTGTATTTCTCCCTCCAAAGTACACTTTCTCTTGCTATTTTCTAGTGAAACTTGGAGTTATGATTTCTCAGAACCAAGCATTGCTGCCTAATGTATAAAAAGCAGAAGAAGCTGCAGTGATGAACCTTTTCTTAGCACTTAGTGTACATTTCCAATAGAAAGTACTCCTGACTCAGCGCTTATGTGTTTAGCTGTGTGTCTTCCGTGAACAGAGCCACTGACAGAATTATTATTGCCATTCTTTCTGTTTAGATGTCCTATAGAAAGTACTTCTGGCTCAGTGCCTGTGTTTAGCTGTCTCTTGCCTGGAATGGGGCATTGAAGAACTTATGGATGCCAGCAGCTTAGCGTCTCAGTCTCTCCCTTGCCCAGGATGAGAGATTAAGTGAATGACTTGATGTAATTGACTGGGCTTCCTTAGATAACATTTTCATAATATTTTCCTTAGAATCTTTTCCTTAGGTTGCTGCAGTGTTTCTAATACAAGAAACAAAGAAAACTACGTTATTTTCCTGATTTTAGTTTACGTAATCCTTTAAACATAGCAGTTACAGAATCCTGCTGCTTTTCTGAGTCCCAGTGGGAACTCTGTTAAATTGGATGTGAAATTAATATCAAAGTTTCAACCTTTTAAAAAGAAAGGAACACACTGCATGCAGTATTTTATTTGCAACAAACCATCTGCCAGGTCATGTTGCAGAGACCTTGGGTCATTGAATTTAGAGTTGACACAATAAAATTATTTGCCTAGGAAGAACCCAGATGTCTTCAAAGATATTAAATTGGCTTAAGATTCACATTTAATAGGACAAAACACAGTGAACAGGTTAGAAACAAGTATGGTTTGCAACAGTACATGATTTATAGCACTAAGATATTGAGCCAGAACTGCTGACCCGTAAGAAATAGAAGTCTCTTTGTGCATCTAGAAGTTGTCTAACCACAGGCTAAAAAAAATAATATTCAGCTAAATGTTTTATGTGTTACTGTTCACCCTGTGCCGCCGTGTCAGTCATAAAAGATGCACTAGAAAAATGGTTCTGAGCTGCATAAAAACTCTCCTCAAAAATTGTTGCAGCTATAAATATTTTTGCTGCATTAAAAAGGGGTTGTTTTTTTGGCTACAAATGATTTATTTTTTTTATTATAGATGCATATGAATAATCAGAGGCATGAAGTCACAGCTCCCTTCTAACCATTGTAGAGGTGGTCAGCATAAAATGTAAAATTTTTTTTAGAGCTGGTATTTGATCAGCATGAATAGAATAAAGATTTTATCAGAGGAAAACCAATCTAATAGTCCTTTTAAAAGTGGACAAACATGCTAATGAGCTCGAGCTAATTTTCTGCACAGGTTGCATGTATGAAATATATATATATATCACTACCGGTCAAATGTTTTCTCACTTAATGGGTCTCTGTTATTTTCATCACTATTTGCATTGTAGATTTTGCCAAAGGCAACACAATTGTGAATGAAAACAAATGGAATTATGTGTAGTGATCAAAAAGTGTAAAATAATAAAAAAATGTATATTGTAGATTCCTCCAAATAACCCCCTTTGCTTTGATTATTACTTTGCTCTCTTGGCGTTCTCTCCCTGAGCTTCATGAGGTGGTCACCTGAAATGGTTTTTCAGAGAGTCTAGAAAGAACTTCCCAGAGGTTCATTGAGAGAAGGTCAAAGGTTAATATTTCTGTCATTACAGCAAAGGGCGGCTACTTTAGGGAATCGAAAATATAAAACATATTTAAAGTTTTCTTTTTGTTTTTTTACAATTTTTTTTTATTGCTACATAGTTCCAAATGGGTTCATTCACTGTTTTGATGCCTTCAGTTAGAATCTACATACAATGTAAATAGTCATAAACATAAACTAACGTTTAAATGAGAAAGGTGTTCTAAGACTTTAGACTGATGCTGTATTCTAGTAGCAAAAAATATTGACATTATTTTGGACATTAGACAATCAAAGTTAATGCATCACTTGATTGCTTGAATCTCCTAGTTGCTTTGTAGGCAAGTGACATCATGTGGACTTGGATGATTCATGGACAGTGTGTTCAAAAATCATTTTACATGGCACCATAACACTTCATACAGACCCTAACTAAAAGGACAGATTGGCTTTTTACAAAAATAAAACGCAGTATGAAAACACACTTGACAATTGTCAGGACAGCACCATGAATGCAACCTTTAAAATGACTGAAAGTAAGTGCAGCTCCCAGGTAGAGGGTGATTGCAGCATTGTCAGGAATGTGTTTTATGTTGGGAGTTGCTTTATTAAACTTTTTCTAAGCACAACCTTTTTCATCCAATATTGTCCTTGTTGATTCCTTCAGGATAGAAATGTTCTCCTTTTCATCTGCCACCCCTGTTTTTAAGGATACCTTTAGGATTTCTGTTCTGTACAACGACTGGTGGGTTGTTTCCATGCGTTTCCACAGTATCTCATTCTTCTTCTATAATCATTTAATATTGAATCTGTCCCATGTTTAATAGAAGACAAATCAGTTGGAGTCTCATTTTCAAGACGTTTTTGCACATTTCAAGGTTGGATTATTATTCTGGCATTGTCTGTCAAATTTGAGTTTAGTAACATAGTGTTTGAAAAGGTTCTGATTTTAACTTTATTTAAACTATACAAATGTTGAACAATAACGCTTTGTAGCATGACTACCACTGATGAGCTGAAGCAGACAACTGTAAGGAAATAACTTTAAATACATTTATTCTTTTAAAAATTGCTATTTTTATAGCAGATGATGCAAATGCAGGCATAGGCTCCATGATAAACAGCTTCTCTGTCTAGAAACGCATCCTCTCACTATGATACTCCCACCACCATGATTCATTAATGGGCTGGTGTGCTTTGAGTGATGAATGGTGTTTTGCATTAAGGCCTAAACTGAAATTATAGTCTCCCCTGATCATAGCATCTTCTTGCATGTGTTTGCAGTGTCCATTACATAATTAGTGACAAATGAGACATCTTATTTTCTTGTACAAATATTTATTTATTCTTGCCACTCTTCCACAAAGGTCACATCTTGTGATGTGAACTTCTAGTCCTGTCAAAAGATTCTCCCACTAAGCTGTGGATATCTGCCACTCCTCCAGGGTTACCAGGGGCTGCTTCTCTGAATAACGCTCTCCTTACCCAGCCAGCCAGTTTAAGTAAATGACCATGTCTTGGTGGGTTTTCAGTTGTATTCGACCAAATGTTCAAAGCTTGGGATATTGTTTTATAACCGAAACCTACTTTAACTTGTTGGCATGTTGGTACTATTTACAACAAACAGTCTGACCTTTCTGGGAAACTGATGCCTCTGAACCCAGATTCTTCAGTCAGCCCACAGTGATTCATGGTCCATTTAAAAAAAAAAAAAAAAAACCCCAAAGTACTTACAAGGTCTTACTTTTTCAATATTATTGCGGTCCACGATGACTGGATCATAGACTGACCTCTTTGGGTTTCTTTGCATTTAGAATCAGGTTTTATTTGTTTTTGTCAATGACTTTGTTATATTTAGAAGTGCATATATCTTATATATCATATATCAATGGGCTCAAAATTAGTGGGCCTTCAGAAAAAGTCATGATTCTGCTGCTGACTTCTACATTCATCGATTTACACTAAACGGTACACAGTGCATTGCAAATTATTGATGCCTGTTGAAATTTCTCACATTTTGTCAGGTTAAAACCACAAACTGTATTGTTTTGTTGTTGTTTTTGGGCAGGGAATGTGGAACAAACACAACGGAGTGAATCAATGTGAAGTGGAAGGAAACTGTTGCGTTGTTTTTAAAATTTCTTAGAAATAAAAATTTGAAATCTATGGAGTGGATTTGGATTCAACCACCTTTACTCTGATACCCCAAAATAAAACCCAGTGCAACCCAGTCACTTAATTAGTAAATGGAAAAATTAGTGAACAAACGGCATCGTGGAGACCAAGGAAGACTGCAGACAAGTGAGGGAAATGGAGAAGTTAAAAGCAGGTTTCTAAAAAAATTTCTGTTTTCAGCTGATTGATAGAGCAATTATCTGCGAGATGTTTAAAGCTTTGCAAAGAGCATGACTCAAATACAAACCTACGTGGATATCAAAATCCATCTAAACTCCCAGGCAAGGAAGGCATTGTTCATAGAAGCAGCTTAGAGGCTCATGGAATCTCTGGAGGAGCTGCAGAGATCTTATTTATTTTACAGTGTATAGTGTGAACATATCTGAATTTAAAGACCTATTATTCAAGTGTCCCACATTTTTGTATTTTTGCCTGACAACCCCTCCAGCCACACACGTTTAACTGCCCCGCCTCGTGTGTGTCTCAATAGGGAAGGGATGCGTGCAGAGCGGATAGGTGGATATCTCTTCTCTCCTCTCCTCCGCCATCAGATAGAGCCCTGCCCTGCCGACAGGCCAGCTAACCATCCAGGTAACAAACAAAACGAGTGTATTTACTTCCCAAACTTCACATGATTCAATTTTATCTAAACAGAGCAGGTGAATCAATGGCATTCCTTTACCTGCTAGGTCTTAGATTAAATTTGAAGAAATAAATATTTCTAAAGATCAGTAAATGTGGGGCATGTAGGCTAAGTTGTATTTTCTATTGCTCTGTGTGTAAAACATTATGTGATCAGAGTATTTTAATTAGTAAATAGCAGATATCTTGTTATCAGTTCTCAGAACAGTAGTTAATCTCATTAATCTGAACTCTTTAAGAATAATTTTTGTCATCTCACACTGGCTACATGTAGAAGTACAGAAGATTCTTTTTATGACCATATTCTCTGCTGTTGGTTTATTTTTGACTTTAAAGACTTTTTTGAGTACAGTTGGTTTATGCTGGAAAATAGTCACTGGTTACTCAGATTTCTGAAGATGCCTCACTTAGTGTGACCTGCCCGGTAAATTTGGCAGGGTAACCTGCTGCAACACAAGGTTATATGGTGTAGAAGATAATTTTGTGATAAAAGTACTGAATGATATAGACAAGACAAACATGTAGTGCTCAGTGTGTAATAATAAAAACAAATTAAGGGTAATGTAAGTTTTAAATTTGACTCAGAAGTTTCAGGTTAAAGGCTGGTTGTGAGTCAGTAATCTAACTTTTAATCAATCTATGGTACCTTTGTTTCTTAATTAATATGAAGAATTTTGATCCCAGTGGACAGCTCGTTTTATGGGTGCTTAATAATACATATGCATGCTGTTCAGGCTGTGCCTGTAATAAATCTCACACTACAAAGGCAGCTGACAGCTCCATGTGCCACACAAGGTGCCCTTTTTTTTCCACTTAAGCACCTGCCACCAAAATGTCTGTGCACGCCACTGATTGTTGTACATGGATACCACAAGAATGTGAGCTCAGCCACAGTGTTAACTGCTGACCTTGATCTGTTTAGACCCATTTAAGAACGAATAAAGCCACTTAATTATGGAAGGACTGACATTGTTCTTAATTAACCTTTCAATAAACAAGTTAGGATGCGTAGAGTCAAATGCTAAATTAAATTGCGCAAACAAAGCCCTGGCAAAGATTGTTAGTTTGCTCATGTTTGCCTATCAAATGTATCATGTAGATAACGTCGTCCTCTGGATCTTTGTTTTCTTGCTGTTTCCATGTGTGTCAGGTAGCATAGTGCAAACAGAGGAGATGTTTACACAGATGATTATTAACACAATGCAGATGTCTCTCCATAATTTGTTTCACTTTGTATGGAAAGCATCTTCTCCTATAGAGTCATTTTGTTTTTATATTAATGCTAAAATGACATAACCAGGGCTGCACGGTGGCGCAGTTGGTAGCACTGTTGCCTTGCAGCAAGAAGGTCCTGGGTTCGATTCCCGTCCGGGGGTCTTTCTGCATGGAGTTTGCATGTTCTCCCCGTGCATGCGTGGGTTCTCACCGGGTACTCTGGCTTCCTCCCACAGTCCAAAGACATGCCTGTTAGGTTAATTGGTCTCTCTGAATTGCCCTTAGGTGTATGCATGGTTGTTTGTGTGTTGCCCTGCGATGGACTGGCGATCTGTCCAGGGTGACCCCGCCTCTCGCCCATAGACTGCTGGAGATAGGCACCAGCTTCCCCGCGACCCACTATGGAATAAGCGGTAGAAAATGACTGACTGATGATGTAACCACTATTTATTCTAGGCCGCTGGCAACAAAAGTGAGTACACTCCTAATTGAAAAATTTCTGTTTTGTGTGGCCACCATTATTTTCTCACTAGAGCTTCACAGGTTGCCCCTGGAATCATCTTCAGCTGGTGACTGTTAGATGCTTGGTCCTCCACCTTCTGTTTGAGGATGCTCTAGGGTTTAGATCTGGAGACATGCTTAGCCAGTCCAGCACATTTACCCTCAGTTTCTTTAGCAAGGCAGTGGTCTTCTTGGAGATGTGTTTGGGGTGGGCATCATGTTGGAATACTGCCCTGCGGCCCAGTTTCTATAGGGAGGGGATCGTGCTTCAGTGTGTCACAGTACATGTTGGCAGTCATAGTTTCCTCAATGAACTGTAGCAATCCACACCCGGCATCACTCATGCAAACTGTTTTCAGGTTTTCTTGTGCATCATCTTTAGAAGAGGCTTCCTTCTGGGACAACAGCAATGCAGACTAATTTGATGCAGTCTGCGATGTTTCGCCTCAGCACTGACAGATTGACCCTCCACCCTTCAACCTCAGTGCTGGCAGCACTCTTATTTTCCAAAGACAGCCTCTGGGTATAACGCTGAGCACGTCCGTTCAACTTCTTTGGTCAACCAGGGTGAGACGTGTCCTAGTTATTTAGACACGGACAGTGTACAGCAGAGGTTGCGCTAGACTTTCTCTCGTCAGTCATTTTAAATAACAGGGTCAAAAAAAATTCTCTCATAATCTAAAAATTAAGTGATAATGAAATGATCAATAGCATTCATTCATTTTAATTATTATTCAGTCCTTACGAGCTGAACAGATGAATACATTTAACTTTTTCTCCGCAGTGACAAAAAACACTAACGGTGGTCCCAGACTAACTGCATATAAACAATGAAATTAAACGATTGAACTTAACATATGAACAGATCACTTGCTGTGACCTGAACACACAGCCTCACAGCTTCCTCCTGGTCCACATGGACCTAAAATGCACAGCTACTTGTGCGTAAATCATATGTCTCGAGTGGTATTGCTGCAGAGGCTATATGTTATGAGGTCTGCAATTTTGCCTTGGACAGACCACTTCTCGTGGCTGTTTTGATGTTGTTCTGGAGGCTGAATCTGCGTTCTGTCACCACACTGGAGACTGGGATTACAAGCGCCACTTCAGCCAAATGTTTTAAATTTCTCCAAATGAATTGATCAGAAGTCAGTAAGACTCTCTGAATGAGGGCTTTCCTGATCCCAGCAAGCACTCTGCTTCAGCGCCCATAAATAAACACCAAATTTAACACATCTGCTCCCCATTTACACCTGAGACCTTGTAACACTAACAAGTCACATGACAACGAGGAGGGAAAATAGCTAATTGAGCACAATTTGGACATTTTCACGTAGGGGTGTACTCACTTTTGTTGTCAGCGGTTTAGACATTAATAGCTGTGTGAGTTATTTTGAGGGGACAGCAAATTTATACTATTACACAAGCTATACACTGATTACTTACATTGAATCAAAGTTTCAGATCTTTAGTGTTGTCCTATAAGAAAGATATATTAAAGTATTTACAAAAATGTCTGGGGTGTACTGTATTATTGTGCCTCAAGTATTGTCATTGTTGGGCAGTATCTAATTAGATAAAATTAACTGGAAAGATTTTTAGACACTTTATTATAGATCTTAACAAAAACAACCACACTAAGCTAGTCTTTATTAAATATAAGTAAATACAGTGAAGGATATGTTTAGCAAAAGAGGGGAATCAAGCATTACAGCCGTTATTGTTGCAGCTTAACAATGCAGCTTTGAGTAATGAGAAAAAAGATATGCAGAAATGAAGAATTAAGAGACAATGCAGTCTGGGATAACAAAAGGCATAAAGGCCACTTTAAAAGGAAGAGGCAGCATGCCAGAGGAGATGGGGCGAAGCATAAAAAGCACTCATACCGTGGAAAAGTTGCTCTGCTTGTGTTGGTAGTGCTCAAGGCTAATCCAACATGCCCAGCAGTGATGAATTGTTCCTGTCATGATAAGCCAAACAAACAGATCTGTATAGCGTATGACAACACTCCTGTAGGCACTGCAATAAAAAATGGCATTTCCCTGCCAGCTGTGTAACAAAAGCTCCATAGATCTGGCAGGACACACTTGCTGGAGGTATACAGTTGTTTTTTATACATTTGGATCTCAGGATGGTTTTGGATGGCTCTGATTTTGGGGGGATTGGATTGGTGTGGGTGTTTTTCAGATAGAAAGGGAAAGAAATGGCGAAAACAGAGTAATTTCAATAAATTTGGGTATTATGGGAACACTTTTCCATACATGAATGCACAGATGTTTAAAAGAACATCAAAAATAAGACATTATGACCTTCTGTTGATATAATCTTACAGCTGTTGTACTGTAGCTTCTGTTGTAGAAATGAATAGTAAAACCCAGTACTGGACCTATCTGCACCAAATCATCATGAGCTCTACACAGACCAGCAGTTTTATGTTTTTCTAAAAGTTATGTTTAAGTCATGCAATGATGGGTTTTTAAATTCTCTGTTCAAGTGATTTTAGTGGTAGACGTGACCTCCATAAAGTCTTAACATAAACACAGTAAAAGCAAAAGCAAGTGCTTATTGGGTTTATGAAATGTGAAGTGAAAAGCCCTTGGTTCTCAACCCAACCAGTAACACAAGTTGTACCGTTTTAATGGTACAGAAACAAAGCTTTATCATCCAGTTTAAGTTAGAAGTCTTTGTCTACCAAAGTCTCGTTTTTCCAAAACGACTGAACCTTACAAACCGTTACAATTTATACTTTGACATACAATTTGAGAAAAACTAGAGGGATTTTTGAGAAACCAAGAATATATGATAAAATATTATTTAAAGGCACTGATACAGCTGGCTTTACAGTTTCAGATTAATGGTAAACCAGATTCTGTTCTTTGAATATGTTTTTATGTTTTATTGTTGATCCATTTTGCTACTGATCAACTGATTTTACATTAAGCGGTGCATTTCAACAAATTTGTACTTGAGCAGGAATGTATGAAGTTGCAGGGCAGTAGCCCTAATATCGGATACAAAAATGTTCATACTGGTGCATCCCTACTCTGATGTATCCTCTCCAAAACCAATCTTGATACTGGTATCTTTTGGAACTGTGTTGGAGCACTCATTTGTGAACTAAAATGTCACCCTCAGAAGAAAGAAACCCAACAGGCCTTAAGCCTTCCCTGAACTGGAAACCGGTGGGACACCAGTATCATTCTCCACAGTGAAGCAAGTTCCACATCACTATGGATTGAGATGCGGCTGTCCAAGATTTTAGGCCCTGATTCAAAGCTGATACCTTCAAGCTCTAGTGACAATTTCAGCTGCCCACATGGACTTATGGATAAATGTTTTAAGGTCAGATTAGGGAAACGCTCAGCTGTCAGAATGACGAGAAGTATACTGGGGTCGAGATCAACTCATGGGCACTGCACTGACTGTAAAGCATGGAGTGGGTAGCATCATGCTCTGGGGCAGTTGCTCTGCCACTGGAACTGGTGCATTGCACAAAGTGGAATAATGAAGGCATTCCTAAACTTCACCTGCAATCAAGCACTAGATGGTTTAAATATGGACCAGGCTGGTTGTTCCAGAAGGATGATGATCCTAGTCATATCAAAATATGGATTTGGATAAAACAGGCTAACATTAAATTCTTCAATAATGTGATAAAGTAAATGGAAATAAAAAAATGTGCTTTAGTGAAAAGCTGTTGGTAAAGAAATGTCTTAATATAATATTCAAAAGCAGGGTGTTTTCTAAATGTGTGAAGACACGACTCTGGTTCGAATCCTAAGAGCCGTTTCAATGCTTAGATGGTTTCTAAAGTCAGTTTTCAAAGGCTGAAACCCCACAACAACAAAGAGGAGTGCGACAAAAAATTTGTTACATGGACTGAAGTAATAAAATGTCAGTCAGTCATCATCTACCGCTTATTCCATAGTGGGTCGCGGGGAAGCTGGTGCCTATCTCCAGCAGTCTATGGGCGAGAGGCGGGGTACACCCTGGACAGGTCGCCAGTCCATCACAGGGCAACACACAAACAACCATGCACACACTCATTCATACACCTAAGGGCAATTTAGAGTGACCAATTAACCTAACAGGTAATAAAATGTTTTTCCAAAAACATGCGGGTCATTTTAAATGATCTTGAGGAATCAGCAGAATTATTCAAGAACAAATATATTGGCCTGGAAAACAAAGGAAAGGTGTAAAAATATATTAAGTCATATTAAGTCAAATACCCCAGCAAAGTTTTTATTTATGAAGGTTTTTGCTGCTCTATCTGATATAACTTCCTCATCTTGAAGGTGTTATTGAGGGGAAAACAAGGACAAATCACAAAATCTACAATATTTTGGATTATTCTGGATTTTATTAGCAGATTACTACAAAAATCAGTTTTCAACTGCTGTAAATAGCTACTGTGCTGTGAAAAAGTGTTGAAAAAGTTTTTTTTTTGTCATGTTTAAATTTTTCATGTCTAAAAAACATTTGATATCAAATAAACTTAATACAAAAAGCAGTTTTCAAATGATTATTTCCTTCATTAAACTGGTCCTAGGGAAAAAATATTGTAAAATCATGAGGAATCTGTGATTAAATTAAATTTTTTAGGAGTTGAACTCAATTTCACGAGCCAAACCCAGGCCTGATTATTACCTGACCTGCAGATATAATAAATCATTTAAATAGAACTTCTGAATACCTGCCAGGTGAGGTGTGGTTATTATAGAACAATAGATGGAGTGAATTCCTGCACTGCGGTTCTCAAACAGCATGCCGTGCACAAATATACCGAATAAACACAAACAATTTCTCTCCAAATACAAGAATTTAATTACAAAATACTTCAACTTCCATTTAAAATACTTGAGTGAAGAAACTTTTTAACTAGGCTAGATACATTCAACTACTAAGTGAAAATGAAAAGAGAGGAAAACTAATAAACAGGAAACAAATGATTAAAAAAGAACGAATAAGAATAAAACTGAAACACTAATGACTAATAAAATAACTGCATGGTGGCGCAGTTGGTAGCACTGTTGCCTTGCAGCAAGAAGATCCTGGGTTTGATTCCCGACCAGGGGTCTTTCTGCATGGAGTTTGCAAGTTCTCCCCGTGCATGCGTGGGTTCTCACCGGGTACTCCGGCTTCCTCCCACAGTCCAAAGACATGCCTGTTAGGTTAAGTGGTCACTCTAAATTTCCCTTAGGTGTATGAATGAGTGTGTGCATGGTTGTTTGTGTGTTGCCCTGCGATGGACTGGCGACCTGTCCAGGGTGTACCCCGCCTCTCGCCCATAGACTGCTGGAGATAGGCACCAGCTCCCCCGCGACCCACTCTGGAATAAGCAGTAGAAAATGATTGACTGACTGATGACTGAAACACTAATGATTAATAAAATAACAATGCAGGGATATCACAGTTCAGTGTGAATATGTATGTTAAAGATCCCTTTTTATTATGAAGCATTGGGAATTGGAGACCAGGGATAATGAAATCTTATTTTAATTAAATGTTTAAAAAATCAGTTGTGGAACTAGAAATCAATAACATTTTCGACAATTAATTATTAATTTTGTGTTAACTTGCCATCATGGTTACGGATGGAATGCAGTGATGGACAATCAAGATGGCAACAAAAAAATGCGTATGGAAGACGGCTGATGAACTTTCAGTAATGTCCCATCCAGAATTAGCAGTTCAGCTACCAACAAAATGTCTGAGCCAGACAGCTCAGTTCTGAAAATGAGGTTGGTAGTCTCCTACTAAAGGCTGCGATTGATTTATCAGCCAGGGATGTCAGCAAACTGCAGGCTATTAATTGGATGTCTAACAATTTGTTGATGCTAACTAATTTCATAATACTGACTGTAAACCTGTATAAGTTAGGCTTAAATATTTTTTTTAGCAAACCAGTTGCCTTTTAAAAAATAACTCATCCTTTTAAAAGGAACTGTTAATGTTTTTGTAAACCTCATGGCAATTTTACTCCACTTAAAATCTATTTTAAAACAAATTTCTCTGCTTATCTTTTAAATTTGCAATGTTTGTTGGCACGTTTATTTAACTAAAAACATTTAGGAGAGGGAGCAGCCCAAGACCCAACCTGACACAAAAAACAGGCACACACAGTCACAATCACACATTCCTACCCTCATGGGTACACATAAAAACACTCACACCGACGCACCCAACGTAAAGACAAACTACAGTGGACGTCGTACAATGACTCACACTTCCCATACATACTCACCCGGCAAGACGTCCCTGGCCAGCGGCAAGCACTTGGGGCCGGCATCCCCCACCATGCCCTCGCAAACACATCACTGCCACTGCACCGATAGCCCAGGGAGAAACATTATCCAGCTCAGCTCTACCACTGCCACTCAGCCGATTCAAATACTGATGACCCCACATCCAATTATTATTATTTTCTTTCATGATGACTTATTGTCTTGTAATCTATTAAAATCATTTTGGGAAATAGATTTGTCTTCAGTGTCCAGAGTTTTTTTGGTCATAAGAGAACAGCCGTTACATGCAAAGGACAGCTGTCATTACTTAATACACGTTCAGCAAATATTCTAAGAAAAAAGGTGTATGCAGAACAGTGAACTAGCTGTGCTTTTGTTTATTAAAAGTCTGTGGTGAGAAAAATAATACAAGCCAGTGCTTTGATGGGAAGTAACGTGAAGGGAAAGTGTTATGAAAATATTTGTAGAGTTGAGTACGGGGAAAAAGTTGAAGATGTAGTAGACTTCGGTATTATCCGACTGGGCTCGAGAGCCCAGACAGATATAAGTAGGGAAAAAGAAACAGTTATGTGTGTAAACGTATTCCTCTTGAGCAAAATGGGAGTGCTTGTTGGGACTTAAGAGAAATATAACGCTAAGCAAACTCCAGTGGAGGCAATGCAGGGTTGCTGTGGAGCTTTAAAGCAGCACACTTGATGTTTTAGTAACGAGTACACGCTGTAAACTCTGGCAACGATGCAAACAACTGTCAGGGAAGCATGAAAAGAGACCGACTGAATGACTCAGTGAAAAAACTAAGCAAAAATTCAAACAAAGCAGAAATCATCAGATTTTCTTTTCTGGAAATGATTTGATCTTAAAATGCATCAAAAAATATGAAAAGTATGAATCCTGGTATATTTTTCCTCAAATGCATATCTGCTGTCATGTTTAGTGTCAGGTCCCTGTCAAATTGAGATGTCTTTCTGTTATACTTGTAAATGACACACATTTCAGTCAAAACTAGTGGGACATATGCAAACCAGCATCAAATATTTCATGGAGTTTAAAAACATGCAAGTGCAATTCAATGGAGTAGCATAGATTTTCTGTCATTCTCTATCTTTCCTTAGATAGAAAAACTTTTTATCCAATTTGAATAAATAACTGTTTGCACTGTTCAATGATTAGGATTAATTGGAATGTATGAACCTGACTTTGTGAAGTGCCTTGAGACGACATGTGTTGTGACTTGGCGCTATATAAATAAACTGAATTGAATAGATTTTTAGATACACGTACATCTGATGACTTAACATAGCCTGGATCCAAAGTTTCTGCCAATGTTTGTTAGGGCTGTTGATAAAACAGTTGAACAACTCTTCCATCCATTTGTTGTTTTTTGCGTACGTCAGAGACAAGGGGTCAGATAGGTTCTGGAAGGAAATCAAAACATCCGTCTTCCTGTTACAGGTTCCATTTCATTCTGGGAATCCCAAGGTGTCCCATGTCAGAAGGGCTCTATGGTCCCGCTAGTGAATCCTAGGTCTCTCCTGGGGTTTATTACCAGTGGGATATACCCAGAAAACCTCCAGGTGGCCGTGAGGCATCCTTATTAGATGCCAGAACCACCTCATCTGACTTTTTATGCTAAGACACCACGGTGGATTTATTCAGAGTTCATCTTGAAGACTAAGTCCACATTATTGAGTTTTATTTCAGCCTCTTTTACCCAGGATCTCTTTCTTTCAGCTTCACCTGACCACAGATAAAGGTTTGGAGGTAGATAGATAAATTGAGCGATTTGCATTTTGCCTCAGCTCTTCCTTTACCACAACAGACTGTAGCAGTGCTCACAGTTCTTCAGTACTACTTTCTAACAATCCATTCTATGCTCCATCCTACCATTACTCAGGAATAAGACACCAAAATGCTTTAACATCTCCACTAAAGGTAGACTGACCCCCTAACCTAGAGGCAGTCTGTTTTTTTTTTCGAGTTGAGAACCATGACATTAGACCTAGAAGGACAGACACTCATCCCAGCTACTTTACACTCTTCTGTGAATCATTCTGGTGCATACTGGAGGTCATGACTTGAAGAAAATAATGGAACCAAATCATCTGTAAAAACCAAACAGGATGCCCAAACTATAAATTAAAATCCCGTCTATGGATGCCTCACACAGGATCTTAAATGAGAGACCGCCCTGGTGGCGTCCAACAGGCACTTGGAACAAGCTCGGCTTTGTGCCAGGAACACAGAAACATCTCCTTCCCTTGAGTGACCTTCATCTGCATGTAAACCCAGAAAACACCTGTTACTAAAATGCCTCAAGGGACCAAATCATTAGCCTTCTCCAGATCTGAAAAACACGTTGAACAGACAGACCAGCTCCCCTGACCCCCTTAGTAACTTAGTGCGAGGGTAACGACCTGGGGCTTCATGTACTAAAGAGTGCACTGTCTAGCTGCTGCACTAAGCTCAATCATAGCTCAGTGATGATCATTGTAATGACAAGAATATGCCTCCTATATTTATATTAGGAAGACTGTCAGCACACACACTATGTGAAGTACTTTAAATCGTTAAAACCATTCAGCACGTCGCATAAAAAATAGAAAATGACCCGGAAGCCAGCCATCGCACACAGATCCTGATTGAGGTTTGTTTCCAACACAACTATTATAATTAGAATAACTTTAATATTTTGATAGTATAACAGAATCATGAGTTGAGGAAGCTAACCTGCCATTGCATTTGTGAGACACATTTGCACATCATAAATATGTTGTACATGTATTGGAATGGAAATACTTTCTATTCACAAAAGCTCTTCCAGATGGGGCCCTTATGATATTCAGGTATGAGTGCAGTCCATAACTCTGGTTACATTCAGAAATTGGCTCCTCACTGCAAATGAGAGCCACAGTTTAGGGGAACTTTATATATCAGAGCAACGTACGGATGAGGCTGTCCCATATGGCTGGCATGGTACGGCTCAGGATGACTGTTGAATACCCAACCTGTCAGTCAGCTCTGTTTGAAAAGCTCCGGTTGAAAGGACCACAGCATACTGAGGACTTGAAACGGTACCAGCAATGCACGGTTCCTCCTGGTTTCCCTCTGTTGCATTGAGGCCAGCTCCGTGCAGAGCTTCAAAGAAATTGCCCTGGACAATTTAAACCGGTTAATAAGTTATCCATCGTCATATACCAGCAGATCAGTACGATCTCTGAAAACATCGCTCCCTCCGACTTCTTCTATTGGCGATGTCCTCAGCTTGTCCACCTTAGAATAAACAAACCTGTGTCAGATCAACAGATTAATTCCAGTGTTCTTTTTCAGTGAGAATGAAAGTGTCCCATAGATGATTCACATGCATTTTATGTCCCTCAGCGCTCAGACTGATGAGTTTTTCTATCTAAACATGACAGAAATGGAGGACGTAAGCACGGTTCGTACATGAGCTACATTGCTTCTCTTAAATCCAAGGTTTAACAGTCGGCCGGATCCTCTTTTGCCTAACACCTTAGAGTAGGGGTTCCCAGGTCAGTCCTCAAAGCTATTGTCCTACAACTTTTAGATGCATCCCTGCACACCTGAATCAAAGGGCTGAATTCTCTCATTGCATTCAGCCATTCAGCCCTGCAGAGGCCAGGTAATGAGCCATTCGTTTGATTTGGGTGTGTTGGACATGAGATGGGTCCAGAAGTTGGAGGACAATAGGTCTAGAGGACTAGACTTGGGCACCGCTGTCCTAGGATTTACCAGGCAGGTTGTGAACTGTATTTCCTCTAGAAAAAATACCTCCTAACTTACTTACAGCAGCTTTGACAGCATAATAGTTCTCAGAGTTTAGGATTACTACTATAACGTTTTCTTTCCACCTTCACATCATTGCCATGGTTCGAATTTGAGTTTGTTTATCTGTGCTTTCTCGCCGACGGTTTCCTCAGGGCTGTGCTGTATTTGCAAAAAACAATTGTGTTGACAAAATGGAGTCTAGTCAAGTATAAAACTTCCTTCTTTTACTCATTAAATTTGTTCAGTCTCCCCGTCAGCTGGAGTCTCAGCTCATCCCGTTATCTCCACATCAAATTCACAATTGCTTTCGCATCTGCTCCACTTGATTCATCCCTAATTCTTTCGTCCTCTACACAACTGCATCTTGAGTCAGTTAAGAAAAACCTTTCCTTAGAGTTTTAGCACACTAGTCTATTGAAATATTTAAAATTTAAGAACACAGATGCAAGGCAGAGCTGTGGTAAAAGAAAGCAGTAAGCATAGACCAGTCCTAAGCCTTAATATGGTTAATTATTAATTGAATACAAGGGATTTCACTGTCAACTATATCAAAACAAAGACTGTGATCCAAAAACAAAACAGGTTTCAAGGCTGCCTAAAACAAAAAAATATAGGACTTTATTATTCTAACCATTTCACATTTGACGTCCGACACAATTACTGCCAACCTTTGCAAAGATATGTAAAAATTTCTAACCATGTGATTCTCAAAGTGTAAATATTTCCACTACTGATTGGTGATGTTCATTTCATTTGATTTTGTATATTGAAAATCTTTAATCAACAAAAACAGCATCTTTCAGTCCACTGACATTCAACAAGCTTTGTGCCAGCATGCTAGTCAGACCAGTTTTAGGTGTGCTCTTGATCTAAGATTGAGAGAAATGTCTTTAAAGCTCCAACTCTGTTAGACAAACACTGATGTTTACTCTCACCGTTTCAGCTGCAGCCGACTATCTTCACAGTCAAGCAGCACAGGGATTCTCAAACTGCTGCAGCTACATTTGCTTGAGAAAATGGTGAAACAGAGGCTGAAAAGTCTTATTTCACAGAGGTATGCCTTTTGTTTTAGGTATATATTAGGGCTGCATGATATTAGAAGAGCATGTAATGTACGAACATACTGATAATTGTTACTTTATCCAGCAACTGCAAAAACATTCAAAATAAGATTTAATATATCCATCTCAACCATAACATTTTATGTAAAAGTTGCTACTGGACTATTTCTTCTCTTATTGCATTGAAATAACTTAATTGTAATGACTTGACTACCTTGACCTTCGCCTATTTACCTTTTTGAAACTTTTTATTCTGCATTAAACAACGAGTTGTTTCAAAGCTGCTAACTCCCAGTCGGTTGTGGCAGATGGCCGCTCACACCGAGCCTGGTTCTAGTTCTGCCAAAGGTTTCTTCCTGTTTAAAGGGAGTTTTCCTCTCCACTGCCGCTACATGCATGCTCACTATGAGGGATTGCTGCAGAGTCAATGCCAGCGACTGTCCACCCTTCCTACATGCTCATTCAGGAGGAGTGATTGCTGCAAGTCACTGACTCAATGCAATCAGCTGGGTTTCCTTAGATAGAAAAAACCTTTTAACCAATTTGAATAAATAACTGAATCTGACTGCATTATTTGATAGGTAGGATAAATTGGAATGTATGTACCTGACTAGAAATTTAAATGATTTGATTGAATTTACTTTGTAAAGTGCCTTGAGATGACGTGTTGTTTTGCTGTATTTTGAAGGCCTTCAGTCCAGGGAAATTGTTAATATTGCCTTAAAAGTTTCAGGTTGTTGAATTGTTTAGGTTTTTCCCCCAGAAAACATTAATGCAGGTGAGGGTATTGGCTTGCACTTTCATTCTTAATGAAGTGGGATGTTAATCTGGCCCTGTCCTCTTGTAAAACTGGTGCTGATGAACTGAGATTGCAAAGACGATACAGAAATAAAATATTAGCCGAGGGAGGAAATTTGCTTTATGCAATATGTCCCTGCTGTACCAGAGACATACCAATGGAGCTGCCAGGGTTTTTCTTACAGTCACAGTCCAGGGCAAAGTGGTGTGTGGACAGGACAGAGACTGGTCTGTCCCAGTTTGTTTTGCTTTGGACATGTTAAAATCTTTAGGATATTTTAAAACCAATATACAAAAACATTATGAATATACTGCTCTTACCTTGAGGAATGGAGTATTCTTTTCCTTTCAAACAGCAATGAACTTTACCATCACACAAGGTGGCAGTAGGTTTTTTTAAAGTAGATTTCTTTTAAGTGGTGAGAGCGACAGCTGCTTACTTGATAGTAAAATTCACCCACACTTTCTTGTCAAATAATTTTGGTTACTCAGATTTCACATCTGCTCAGTTATAACAGTTAATACTTGATTTCAAAGTGCTACTTTAAAATGCTAAGAAATCACTTAAAGAAAAACTGGCGTTTAGCATGCAGTCACTGTTGGGGACAAATTGGCATCTTGTCTACCTGGTAGCTGATTAAAGACGAGCTGAAGCAGTGAGGGGGCTGGCAGTACTTTCTCATTCGTGCAAAAAAAAAATGTTGAGTACCAAGAATGAACAATTTAATGTCGATATAAATTGGCAGGCATGCATACTAGTGATGATTGCAAGGAGCTGACCTGTCCAAAACAAGCACCAGTGGGCATAAGTGGCTGCATCATTAGTGGCTATTAGACAGTATGCTGCCAACAGTCATCTAAAGCTGTGAGGTCACCAAACACACAGGATGTCTCCTAAACACAGTTTGGTTTTGTAGATTGCAATGCCCTTCAACTGCTCAGCATAGAGGTGTCACAGTGGCCCACTGTTGGAACCAGTGGTTCTGTGAAGCCACCCAAACACACAATATTTTAGGTAGTGTCTCAGATTGTTCGCTTTTCTTCTCCTCGGGTGCCGTAAGTGCTCCGTTTCTTTTCTCTTTGTGATCCTGGCTACTTCTCGGGTCCAGGGAGAGTGTCAGGGTGGTTTCTGGACTTTAACAAGGCTGGTGGCAGATGGGAAAAAACTGTTCTTGTGGTGTGAGGTTTTGGTCCGGATGGACCGCAGCGTCCTGCCAGAGGGGAGAGTCTCAAAGAGTCTGTGACCGGGGTGGGAGGGATCAGCCAGAATCTTCCCTGCCCGCTTCAGGGTCCTGGAGATGTACAGTTCCTGGAGCGACAGTAGACTGCAGCCAATCACCTTCTCAGCAGACCGAATGACACGCTGCAGCCTGCCCTTATCCTTGGCTGTAGCAGCGGCGTACCAGATGGTGATGGAGGAGGTGAGGATGGACTCAATGATGGCTGTGTAGAAGTGCACCATCATAGTCTTTGGCAGGTTGAATTTCTTCAGCTGCCGCAGGAAGAACATCCTCTGCTGGGCTTTCTTGATGAGGGAGCTGATGTTTGGCTCCCACTTGAGGTCCCAGGAGATGATGGTTCCCAGGAAGCGGAAAGATTCCACAATGTCAATTGTGGAGTCACAGAGGGTGATGGGGGCAGGTGGGGCTGGGTTCTGCCTGAAGTCCCAACCATCTCCACTGTCTTTAGAGCGTTGAGCTCAAGGTTGTTCTGGCTGCACCAGTCCAACAGATGGTCTACCTCCCATCTGTACGCGGACTCGTCACCATCAGAGATGAGTCCGATCAGGGTGGTGTCGTCCGCAAACTTCAGAAGCTTGACAGACTGGTGACTGGAGGTGCAGCTGTTGGTGTACAGGGAGAAGAGCAGAGGAGAGAGAACATCCTTGGGGGGTAACCGGTGCTGATGGTCAGGGAGTCAGAGACGTGCTTCCCCAGCCTCACGCGCTGCTTCCTGTCAGACAGGAAGTCAGTGATCCACCTGCAGGTGGAGTCGGGCACACTCAGCTGGGAGAGCTTCTCCTGTGGCAGAACTGGGACGATGGTGTTGAAGGCAGAGCTGAAATCCACAAACAGGATCCTGGCGTAGGTTCCGGTGGAGTCCAGGTGCGGAGGATGAAGTGAAGGGCTAGGTTGACTGCATCGTCTACAGACCTGTTGGCTCTGTAGGCAAACTGCAGGGGGTCCAGGAGGGGGTCGGTGATGTCTTTTAGGTGTGAGAGCACAAGGCGCTCAAAGGACTTCATCATCACAGAGGTCAGGGCGACGGGTCTGAAGTTATTAAGCCCTGTGGTCCTTGGCTTCTTGGGAACAGGGACAATGGTGGAGGACTTGAAGCAGGCTGGCACATGACATGTCTCCAGTGAGGTGTTAAAAATGTCTGTGAAGACTGGAGACAGCTGATCAGTGCAGTGCTTCAGGCTGGCTGGTGAGACAGAATCCGGTCCAGCAGCTTTCCGGGGGTTCTGTCTCCTGAAGAGTTTGTTGACGTCCCTCTCCTGGATGGAAAGAGCCGTCCTCGGCGTGGGTAGGGGGCTGATGGGGGGGGAACGTCAGAGTGAGGGTTGGAGGTGCCCTGGGCCCTCTTGAGGTAGGGCAGGTGGGGGTGGTGGATTGTGGCTGCAGCTGTTTGGGGGTGTTGTGGAGGATGGGAGGATGGTTGCAGGACTGTCCCTTTGTCTTTCAAAGCGGCAGTAGAACTCGTTCAGGTTGTAGGGAGGCGTCGGTCTGCCTGAGCCCTTTCCACACAGATGCAGAGTCGTTGGCTGAGAACTGGTTTTGGAGCTTCTCAGAGTACAGTCATTTGGCCTCTTTCACTGCCTTGGCAAACTTGTACTTCGCCTCTCTGTATATGTCTTTGTCCCCACTCCTGAAGGCCTCTTCCTTATCCAGTCTTGACCTTCTGAGTTTGGCTGTGAACCAGGGTTTGTCGTTGTTGTAATTCACCCTGGTGCATGATGGTACACAGCTGTCCTCACAGAAGCTGATGTAGGAAGTCACAGCCTCTGTGTACTCGTCCAGACTGTTGGTAGTAGTCCTGAACACATCCCAGTCTGTACAGCCTAAACACGCCTGGAGATTCTCCACAGCCTCACTACTCCACTTCCTTGTCGTCCTCACAACAGGTTTGCAGAGCTTTAAGTTTCTGCCTGTATGCAGGAATTCAGGTGGACCATGATGTGGTCGGATTGGCCCAGTGCAGCACGTGGGACGGCGTGATAAGCGTCTCTGATGGTGGTGTAACAGTGATCCAGAATGTTGTCCTCTCTGGTCGGACATTTAATAAACTGTCTATATTTGGGGAGTTCGTGGGTGAGATTACCTTTGTTAAAGTTGCCAGCGACGATAACTAAGGAGTCTGGGTTGGTCCGCTCCACACTCAGTATCTGGTCGGCGAGCATGCGCTGTACGACCTGCACGTTAGCTTGTGGCGGGATGTAAACACCGACCAGGATGAACGAAACAAATTCACGGGGGGAATAGAAAGGCTTACAGTTTATGATGAAGGATTCCAGGTCTGGAGAAAAGTGCTGCTGAATCACTGTCACGTCGTTACACCAACCACTGTTGAGGTAGAAACAGATTCCTCCACCTTTCGCTTTGCCGGAGAGTTCCGTGTCTCTGTCCGCTCTGTAGAGCTGGAATCCTGCCAGCTGCAACGCAGAGTCCGGTATTAATCCACACAGCCACGTCTCCCTGAAGCACAAAACTGCCGATGAATAAAAGTCCCTGTTTTTCCCCAACAGCAGTTGTAGTTCCCCGATTTGTTGGGAAGTGAGCGCACGTTAGAGAGAAATATTCCAGGTAACGGTGTTCATAGTCCACGTTTCCCTCTCTTCCGGCGTTTCACCGCATGAGCAAAGGTGAGCGCACCTTTGACCAGGATGTCCAAAAATTCCAGAGCAGTAGGCAGAAAAGTCGGAAATAACTCCTCTGGTGTAGTAGCCCTGATGTTCATGAGTTCTTCTCTGGTGAGAGAGCTCCGGGTACCATCACAGAAGACCGTTTTAAAGCAAAAAACAAAACAATGCGCACCAACACGCCGAGGCGATCATCTGCGGCGCCATCTTGATGTCCTGAGTACTTCTTTGTCTGGATTAACTAATATTAAAGCACTTTTGTAAGCCAGCTGAGCAAAACCTTACCTACAAAACCTGGTCAATGTTGATTGTACTGTTTTTCTTGTAGATATAAAGAACAATCTGAAAGTCCCCTGAACAGAGAGAACCACATATGATTGATCTGTGGCCTTCACTCCTTTTGTAGCTCTAGAGTCTGTGTTCCTTGTAATTAAGAACCACTTGCTCTCAGAAACTGGTTGGGATAATTCATATTGAAGTCGTAATTGACCTTCAGATACTGTACAGTTGAGTCATAAAGGAGTTTGCCCCTAAAGGACAAAAATAAAGCAAACAAGAAAGTGGAATATCAATGCAGAGAAAAAGTGTGAAAGGCTACTTCTAAGGATTCATAAATGTTCAGCTTATTGTTTTCTGTTGGCTTGGACAAAGTATTTACTGGTTTTCAAACAAGATGTAGTAGCAGATCTTCTTACCTAAAAAAAAAAAAAAAAAAAAAGATTCAAAGGAATAAGAAATATCAAATTCTCCAAAGCGCTTTACACATCAGTCACTGACCTGACTTTTTTGCTTCCTGCTTGCTCGTTGGCCGCCTTTAAATGCATGGCCTCACATGGTCAGTTAAACATCCTGCTGCTCTTTCTGTTTAACATTTTATGATTAAACTACTGTACTGTAAAACCTGTCTGACCTGAACAGGGGAAGCCTCTGATGGGCAGCAGGACCAGGGGCAATGCATTTTATTTTTTTAAATGGCCTTACATTGTTAAAGGGGTGTTTATGACAAAAATAGAGATTACAACTCTCTTGTAATTAAAGGGGGTCTTCTCAGTAATTATGGAACAGCAACCATTGGTAAATCTAGTGCTGTCTTGCATAAACTTTAACTCGTATCTAAGAAGTGCAACTGGGGCACTTGTAAATGTCAAAGCTGCTGCACCTTGGCCACTGCAGTAAGCTGTATGCTGTAAGTTTTATACAGGAAACCCACCCAAATAAGGAATTTAATGGTTTATTAAAAAACATGCAGAATGTTTGCTTCTCTTGTCATGTGATAATGGCACAATTGAGCGCAACATTTGAAATTCATGACCAAAGTCAAGTGCCATCGCTGAGGAAGAAAACACAAGAAAGCCAATAGTTTATTACCATGGTGATCTTCCAGATTCCCAGTACACCCAGTACAAACACACGATTATAAAACAAGCGCTATAAATAAACGCAGAATATATAAAAAAAACAAATGACCCAAAGTATACATGAACTTGTTTACAAATGTTTTTTGTTTTAAAAAAAAAAAAAAGGCTTAAATAATTTGTTTGTGCCCATAAGAATAAAAATGTGTATGTACCTTAGGTATGAGTATGCCTAATGACCACTGGAGATAGCACCAGCTTCCCTGAGATCCTGCTCAGACAAGCTGGTATAGACAATGGATGAATGCATAGATAAACACGACTTTAGATAAGAAGACTTGGGCCTGTTTATGTGACTTACAAAAACCCATCACTCAGGCTACTTTTATTAATATGCTTGGTAATTTAAAGGCTACATGCATGACACCAAAAACTGTTTGCATTTTAAACCTTTTCAGGGGTGGACAACCACAACACTTAAAAGCTGTAAATAATGTACTTTAAAATAACTTCAAAATGTCCTTTAATAATAATTCACACAAATACAGCCGTCAGTGGTCCTGAGTCCCTGAGCACTTTTCATACGTCCATATGCTTTTATTCCTGTAATTTATCATTCTGAAACAGCAGCAAGATGAATGGATGCCATATGTTTTTCACTAAGTAGATGAATACTATGCTGTGACCTTGTACACATAAAGAATGTATTTTCAAGTTAAGACAATCTAATAAACTTTTTACTGAACAAAACAGTTCAGTTAGTTCATTTAACGAAATACAAACAGCATTTTATTAAAGAGGAACACCGACCTGGAAGTGCTTCGAGGGCTGCAATTAAAAGTAATATGTGGCCAAACTCATTTTGTTTTTTGACTAGCAAAGCAGGAAAACTGGTAAAATGGAAACACCTTTATATATGATTTAGCCATACTAAAATAAAAAAGAGAAAAATAATTAAATGGATGTTAATAAGACAGCAAAACCAGGATGTAAAGGCAACGACAGTCAAAATGTGTGTTTTAAAGACAATAAATCTACATTTTAAAGACAAATGTATAAATTAATGTGTACCAGCTCAGGTTGTGAATGTAGTTCAGCTTAGACTGTTTAGGTGGTAAACTATGAACAAAACATGGTTTTAAGTTGTGTGACCTTAACTTTAAGCAATGTCTTGAGGATCAATTAATCTAGCATATCTTTACATAAGTCAACCATACCAGGACTGGAACGACTTAGCTTAGTTGCCCAGAGGTGTAACATCAGTTGGCTTATTTTAACCCCACGTTGTCTTGCCCCTTTAAAAAAAATAAAAAATTGAAAGTCACAGTCTGTCTGACGTACCTGGCTTAAGATGTTTTGTGAAAGAGGCCACTGATTTCCCGTCCGCTGATGTTTCTGATGCCAGGAGGTTATGTAGCAAATCCTGTAAGTATTCTGAATGGTCGGTTTTCAGAATATTTTGACGTTTAGCAACTTTTGCACTTCCAACAAGATATTTACAAATAATTTTAAACCATTTCTGTAGCCTGCCAGGGTTAATTTTCTATTTCTATTTCTATTGTGTCTATTGTGTCCTCACTGAAGACACAACGTCTGTATACAGAAATAGTAGGTAGGTCTCATATGCCAAATCATGAACCAAAGGAGTCAAAGTTTTCTGCCTTGCCCTGATCGACTGATTTGTTTCCAACAAAAACGCATGGTCACTTACTGCCAAGTTTTGCTTCACCAGTTGTGGTGAAAATGTTCAGGTCAACTTGCTTGTAACACCATGAAATTTCAAATAAACATCCATATTTTTACAGCAGTTACACATAACCAATCGTAATTATCCCACATAACAATCCCACAACAGTCCACCTAAGCATAGTTATAAACCAACCCACATTTGATCAATTATTGTTTGAAGACTCATCTTTCAAGACTTATTTCAGAAGATATTAATTATACAGCTACATTTTAAGAGATGAGATTAAAATCTGTGTTCAGTTATTGTCAGCAGACTCACAGTAAACCAAACGCGTCCCTAAACTTTGTTTCAATTGGAGCTTGTCATAATTCTAGAAAACTTTTTGGGTTCAAACGGAGAATGTCAGAAGTGAAAAACAGAGAGTGTAAAACGTTTCTCTGAGGCCACAAAAAAGGTAATATTTTTTATGTGCAAAGTCAATAGCTGCAAATGTGTTTTTATACTCATGCAAAATAATGACCTTTTAAAAATCATGCACACTGCATAGTCCTTCCTAATGCATATTAAAGTGGGTTTGATAGGCAAGTTCCAAGGTTAGCCATAGATGGCACAATGACACCCACACTTTGACAGCAATTATGTGTAATGGCTGCAATTGCACATAATATTTACTAGTTTTTAGTGTGCAGGACATTAAAATGACATGAAATTATGATATTGTTAAATTTTATGATAAAACATTTAATTGCAGTTACCCTAATTTTCCCCACTCTCTCCTCTCTTTTCCATCATCACAATGACCACACAACTCTTAATTTCTGTCACAAAGTACAAGACTATTGTGGAAGCACAAAACTGTGTTTGATTAGATTAAAAAGTGTTATTATTTTTACCATTTTAAGATGAATTCTGTGAAGAATTGTTCACTCTTTGTAAGCCTTCTGATAATAGTTTACATTGGGGAATAGTTCCTGGCGAGAGGAAAGACTAATGAGCTTGTTAGTGCAGTTCAGCCAGGAAATCTCATCACTGCAGCCAGGTCACTGTGACAATGGAATTCAGCAACCAGATAACGGATGAAATTGTTATTATAAACTGTCATGTACGCCAATTTGATGTTTTCCAGATGTCTGGCCGGAGTGTATTCCCGGAAAAGTAGAGAAAAGCAATGTTGAAGGTGCCCAGAAGGTTTACGTAAATGAGTATGATGATGTCAATTGGTCAGGATGCAATACAATACACACCGATGCTTTGTATCTGTATAAAAACCGCCCTGTAAAGACTGAAACCGGGGAGACTTCTGGAAGTTTTGATGAAGATGATTCTGTGTGTTTTTGAAGAATAAAAGTTCCCCCAGGTGGGGATTGTTTGAGAGAGATATTTCTGAGTTCTGTTTTAATTATTTTAGCTCAGTGATAAGACCGCCCGCTCCTAAATATTAGTGATCCCGATGTGATTCAATCTACAGGGAGAGGTTTGCAGTCACCCCTCCGGAGAGGAGCCTGGGTGGCTGTGGTTCGGGGCCCACAACAAGAGAAGGTGAGTTCTTATCTTTTGTTGAAAGAAATTCAGCTCCTCGGACCCTCGACTGAGGGGGTGTAGATGGAGACTTTGGTCTCTCTCTTTTTCTCTCTTCTCACAGTCTCCACGGTTTCCTGCATGCAGGAAGACTACCAAAAAAACATATAGTTGGAATTGGCTGAAGGCTGTCTTAAAAAGAGTAGTGCGCACCCCCAGCTTTTTCGTGGTGCCAGGGCAGACATAAGTCTATACTTTAGTCTTTTTAACAAGATCACATTACTACTTCTGCAGAACACAAATCACTACTGCTCACCATAGAGATCTCAAACAAACAAAAAAAGAAAACACTGCAATCAACATTGTAACCTCCAAATTGTGTACATGTAAAATTTCAACAGCTGTGGCCTTTTCCAGCGCTTTTTTGCCCTCCAGGCATCACTATGAGGCACTCTCTTACCTCAACTTACCTTTTCTAACAGGTTTTTATATATATATATAATATATATAGTGCCTCATAGTGATGCCTGGAGGGCAAAAAAGCGCTGGAAAAGGCCACAGCTGTTGAAATTTTACATGTACACAATTTGGAGGTTACAATGTTGATTGCAGTGTTTTCTTTTTTTGTTTGTTTGAGATCTCTATGGTGAGCAGTAGTGATTTGTGTTCTGCAGAAGTAGTAATGTGATCTTGTTAAAAAGACTAAAGTGAGTTAAGCAAACAATTAACTCGTGAGCTTACACAAAGTAAGAGAATTCATCAATTGGGACATCAACAATACTATAAATTAGGTTTGAACTACAGACACCGAATTCAAAACAGGGTTAGCAACAGAATATGAAGTGAATGTAAGCTGGGTTGGAAGAAGGTTATGTGGCAGAAATGTCAAAGAAAGGAAAACAGAGTATGGTGCAGATCAATTTACAATTACAATGAACATAAGGGATGACAGTTTTGACGCGGAAGTGAGATTAGAAACCCATTGGAGTGAAGATAGTAATCATGGATCATGAGAAATCCAGACACAACCGCAGCAGTAAGAGACGTAGGGGATTTGGAGCGTATTGAGGATACAACGTTAAATGCTAAAGTAGAAATGATGGAGTGAGATGTGTAACCTGATCCTTCCTCCTAAGAAACAAGAGATAACTTGTTGGGCAGGAGCATAATTATTTCTAGATTAGGTCTCACAAATGACAAACGGCGAATGTGCAGTTGGTACTGCTGGTGATTCAAATGATCAGATTACAGTAAAAAATCATAAAAATGTAAAATGTGGTTTACAAGTTGTAAAAACAACCTGTGGATGGACTGTGGAAATGGACGTGATAGCTCTTAAAATAGAGAAAACATATGAATTGAGACTAGAAGAAGCTACAAATGGTGGAATAGTAGAGTCAATTATGTTTTGGAAAGTTCCAGACAAAGAAAGCGTATTAATTGAAAACAAGTGTTATTCGCTGTTTACAGTTACTAGTAGAACTCCCACGATTGTGACAGATAAAGACAAACAAGATGAAATAATTCTACCCCAGGTATATACCACGCAAAAATTCATTGCGCCCACTACAATAGTAAGCACAATAGCAAACCCTATAAACAGTACAAATATTATGCCCTCGTTGGCACCCACTAAAAGGCGACTGTGGCTCAGTAGAAAGAGTAGTCATCTTGCAATCAGAAGGTTGTGGGTTCGATTCCAGCTTCCTCCTGCCATATGTCGATGTGCCCCTGGGCAAGGCACTTAACCTCAAGTTGTCTACCGATTGGTGTATGAATGTGTGAGCGTTAGTGAGTGCGATTGGGTGAATGTGGCTCTAGTGTAAAGCGCTTTGAGCGGTCTGTATGACTGGAAAAGCTCTATATAAGTTCAGTCCATTTACCATTTATTTATTCAAAACAACATTAAGTGCATTGATTGTTAAATGGAGAGTCGCCTTAACTAACACTAGTGGAGTTGAGGAGACCACTACGTATGGTAACGCAGTAGAACAGTCTAAAAACACTACACTTGTTCTGTTTTAATTATTTTAGCTCAGTGATAAGACCACCCGCTCCTAAACTATAAAGCTCCATCCAACTGGCTAATTGTTTTAAGGACAAACAGAGTTTGGATTCATGAACCCTAAAGATTTACAGCTAACCAAATATAACATCCAAGTAGTTTTTGGCAGTTGCACTCAAACACACTGAAAGTACATTGATGACTGCAACTTGATATATTTTGCAGCTCTAATAAGGAGTATCTTTTCTGAACCATCACCCTTGTTTCAGCTTTCCACCTTGTCTCTTAAGCTGTCCACAGACTGTGAATCTTGTCATTTGTTGTAGAGCTCTTATTATTGCTGAATGAGTTTGCCTGAGAAACACTTTAGAGCACTGCAGAAACATTCCTAACTTTTATCTTTAACAACAGAAACAGCATGCTAAAATAAGGAGAACAAGGATATGTTTGAGCTCATGCATAAAACAGATCGAACAAAGACGACAGAAGAAGCAGGAAGAGGGGAACATGGTGTTTATTTTAATAATGAGCTCTTGTCTTCACCGTTTCCATATCCAGCTGGTTCTTTTGTTCTTCTCGATGCAATTCATCTGCACACTGGCAACTTGGGTCAAAAGCACAGTTCCTTTCTCAGATGAGTCCTATCACAGTGCCTGGCCAAAAATAGTTATAGTTGCTACATTTTTTGGTTCAACTGCAACAAATGTTTTTCGGGGTATTGTTTTCAAAGACTGTTTGCAATAATAAAAGATTTATTTTCACCCAAATGTGCAATAGTTATGAGACACCGCTGAAAGCTGAAGAAGACGCATCATGTTTGGGACGCTAAACATTGGTATCAATGCATGAAACAGTGGTCAACCAGGAAGAAGGTAGTCATGGCTAAGTCTGCAGCCTGAACATTAGCTCATTGTGATGATTTATATGATAATTAAGTGAAAAGGAGGAAGAGAAATATGATCTTAAGAGCAGTAGCTCAGAGACCTAACTGGTTATGTTCAAATGTGCTTTGTCATGAGCCCAGTCTCAATGTAATTTTACAATGATGCCAAAAGTAGTGAGACAAACTCAAATTTATAACACTAAAATTACTCCCATGAACTAAATTAGCAGAATAACCTACTTCAAAATACAGACTCATGCTGTTAGTGCATGTCTCACTTTTGTCCACATAAGTCTGTGTTTTACTCATGGGGGTTAACTGTACCTCACTAATATAGTTGTACAACATTATTCCAGGGACATTATTTGTCATGCCTCTAAAACTTTGTGACTCAGTCTACAGTTTGTTTTCTTACAAGATGTCATTTGGGCCCAAAATGCCCCTTAAAGCTAATGCTATACATGTCATGTTTGGAAGGGAAGTCAAATGTTCTCATCTTCATTTGACTCATTTGGCTAAAACAAAGGAAAAACAATGGTGCTACATCTAATTATTATGGGTAAGTATGTAAGTGCAGTGTTTAAAAAAAGGAACTCCTTGCCATCTTCCTAACCTTTAGCACCCTCCACAGAATCTCTATCAGATTCAAGTCAGAACGCTTGCTAGTCCACTATTGGGTTTGCCTAAATAATCAATATTTCAATATAATCAATGTAAAGAATATATTTACGAGCCACTAATTTCGGCCAAAATCAATAGAAACTGAGCCATTTGTGTCTCACCAAGTTGGTATACAACTTCGTACACCAGAGCTGCTGGCATATGGGCAGGTTTTCCCACCTGCAAAGATGTAAAAGTCTTTCAATTTTATCATAGCTTCTATTCAACTGTGAGTGACGGAATCTAATAACTCAAATCCAGAAAATCACATTTTCATATTTTTAAGTAATTAGTTTGTATTTTATTGCATGACACAAGTATTTGGTCACCTAAAAACCAGTAAGAATCCCAACTCTCACAGGCCTGTTAGTTATTCTTTAAGAAGCCCTCCTGTTCTCCACTCATTACCTGTATTAACTGCACCTGTTTAACTCGTTATCTGTATAAAAGACACCTGTCCACACACTCAATCAAGCAAACTCCAACCTCTCCACAATGGCCAAGACCAGAGAGCTGTGTGAGGACATCAGGAATACAATAGTAGACCTGCACAAGGCTGGCACGGGCTACAGGAAAATAACCAAGCAGCTTGTCGAGAAGGTAACAACTGTTTGCGCAATTATAAGAAAATGGAAGAAGTTCAAGATGACAGTCAATCTTCCTCCGTCCGGGGCTTCATGCAAGATCTCACCTCGTGGGGCATCAGTGATCATGAGGAAGGTGAGAGATCAGCCCAGAACTACAAGGCAGGACCTAGTCAATGACCTGAAGAGAGCTGGGACCACAGTCTCAAAGAAGACCATTAATAACACACTATGCTGCCATGGATTAAAATCTTGCAGCGCACGTAAGGACCACCTGCTCAAGCCAGCTCATGTCCAGGCCTGTCTGAAGTTTGCCAATGGCCATCTAGATGATCCAGAGGAGGAATGGGAGAAGGTCATGTGGTCTGATGAGATAACACTCACCATGTTTGGAGGAAGAAGGATGAGAACAACCCCAAGAACACCATCACTACTGTGAAGCATGGAGATGGAAACATCATTCTTTGAGGATTCTTTTCTGCAAAGGGGACAACTAAAGGGTGACTTAGGAGTGGTTCCATAAGAAGCATCTCAAGTTCCTGGAGGGACCTAGCCAGTCTCCAGACCTGAACCCAATCGAAAATCTTTGTATGGAGCTGAAAGTCTGTATTGCCCAGCAACAGCCCTGAAACCTGAAGGATCTGGAGATGATCTGTATGGAGGAGTGGTCCAAAATCCCTGCTTTAGTGTGTGTAAACCTCGTCCAGAACTACAGGAAACGTCGGATATCTGGAATTGCAAACAAAGGGTTCTGTACCAAATATTATGTTTTTTTGTTTTTCTGATGTATCAAATATTTGTCATGCAATAAAATGCAAATTAATTACTTAAAAATCACACAATGTGATTTTTTGTTTTTGATTTTTGCTTTAGATTCTGTCACTCACAGTTGAGTACTGAATTAAAAATTAAAGACTTATACATACTAGTGGGAAAACCTGCAAAATCTGCAGTGTATCAAATACTTGTTCTGTAGTTTGAAAAAAAGACTGAATAAGTTTGGTTTGGAATGCCAGAGAAAGTCTATTCTCTTCTAAAGAATGTGGCAGTACAACCGCTGCACAATGAGTCAACCAGGAACTTCTCTGAATACCTAAGTATTTTAGAGAAAAAAGTGAAGGCATCTGTCTGACACCTGAGGCTTAGCCAAAACGGGGTAACAGCTTAATGATCCCATAACGGCAACAAATCTACAACAAAATGCCTGGAAAAAGAAAATAAGGAAGGTGTTTCAATGACCAAGTACCATGGTGGGATCTTAAGAAGGTCATGGAGAAAGCAATGATTTAAAGGCCAAGTTTCTTCCACAGTCTTAAAAAAGGTTGATAAAAGGCAAATGTGGTTTCTCTAAGCTATTTAATCAAATTTTCTTCATGTTTGTTCTATAAATGACTGGAATCAAATTGTTTTTTTTACTCTTGAGGTTAAAGTTATATACATTAAGAACCTGTAAGAACCAGATAATTTTTATTGTCCTGACACTTAAACATTAGACTTAACCAAGTGGATTTTCTTTTACTCCTGATGATATACCAGATATCTTACAGATTTAAAAGTTGAAAAAGTACATCACACATTATTTACTTCATGGATAAATAGGCAAAGGCTTTTTTTGTAGCTGTAGTGTCTTTAATTTTAATAACCGCCTTTCTCAATAACTGACCCGTTTATTTTGTGTCTCTGTTGAGTCTAGTTAAAGCAGGAGGGTCCGTTATGAGCAGCACTTCACCGATGCGCCTCCACACAGCAAGCAGTTGTTGACAGGTTCAAATTATTGTATGCTGATGTTTGATTACTCGAGAAGAAATGCATCTCTTTTAATCTTTAAAAGATGACTAACTTTATGCATATCGAATACACGAGACAGATCAGCTTTCACTTCATTATTTATCTTCACTGTAATACACCAGTGCAGAGAAGCTGGGAAGCTTACAATGTTTACCAGAATCTCGAGTGAAGAGAGCTCCGCATTAATTAAGAAACCTAATGACTCAAACAGAGAAGCCATCAAATGTAAACTAACATGATACACAATATCAGGGATCTTCAGTGTGTGGCTAAAAGTCACCCAGCCAGGCTGGATTCCTGCAGCTTAAATAAAAGCATGTTCAAGTCGAGGTTAAATATTTAGGCAGAAAGGGAACCTAAAGTTATTATTGCAACCCTGGAAGCCCATTTTACTGAGTTTGAAAAGTCTTGCAAAGGAAAGATTGATATCCTCAGCAGGTGATGCATATTAAATCAAACCAGACAAGATTGTTTGCATGATTGATGCATTAAAAGCCACCCATGTGCAACATGACAGTGTTAGGATCAGCTTGCATTTTTCAGGGTTTCATGCTTTACATCATTTCTTTTGTAGGAACCAGCTTATAAGTAAACAGTAGTGTTTCCTTAAGTCTAATTTATCATGGCATTTTGAGGTCACTTTTTAATTAGATTTTTTTAGATTTTGCAGTCATTTTCCTTATTTAGTCCAGAAAATCTAATTAAAAATGGAAAAGATATAGTCCATATGTCCTGTCCAGACAAAACATTTTGACATTTTGTCTTGTGTACGACCACCCTTAATACACACTTCATTGGAGTCTGAATTAAACTTTAAGCTGCATAACTTCCACAGAAAATAGCAACAGAAGAACAAATCATTCATGCAATTGTTTCTCTCAAGGTTATATGTAGTCCACATCTCTATGTCCAAACATATTAACTGGTAATTGTTTCTCATGAAGCTGCAGCACCGTTCTGTAACAGAGGAAAACAGAAGATGGCCAAACACACAGGAGCCCAAAACAGGTAATCCACTTTCCCACTTGTTCACTGCTTACTGTGCATCTAAATGGAGCACAGTGCTTGCATTTAGATAAATATCTTAGTTAGCTATAAAGGATGACTCTTTTCAACATGGTTGTATTAATCCTTTTCATACACTTACAATTTGTTGGATCATCTAAATACAGACAATGCCTGCGGTTGATGGCACTCGGATGAAAAACTTTCAGCCTCTGGTTTGATCAGGTTTATTCAAGGGCATACAAGACAATCAGGTTGGATTGTATTAAATGCACTGGAGAAATCAAAGAACATGATCCTCACAGTGCTGCTGGCTTTGTCCAGATGACAGTGGGTTTGTTGAAGCAGGTGTATGATGGCATCTTCAACTCCAACTCCACAGCGATAAGCAAACTGAAGGGGGTCCTGATGGTTAATGGTTTGATTATTCAGGTGTGCCAACAGGAGTCTCTCTAGGACCTTCATGATGTGAGATGTCAGGGCAACAGGTCTATAGTCATTGAGGACTGATGGGTGAGTTTTCTTTGACACCGGAACAAGACAGGAGGTCTTCCACAACACCGGAACCTTCTTCTGGGCCAGGCTAAGGTTGAAGAGGTGCTGCAGAATCCCACAGAGCTGCTCTGCACAGGCCTTCAGGACTCTAGGGCTGACATGATCTGGACCTGCAGCCTTATTCCGATTCAGTCTCTCCAGTTGCATCTTCACTTGACTTCTTGAGACCACAGGTGGAAGGGGGAGGCAAAGGAAGCAATCATCATCTTCTGATAAGGTTGAAGGCAAACATGTAGAAACAGAAGGGTCTAGGGCTGAGGTGGAAGATAAAAAATGTGAGGTGTTACTGGACAGCTGTGGGTCCTGTGGGTCAAAGGAAGGTGGAATGTCTATTTGGCTGTGAGCAGGAGAGGAGGATGCGAAGCTTGTTTCTGAACTGAACCTATTGAAGAATGTGTTCAGTTCATTGGCTCTGTCCAGACCTCCATCAGTCTGATCATCCTTCTGCTTGAAGCCTGTGATCTTCTTCATCCCTGATTTTACAAGCACCAGGGTTTAAGCATTGCATTTATTGCCAACTATGGTGAAACACATGGACTAAACTTATTTAGCTCTTCACTAGCAACCATTTGCAACATTAATACACTCATATTTATATTGGTATGCAACAGTGTCTTGCCGGAGGACACTTTCACATGTGGTTGGGTGGACTATTGGCCCAAGCCACCGTCTGTAGAGACTGTCTCTGTGGAGTTTTGAAGAAAATCCAATTTGTGAAAGGTGCAGCAAAGAAGACAAATATTTTTAATGTACATGTCATTTAGAGAATTCTGTTTAATTTTCTTCCACATATTTAAAGTTAATGGCCAACTTACAGGGGTTGGACAATGAAACTGAAACACCTGTCATTGTAGTGTGGGAGGTTTCATGGCTAAATTGGACCAGCCTGGTAGCCAGTCTTCATTGATTGCACATTGCACCAGTAAGAGCAGAGTGTGAAGGTTCAATTAGCAGGGTAAGAGCACAGTCTTGCTCAAAATATTGAAATGCACACAACATTATAGGTGACATACCAGAGTTCAAAAGAGGACAAATTGTTGGTGCCCGTCTTGCTGGTGCATCTGTGACCAAGACAGCAAGTCTTTGTGATGTATCAAGAGCCACGGTATCCAGGGTAATGTCAGCATACCACCAAGAAGGACGAACCACATCCAACAGGATTAACTGTGGACGCAAGAGGAAGCTGTCTGAAAGGGATGTTCGGGTGCTAACCCGAATTGTATCCAAAAAACATAAAACCACGGCTGCCCAAATCACGGCAGAATTAAATGTGCACCTCAACTCTCCTGTTTCCACCAGAACTGTCCGTTGGGAGCTCCACAGGGTCAATATACATGGCCGGGCTGCTATAGCCAAACCTTTGGTCACTCATGCCAATGCCAAACGTCGGTTTCAATGGTGCAAGGAGCGCAAATCTTGGATTGTGGACAATGTGAAACATGTATTGTTCTCTGATGAGTCCACCTTTAATGTTTTCCCCACATCCGGGAGAGTTACGGTGTGGAGAAGCCCCAAAGAAGCGTACCACCCAGACTGTTGCATGCCCAGAGTGAAGCATGGAGGTGGATCAGTGACGGCTTGAGCTGCCATATCATGGCATTCCCTTGGCCCAATACTTGTGCTAGATGGGCGTCCCTGCCAAGGACTACTGAACTATTCTTGAGGACCATGTGCATCCAATGGTTCAAACATTGTATCTTGAAGGCGGTGCCATGTATCAGGATGACAATGGACCAATACACACAGCAAGACTGGTGAAAGATTGGTTTGATGAACATGAAAGTGAAGTTGAACATCTCCCGTGGCCTGCACAGTCACCAGATCTAAACATTATTGAGCCACTTTGGGGTGTTTTGGAGGAGCGAGTCAGGAAACGTTTTCCTCCACCAGTATCACGTAGTGACCTGGCCACTATCCTGCAAGAAGAATGGCTTAAAATCCCTCTGACCACTGTGCAGGACTTGTATATGTCATTCCCAAGACGAATTGATGCTGTATTGGCCGCAAAAGGAGGCCCTACACCATACTAATAAATTATTATGGTCTAAAACCAGGTGTTTCAGTTTCATTGTCCAACCCCTGTAGTCATTTAAGAAAAGATAAGCTCAATGTAATCATCACTGGTACTGAGAAAAATCAGCTGATGTTCAAATCGCTACCTGTAGCATCCAATCAGCCCAAACTCATTACATCTTATGAAATGTAAGTCCTTTTATGAGAGGGGATTTTCCCAACAGTTGTGCATGCTGCATTCAGATACAGCTGGTACACTAGGCTATCTAAATATCCGAATAACTCCAAAATGATTTAAACAGGTTTTATTCTCAAATATGGGCACAGGCTTTTAAAAACATTTAACTATCAACATTGACCATTTCAAGTCAGGCATTGGCTATACCGTCTTATATTACTTTATTCACCGAATAAAATCCAACCAAATAGGTATTTTTTTTTACTATATTCTGTAGACAAATTTAATTTCAGAAAATGACAGAGAAAAGTATTTAAAACTCTTGATTGAAGCACACCGAACCATTGCTTCAAAACGGTGAAGGCTATGATACTTATTAATGAGAGGGCAGCATGATTGTTCCAACATTAAGCTCAGTCTCTCCTCCCCTTTTTTCTTCTTGTATCAACACATCTCCCATTGTCCAGAGGCAGCAGAAAACATGGCCTGAAGGAGCAGAACTGTAGGAAGTGGGCAGCAGTGCCAGTCGTTATAAAGATGACTGATGTATGTAGCAGATACAGAGTGTTTTATGACCTGTAGCAGCACTCCATTTAACTGTGTGTAAAATTGATGACCTCTGTAAGCCACTACAGACCACTGAAAGCTGGTCTTCTACTTTGAGAGAAAAAGGGAGTCCTTTTTCTCATTTTGACAAGGTGGGAAGGTTTGATTGATTTAACTCTGCAGCAGGTTGGCCTTTTAGCATACAGACTTTTGATGGATTATCCTGTGTAGGTAAGAAGAAAGGAAGATGGACAAGGAGTAAATGATGAAAGGCAGGGTGTCTGAGAAGGGACTGGACAAGAAGAGAGCTAAAACCAAAGTAGTAACAAAAGATAAGGAAAGGTAGAAACCTGGAAAATCCTGAGGAACAGAGGACTTGAAGAACAGAAGGAGAAATGTATACTACAACGAATTGTAATCTGCCTTTACTACCACCCTGCATGTTCATGCTAACCTGGATTTCATTGACCGCTTGAGTGGAGCACATCTAGACCTGCTACTGTCAGTACAGCCAGACAGATGATCCTATATTTGACAAAAAAGCATTTATAATTCATAAAAGACAGGAGGGCTCTTATACTCCTTAGGTACACAGTTCCCTCCTTATTAAGATATAATAAAAAATCAATATTAAATAGCTTCATGATTAGCAAAATGTAATGAGCACTGCAAAAAATCAGATGAAAACTTTATGAAAAAGCCACTTGCAGGTCATATTTTTCAAAAACTGCAGGTTTTTGAAGGAATTTCAGTTTGAAAAGCTTGATCTGACTCAGGAGATGAAAATAAGCAAACATGCTCCCAAAAAGCTTTCTTTCCTTAAAATCTGTCATTACTTCACAAAATAACCTCTGCTTAAATAATTAGTTTGATTCATTGTACAGAGTTCAAGGTTTTCCAAATCTAAAGAGCTAGCTCCCATAAATGATTCCACAGAAAATATCTTGGACAATATTTTAAGTCAGTAGGCAAATTATTCAACCAATCAATCAGTTTTCAACTCGATCAATTAAGTTACCAGATACAATACTGCCTATAATAAATACTTAAGCCTGCAGGGTTTTCATTGTTCAAGTTGTTTAGGAATTTATTGTTCTGATAATTACAGCAAGGAATAGCTAATACCTCAAGCTTGTAATAAGGCAACAACAAAACACATTGCTTGCTTAGGGCTAATTTATAATGAGAAAACAAAGGCGGGACACTGCACAGCAGGATGATAAATTGCTCCCATGTCAACATAGAGAAGTAAGCAGGTTAATGTGGGTCAAGTTAAATAAACCTTTTATGAAGAAAAACTGCCTTAGTGCAATGTTTCTCTCTCTATAAGAGGACTCCGATCACAGCTGCAAAAGAATAGGCTGTACATGTTGCCGTAAAATTTAAGTTTAACCACAAATGAGAAAGATACCACTGACTTTGTTTTAAAGGTCACGGGGGCACGTGTGGCTCTAAAGCAGTTTCTTCATTCAAGCGAACCTTAAAAAGTACATCATTTGTACAACTTTTCTTCATTTGTTTTCTGGCTTAACCTGAAAGACAAGTTGCTGAATGGTGGTGATGATGTATACAAAACTTAACCAAGAAGAAAATGATAATTAAAAGGTCTCCAGTTCCCATTAAGGTTACTATGGTGATTTGTGTAATGAAAAAGCGGAAGTTAGGGAAGTTGTTGGAGGAGAGCAGTAGTTTGAATATCTTATAAACCAGGACCCCATGGTAAGATTTAAAAGCTCTTTTTAACCCAGTCAATCACTATGTTGAGTGACAACTTATGGTGATGAAGAATGTTCAACAAAATAGGATTCACATAGATGTATTTTCTGCTCCAGTTCTGACCAGCATTGTTACTCTGACAACACCAGTATGCCGAACCACTCCCATTTCCCGACTATGTCAGCAGAGTATTTCATTTTAGCAAGGGTGCCTAAATCAATTTGAATCCAAAATACTTTATTCATCCCAAAGGGAAATTAAATGTTGTTGTAGCTCATTATAAAGGTTTCTTCAAAGAGCTGTTGTAGAAGCTGATGGTTGTGGCCAGAAAGGATCTCCTGTAGCGGTCTGTCTTACAGCAGATCTGAAGAAGCCTCTGACTGAAGACACTCTGTTGTTGTACAACAGTCTCATTAGGAGGATTCTCAGGGTTCTCCATAATGTTCTAAATTTTATGAAGAATACTTCTTTGCACAATGATCTCCAGAGGTTCCAGAGGAGTCCCAGAACAGAGCCAGACTTCTTTATTAGCTTGTTCAAGTCCCTGGCTCTGATGTTGCTACCCCAGCAGATGATGCAGAAGAGATCACACTCTCCACAACAGACTTATAGAAGATCTGCAGCATCTTGCTGCAAACACCAAAGGACCTGAGCTTCCTCAAGAAGTACAGTCTGCTCTGTCCCTTCTTGTAGATGTCATCACAGTTGCATCTCCAGTCTGTTGTCCAGGTGAACACTGAGGTATTTATACTCCTCCACCACCTCCGCTTCTTCTCCAATGATAGAAATAGTCCAGTCATGTTCAAGATGAGATGACTGTTTCTACACCATGCCACAAAGAGGTCCACCACCTTCCTGTACTCAGCTTCTTGTCCATCTCTGATCCACCCCACGACTGCAGAATCATCCGAGTATTTCTGCAGATGACAGGAGTCTGTCTTGTACTGGAAGTCTGAGGTGTACAGAGTGAAAAGGAATGGTGAGAGTACAGTCCCCTATGGTGCTCCTGTGCTGCTGACTACCTGGTTAGACTCACAACCCTTCAGTCTGAGGCCTCCATCTGTGTCTTCTGGAGTTTCTGACAAAGCAAATCCAGTTGAATTGTGTTAAATGCACTGGAGAAATCAAAAAACACGATCCTCGCAGTGCTGCTTACTTTGTCCAGATGACAGTGCGTTTGTTAAAGCAGGTGTATGATGGCATCTTCAACTCTAGCTACACAGTGATAAGCAAACTGAAGGGGTCCTGATAGTTTGTTTTCTCACTCAGGTGGGCCAACAGGAGTCTCTCTAGGACCTTCATGATGTGGGATGTCAGGGCAACAGGTCTATAGTCATTGAGGACTGATGCGTGAGTTTTTATTTTTGGTACTGGAACAAGACAGGAGGTTTTCCACCACACTGGAACCTTCTTCTCGGCCAGACTAAGGTTGAAGAGGTGCTGCAGAATCCCACAGTGCTGCCTTGGATAGGCCTTTAGGACTCTAGGGCTGACACAATCTGGACCTGCAGCCGTATTCTGGTTCAGTCTTTCCACTTGACTCTTCACTTGACCTTTTGAGACACACAGGCAAAGTGAGCATCAGCATCTTCTGATTTGATTGAGGCAAACATGTAGAAGCAGAAGGGTCCATGGCTGAGGTGGAAGATAAAACATTTGAGGTGTGACAGGAAAGCTGTGGGTCAAAGGAGGGTGGGATGTCTGTTTGGCTGTGAGCAGAAGAGGATGCTGAACTCGTTTCTGAACTGAACCGTTTAGTTAATTGGCTCTGTCCAGACATCCATCAGTGTGATTGTCATTCTGCTTGAAGCTTGTGATCTTCATCCCTGACCACACATCTCTGATATTGTTTTGCTGGGGCTTGCTCTCCAGCTTCTTCTTGTACACCTCCTTGCTGTGTCTTATCTTGACTTTAAGTTGCTTCTGTAATCTACTCAATAATTCTCTGTCTCCCTCTCTGTTGGCTCTTTTTTTCTTGTTAAGCGGGTCCTTCAGGTTACAGGTGATCCAGTGTTTGTTATTGGGGAAGCATCTCACCGTTCTGGTGGGGATGATGTTATCCACACAGAAGTTTATGCACTGCTCAAAAAAATAAAGGGAACACTTAAACAACACAATATAACTCCAAGTAAATCAAACTTCTGTAAAATCAAACTGTCCACTTAAGAAGCAACACTGATTGACAATCAATTTCACATGCTGTTGTGCAAATGGAATAGACAACAGAGGGAAATCCTTGGCGATTAGCAAGACACACTCAATAAAGGATTGGTTCTGCAGGTGGGGACCACAGACCACTTCTCAGTACCTATACTTTCTGGCTGATGTTTTGGTCACTTTTGAATGTTGGTGGTGCTTTCACACTAGTGGTAGCATGAGACGGACTCTACAATCCACACAAAAGGCTCAGGTAGTGCAGCTCATCCAGGATGGCACATCAATGCGAGCTGTGGCAAGAAGGTTTGCTGTGTCTGTCAGCGTTGTGTCCAGAGGCTGGAGGCGATACAAGGAGACAGGCCAGTACACCAGGAGACGTGGAGGAGGCCGTAGGAAGGCAACAACCCAGCAGCAGGACCACTACCTCCGCCTTTGTGCAAGGAGAAACATGAGGAGCACCGCCAGAGCCCTGCAAAATGACCTCCAGCAGGCCACATATATCCATGTGTCTGCACAAACGGTTAGAAACCGACTCCATGAGGATGGTATGAGGGCCCGACGTCCACAAATGGGGGTTGTGCTCAAAGCCCAACACCGCGCAGGACGCTTGGCATTTGCCAGAGAACACCAGGATTGGCAAATTTGCCACTGGCGCCCTGTGCTCTTCATAGATGAAAGCAGGGTCACATTGAGCACATGTGACAGACGTGGCAGTCTGGAGACACCGTGGAGAGCGATCTGCTGCCTGCAACATCCTTCAGCACGACCGGTTTTGGCAGTGGATCAGTAATGGTGTGGGATGGGGTGGCATTTCTTTGGAGGGCCACATGGCCCTTCATGTGCTCGCCAGAGGTAGCCCAGATGAGATCCTCAGACCCCTTGTGAGACCATATGCTGGTGCAGTTGGCCCTGGGTTCCTCCTAATGCAGGACAATGCTAGAACTCATGTGGCTGGAGTGTGTCAGCAGTTCCTGCAAGATGAAGACATTGAAGCTATGGACTGGCCGTAGCCAGTCCATAGCTTCAATGTCCGTTCCCCAGACCTGAATCCGATTGAGCACATCTGGGATATCATGTCTCGCTCCATTCACCAACGTCACTTTGCACCACAGACTGTCCAGGAGTTGGCGGATACTTTAGTCCAGGTCTGGGAGGAGATCCCTCAGGAGAACATCCGCCATCTCATCAGGAGCATGCCCAGGCGTTGTAGGGAGGTCATACAGGCACGTGGAGGCCACACACACAATACTAAGCCTCATTTTGACTTGTTTTAAGGACATTACATCAAAGTTGGATCAGCCTGTAGTGTGTTTTTCCTCTTTAATTTTGTGTGTGACTCCAAATCCAGGCCTCCATTGGTTAATAAATTTGATTTCCATTGATGATTTTTGTGTGATTTTGTTGTCAGCACATTCAACTTTGTGCAGAACAAAGTATTCACTGAGAATATTTCATTCATTCAGATCTAGGATGTGTTATTTGAGTGTTCCCTTTATTTTTTTGAGCAGTGTATATTCTGTGACACACTCAGTCATGGCATTAATGTCCTCTCCATGATGTTGGCACAGTGCGTTCCAGTCTGTAGCCTCAAAGCAACCACACAGGGTTTCTTAAGCTTCCTGTGACCATCTTCTCAGAGTTCTCTTTATCACAGGTTGCCTCAGAACAAGGGGCTTATATTTTGAGCAGAGAAAAACAGATTGTGATCTGGTTTGCTTAGAGGAGATCTTACTTTAGAGATGTAGGAGTCCTAGACATTTGCATAAAACAAATCCAATGTTTTGTTTTCTCTGGTAGAGCAGCTGACAAACTGTTGAAACTTTGGAAGTGTTGCCGAGCGTGAAGCATGATTAACCCTTGTGTGGTGTTTGGGTCTGTGGGACCCATTTTCATTCTTTACTGAAGGAAAAATTATACAATTAATGTATATTAATTGTATAATTTGTTACCACTCATATCATGATTTTAATTAAATGTTTTATTGTGAGGCATTAAACATCACAAAATGCAACGGGTCCACTAGATCCAGAAACATTGGCTGAGCAAAAACAATATGAACACCACACAAGGGTTAAAACACCAAATATTGCAACAAACGCATTGAGGTATTTTCTTCATCACATGCAGTGATGCGGCAGCAGCTGATGGTGGATCATAAAGTGTTGCCAAAAGAACATTGGTGAAGACTCTGGGTAAATATTATGGATGAAAGCTTACTGCTAACAGTTCAATATGTGGACTGCAGAGATGACGCTTCACAGTAAGATGTCCTGCATTACACCATCTGTTGTTCAAAAGTACTGCCAGTCTACCTCCTTTGCGTTTGCTGCTCCTCTTTAAATCTCCGTCTGCTCGTATGGTCAGAAAGCCTCTCAGAGAGAGGCTGGAGTCGGGGATGTGATCATGTAACCATGTCTCAGTGAAACGCATAATACTGCATTCCCAGTACTCTGGCTGGGTTCTTTGTAGGGGTTGGAGTTAATCCAACTTGTTTCCCAGCGATCTCACTTTGCCCATCCTAATTGATGATTCCAGCTGCACAGCATCCGATACCGGAGAGGATAATAGTCCAAAAAAAAGTATTTTTATCCACCACAAGAGGAATTTGAGTTCTTAAAAATAATTAATGAAAAGTAACACAGCTACTCCAACTCGCTGCCACTTTTAGTGGTGCAATTCTGGGTATTATAGGTAGGTATAATGATTTTATCATTAAGAATATGCACACACTCTTAGCATTAGTAAAAGCTTATGCAAAATTTCTGTAAAGCATGGCAGTGAATGAAAGCAGCGGAAACGGTCACCTTTGGTCACCAACGGTCTATGTTTTACTAGTGTGGGTTTTTTACTGCACTACAGTAATGTAGCTGTCGACTTATTATTCAGATGATAGACTGTCAACAGTTTGTTTTCTTACTATAATGTCTTTGGCTCCAAAATGGTCTCTTCTAGCCTACGTTACACTTGTAGTGCTTGGAAAGTAATGATTGGTGGGGTTAAGAAAATTTTATTTTCACTAAGAATTCCTAAGTTTTTAGGAAACATAACAGAGAGAGCATAATGTCCTACTGCATCTGTGTGTGGTACACCAGCTGCACAGTGGTTCAGAGGAAAGTGCTTCCGAGGGGTCATTAACATGGCCCAAAAGATTGTTGGCTGCTCTGTCCCCACACTTGAAAAACTTCAGTCTCCAAAAAGCCGAAAACATCATAAGAAACTTCTCACTCGGTTCGCTCTTTGTTTGAACCGTCACAGTCAGGCAGACGCTACAAATCAGTTAAAGCAAGGAAGAGCAGATCTGTAAAGGAGATGAAATAATGGGAATGTGCAATCAGAATCAATGTGTGTGTTTTGTTTCCTATGTTTTTATTATTTGTTTTTTAACAACTGCTTCTATTTTTCACTGTTACATAAATTATTTATTGCTTATGCACAGACCAGATAATGTTTTTCTCAATTTCATTGTACTTGTGACAGCAAAGGATATTCTAATTCTGAAGGGAAGTCAAAATGCAACGGTACAAGCTGCCATTCCTTTGGCTCAGCACACAGGGGAAATAATAGTTGCTCTTGCTGCTAATAATTGAGGATTAGCTTGCAGGAGGAACATTTTGATATTTCTGGTGGCTGATTTAATTTAAAAAGCTGATCTGTGGACATGAGATGTTTTGCACAGACAAAAGCCACATAACATTTTCTTACATCAGTAAATTTATGCCACTCAGTGTTCTCTCAATGACTACTGGCAGTCTGTCAACATCATGATATTAACCTTATTGTGTCCTAATCAAAACAACAAATAAAAAAAAAGCAAATCATCTCTCTGTTTACAGCAATTGCCAGTCGTGCTCTTTGGTTCCAGACACACAGTTATGCAGTTATGGCACTGAATGTCTGCTTTAAGAGGCTCTTATTCTGTCAGACATTATTTTGATTTACATGTCTGATTTGAATATCAATAGAAAAGGCTGATTGTGATTTTTGTTTTGTTTGTTTTTTTAAGATTTTTAGGTTTTCTGGCCTTAAAAATGTAATTTCCCTTCAAAAACAAAGTTGGCAGGGTGGAGGACATGCTAGTAGACATCTGTGTAGTCTTTAGGGGTTGATATTTGAACAGATGGCAGAAAGGTTGCTGCCTCATAATCTTGGATGCTGTATTTCTTATCCTGGGCCGGACTGTAAAAGAGGACCAACTAAGAGGAAAAACTCTGCAGGGGGCTGTGGGTGTTTTGTGTTTAGCAACTCTAAATTTGGGACCCCGATAAGATGAGCTAATTATAAAACCAATATTAATGTCCTGATTCTTAACCAAACCTTCTAACTTCAATTCCTCCAGTCCCTCATGAATGAACTCACCCTTGCATAACTTTATCATCTTTAATGGTCAAATGTATCACATTGAAAAAAATGCTGGGTGTTGCAGAGGAACTGGAAGGACCCAGGTCGGAAACAAACGAAGACAAAACCAAATGTAGAGCCCATGTTTGAGCCCTAAAATCTGCTGAAATTTGTGTTGCATAGGAAAATGTAGAGCTAAGTCTACCTTAGTGTTTGTTTCTGCAGCAGGTATTTTGGCAAAAGTTTTTTTTAATTTGTTTTCTGGAGGAGAAAAACCTGAAAGCTTGCTTGCTTAAAATTGCTAAGTTATGCTTGCAAACTGCTAAATATTAAATAGATATTTTATTTCCACCATAGGTCTAATGTAAAGTGCTGAGTTTCCGAAATATGTTGGTGTGTGGACAACAAAAAACATTCTAGCACCTTTCACAAATAGAAATTACAATGTGCATCACAAAGACAGCATAGACATTAAAACATGACTAAATATCTCTTCACTTCTATATATACATATAAACCCTAACCCTATAAATACATATACGAAATAATACATGAAAAAAGGTCAAAGAGCTAAATAAAAGATACAAATAATACAATAATAATACAAACAAATAGAATATAAAAAAATATCTTTTACATAAAAATGTCTTCAGGGCCAAGTTGGGTCAGAATACAATGTAAAAACAAGAACCTCATTCACAGTCGACAGGAAAGAGCAAGTTTCAAACCTGGTCCTTGGAACTACTAGGAGACATTGGTTTGAGGACCTGAGAGTTAAACCCAATGGCTTTAACAATTTTTTTTTTTTTTTCATGTCCTGTCCGGCAGTGTAGCACTCAGGATTGTTGAAGCCCAACAGATTTATTTTTCCGACTGGAGCATGATATATGCAATGGACACAGAGACGGAAACAAAACTGGAAAAAAAATAAGAAAGAGAGAGAGAGGTGGGGCAAAAGGGTAAAAGGGCAAGAAGGAGGCAAGAATAGAGAAGAGAAAGAAGGATACAGAGAATACAAGATATCACCCTGGAAGACTTCTGCTATACCTGCAGGAAGACAGAAAACCACAGGGAGGAGCAACACATATTTACCAACATAATCATTGAAAAGAATACTTTACAAATTAATACAAGATGTATGTAGTGGCAACCGCAGCTCAATAGTATATCTCTAACATTTCAGTAATATAGGAATGGGCTTGTCTAAGAAGGGCCCTGAATGTTTTAACAAAATAATACCTAATAGATTGTGGCTGCAGATCCAACATCGTACAGATGAAACAGAACCAGCTGACCTAGCAGGATTTTGTCAGAGATTTACCATTATCATGTACTTTAAAGCATTAATCTTTCAAGACTACCAGAAACTTTAACTACCACTTCCCATTCTTAGAATGCCAGCTACGTTGTTATGATACAGTGATGCACATTGTAGTGCAGACTTCATAAGGTCACGGCACTGAACACATCAGCTTTATTTAAGGGGAAGCTAAAACATCAAACAGCTTTTCTACCAAGTCCTTATCTTAACCTCTCAGTGTTTCTGAACCCTCAGGCTACTCGTCCTGTTTATGTTTGCAGTCATGGCCTTCCTGCAACCCCCAGCATATTTTATATCATCTTATTATTGGTTCTGATTACCTGGAGGTGTTGCATTTGTTTGCTAAGCAACTTTTACAAGATGTAGGGTGGAATATTAAGTTAGCAAATTGTTATCAACTCTTCATGCAGAATAGAAGATATACTCTTTGTCCATTATGTTTGACTGCATTGTCTGCGATTCAAAAAAATAAGAAAACTAATTGAATATCTGCAACATGCAAAATATACACAATACAATATATTCTCTATGGGGTTCAGGTTAGGCCAGTTTGTTGGCCAATCAAGCACACTAACACCATGGTTACTGAAGCAGCTTTTGGTATCTTTGGCAGAGTGGTACCAAGTACTGCAGGAAAATGAAATCGCCATCTCCATAAAGCTTGTCAACAGAAAGAAGCATGAAGTGCTTTAATATTTCTTGCTAAATAGCTGAATTGATTTTTCAAATTAAAATGCAAATTTTACCTTCATCTGAAAAATGACTTTGGGCCACTGAACAACAGTCTAGTTCTTTTTCTCCACTGCCCCCGGATAAGACACTTGTAGCTTATGTGTAGGATTCTTTTCCTACCACACTTTTTCCTTCCACTCAGCTTTCTAGGAATATTTTTGGATACAGCCCTCGATGAACAACCAGCTTCTTCACCAGTGGCCTTTTGTGGCTTTCCCTCGTTGGGAGAGGGTATCAGTGACTGACTTCTGGACTTCTTCCACATGATTTTGTAGCCTACCGATCCAGAGTGAAAGACCATTTAGTGGCCCAGGATACCTTTGCAGCTGTTTTGAGCTATTTAACGAACAAGGGTGTGACAACAAGAGTTTCCAATATCTAACTTAACACAAAATTCTATTTTTCATTTGGGTTTTTATTATCTGTAATCCATAACCATCAAAGTTACAAAAAATAAAGGCTTAAAATATTTCCCTCTCCGTGTAATGAATTTTTTTAGATGTAGCTGTATTTTGCTCAGCATAATCTGATGCAGGTAACTTAAAATGTGGTGCCTAATAACTTTGCTAAAATGTAAAACACTAAATGGATTTATAAAACCTGCATGAGGATCGCAACATAAAGTTTAGGGCTTTGGGGATTTCCTCATAAGTGGAACCCCCAACACCTCTTACACTTTGCTTAGGTAAAATCCCGTGACCTCACAGATCCAAGTTGTATTATGTGAAAGAATAAACTGATCCAAAAAGGAGCGTACGTGGTTGCCTGTTTATTCCAAAACTATGGCACAAAAGGAACTGTATGTAAATGCTCATTAAATTACATTTAATGAGCAATTCTTTCACCGGCAGTCAGTTATTTATGAGGAAAGACAAAGCTAAGCTTCGGATATAGAGGTACATAGGTCCGTTCTAGAGTCAGCTGGCTTTTCTCTTGCTACTTTACACTCACAATCCTTCAGTTCTAATTTTAAACAGTGAAAACCTGCCTCTATTCAATAATCGTGATGAATAAGAATCTTATGGAAGTAGATTCCTCATATGAAGCTCTCAATAAACAGAGCTCTATATGACCTTTTTATAAATGTTACTTTCAGTTTTTTAAATGTATGCAGCATTGTGTATTAAAATAGTCAAGCATGTACATGCTAGTAAAATGACTGTGCTTGCAGACTGTACCCTTCTTTTCCTCCAGTTAGGTGCACGCCACTTGACAATTTTGCACAAATAAGAATGTGCACAGGCAACCGAAACAACAGAATGCGCCGCTTCCTAATGGGGTCTGTGCTGTCATTTTTGTTACAAGACCCAGTGGCTGAGGACAACGGTGACCAAAATGATACATTAAACTACTTCTTTATAGAAGAGAGTGAGATTAGTTGCCCTAAACAGTGCATTTAAAATGCTTTTAGCAAATCCAAATCAAGAACATCTCATGTGACATTTTCTAAAGTTAAGCGATTGTTGCTGTTTTTGTCTTAAATGTACCAGTACTCTGACATTATGGGGAAATAGTTACCATCCAACATTTCCAGATATTACATATTCAATGGTAGATAGAAGTTAGGAGCTCTTTCTCCAACCTGATTTGTCTTCATATTGTCTTTTGAAGCTCTTAATTTCTCACCTATAAAGCACCTAATGTCACTATTGAGTTCTGTCCTTACTTATTAGTACAACAAACCAAAACAACAAAACAACAAGGCACAAAAACATGTGATGTACTTTCTCTCTCTAAAAATAAATAGGCCATGGTGAGCAGCAGACAGGCTATATATTCACATACATCCAATGCGTATATTCACAGTTTATGAGATTCCCATATGTATTAAATTATCCCAGTGTGCAACAATTACACTTCCAGAGTGAAAGCCACCAAAATACAACCTAAAACAGACAGGACGACTGAATATGGATCAGTGGCATTAGTTTAACATCCATTTCAACAATAACGTCAGTATTGGGTCGAATAATGATTTTGGGTCAGAGTCTAAGATACATCTCTGCTTTTATTTTTTTATCCCACTATTATTTCCAAACGCATTAATATATACTAAATGAAAATGTTCTCGTCTTATTATATCAGTATTTAATCATTTTTAATGTAGTCGAAACCTGTGTGAAAGGCTTTGATTTTCCTCTTGCATCAAATTTTGACATTTTTATTTTTCTGACCAATTCAAAATGCTTTCCTGGCTGGCGCATGCAAGCTTTTCTGTTGCTTTTAACAAAATCCACCAGATGTGATGAGGTGATATTATCTCAGTAACACTGATTATTTGCAACAAACACTGAATTAAACAGGTGGTGGATTGTTTTATGTTACCCTTCCTGCCAAAAAGACCCTTTTAATGACCAAATGCATGCTGTGTATAACAATAAAAAAATATATAATAAAGAAAATTCTGGCATGTGTTTGTCTGCATATGTAAGTGATCATAAATACCTTTCATAGGGATGTTCTCAGTAGTTACTGCAGCTGGCAAAGGTCGTTGAAAGGCTGAAAGTACAATTTGAATAAAGAGGAATATTCTCTGTACAGGAAATATAATAGAAGCTTTATCATTTTGACACCAGAGCAAATTATTTTTCAACAGTTGCAATAGGTGGAGTTAGTAGTGTAGTGTGATGTTAGTTTGGGTTTATACCAGTAAAGTGGCACAGACTGGCTTACTTCACAGATAACAATGTATTTTGTTTTTTGCAGAAATTACAGAGAAACGTCAAGTAAAATGCAAAAGAACTTGTTTTTTCCAAAGACATAGTGAAATGTATAAAATGTTATATAAGGTAATAATATTAATGCCAAACCTGCAAAATTAAAAGGATGATCAATAAAATACTAAACAAAAAAATAAAATACTGGTCAAAAAAGTAGCTAGACATATAAATTAGAGTGCCATTAAATGCAACAAAATGATAAAAACAAGAGATCTATTCAATAATTGATCAATTAATCAGATATAGATTATTGTAACTATTGCAATTTATCTCTTTTATTACACTTATTTTTTATTTAAGCCACCAATTTTCAAGTCATACATTTTTTTCTTGAACTCTATATTTTTCCTTTGTTTATTCAATACAGTTGCTGCACGGTGGTGCCGTAGGTAGCACTGTTTCCTTGCAGCAAGAAGGTCCTGGGTTCAACTCCCAGCTGGGGGTCTTTCTGCATGGAGTTTGCATGTTCTCCCTGTGAATATCTGGTGGGTTCTCACCGGGTACTTCGGCTTCCTCCCACAGTCCAAAGACATGCCTGTTAGTTTAATTGGTCTCTCTAAATTGCCCTTAGGTGTATGAATGAGTGTGTGCTTGGTTGTTTGTGTGTTGCCCTGCGATGGACTGGCGACCTGTCCAGGGTGTACCCCGCCTCTCGCCCATAGCCTGCTGGAGATAGGCACCAGCTCCTCTGCGACCCACTATGGAACAAGCGGTAGAAAATGACTGTTTAATACAGATACATTTTTTGCTGTTTATTTTTTATAGACCTTTAATTTTTGTTTTGTATTTATTCCCACCCAAATATTTTTCAAATTATTTACCGTCCTTTTTACTTTTTAAGCACTGATGTATTTTCTCCTCTAATATATCCCTTTTGTATTTTCTTACCCAACGGATTTGCCTCAGTCCATTTATTTACGTCTTTGTTTTTTTTACAGTCCTTGGGTGCTGTATTGACTTTTTCTCCTCAACATGCAGCTGGAAATGTAAAAATGAACAAGGCAGGACAGAGAGAGGAGGCGGTCTCAGCTTCTCTCCTATTGGCTGAGGTCAAGCCTCTTGGAAGTAGCTGCTGAGTCTCATTATGGCTGCCTGGTTCTGAAAAGGAGCTAACAGAAACAGCTAACTTATTTTCTGTCATGTTTCCAAAGTCAGGAGCATTGTGGATTTGGTGCAAGATAGCGCTGGTAGTCGGGATAGTTTACTGTAACCTGTTGGCTCTAACTGAAAAAATACTTCAGTTTGCAGAGCACTAAGAGGCATTAATGTTTACGGACCTGCTTCAGAAAAAAAGCATGACTCGGTGACAAACTGTATTCCCAATCTAACCAAAGGAAACACATTTTAAGAACTTCAACAATAAATTAGCATTGTTAGACATTCACAATACTTCTGGAAAAGATTCAGCTATACATTTTTCAGAAAAATAGGCTGCCAAATATTGATCATTATAATACAAATTTTTTTTTAAAGCAAATTGTCATTCAAGGGAGATTTCTGATCTGAAAAGTTCAGTTTCTATAGATGTCAATGAGGTTCACCTACATCTGATGTGGATTTTAAAAAGAAAGTCTCTAAACATGGGAAATCTGTGTATACCTCACCGATTCCATAATCCTTTTAGAATAAATCTGTCTGATGTCCCAGGCTAATTCCTCGCCTTACAAACATTAAAAACTGTTATCCACATCTAATTGTAATTTCAGAATTAGAGCAATACTGATATGGTGATATCTCCTAATCTTTTAGTGTATACATAACACCATTAACAGAAAATTGTAGCTTTGTAAAAGGAACACTAACTAGACAAAGCAGGGACAAGAGGAACTATACTAAAGAGCTAGGCTGGGAAAGAACAACTAATCTTAAGGGGAACAAGCAACTGGGTAAATAATAACAAAAGGGGTTTAAAGCCAGGAGGAAAAAACAAAACTACCTGAACGCAGGAGTAAATAAACTGCTCAATCAAAAACAAACAGAAAACCCAAACAATGTCCTAGATGGCAGATCCTGGCAATAAGGCTTTAATTTTAAAATCACACATGAAATAAGAATAAAACGTGTTAAGTTTATAGAAAGTGAACTCTTAAACATGATAGAAACCATCCTTAAATGACAATTTACTTTAAAAATAATATTTTTATAATGATTAATAGTTGCCATATCATTTGCCAGGCTTTATTTCCGAAGAATAGCACCGTCTGTCTTAGCTCCAGTAATTTAATTTAATTTTTAAAACTCCTTTTGAATAATGAATAGGATAAATTAGGATATTGTCACCTCAGTTACAGTTCTGTAAATGAGGTGTTTGCCCCCTTCTGTTTTTTCTTGTTTGTCACACTTAAATATTTCAGATCATCAAACAAAATTTGATATGTAATAAAGATACAAAAATACAAAAAGCAGATTTCAAGTGATGATTTCGTTCATTAAGATGGGAAGTTATCCAAACCAACCTGGCCCTATATGATAAAGTAACTGTCCCACATGTTAAATTACAATTTAACTGTGATAAAACTACATTTTTAGAAGGCTTAGCTCAATTTCCCTAGCCAAACCCAGGTCTCGTTAGTACTTGACATGCAGATCTTATATATAATTTAAATAAAACCTTTCTGTGCTGAAAGATTTCAAAAAGCAACACATCATCTAAAACAATCAAAAACAGTAGAAAAATTAAGTAATCAGTCTGGGAAGGGTTACAAAGACCTTTCTAATAATTTGGGATGCCAGCAAACCTAAATCACTCATTATCCACAGCTGGAGAAACCATGCAGCAGTGGTAAACCTTCTCAGAAGTGGATGGTCAACCAGAAATTACTTGAGCACATAGACGATTTAACCAGGAGGTCACAAAACACTCCAGAAACACACCTGAAGCTCTGCAGACCTCACTTGCCTCAGTTAAGGTCAGAGTTCATTATTCAACAATAAGAAAGACAGACTAGGAAAAATGGTCTCCAAGGGGAGAGTATGAAGGTCAAGACCAGTGCCAACCCAAAAGAACCCAACGGCCCATCTCACATTTACCAAAAAGCATCTTGATGATCCTCAAAAGGTTTGAGAAAATATTCTGTGGACTGAAAAGACAAAAGTGGATTTTTGGGGTAAGTGTCATGTTACATCTGAACTAAAACTAACATGGAATTTTGGAAACACACCATCATACTGACAGTCAAGCATGGAGGTGGTAGTGTGATGGTTTGCGTTTCCTTTGCTTTTTCAAGACCTGGACAACTGGCCATAATTGATGGAAGCATGAATTCTGCTATTTACACAAGAATCCTTTAAAAAAAATGTCCAGCCATCATTATAGGACCTTAAGCCCAAATCACGCTTTGGTTCTGCAGCAGAACAGAGATCCAAAGCACAGTAGCAAGGCCACCTGTACAAAAACAAAATGAGGTTTTGGAGTGAAATTCAATTCAGATACTGTAGAATGATCTTCAACATGCCATTCATACTCAGAAACCTTCCAACGTAGCTGAATTTGAAACATTTCTGGTAAGAAGAGTGGGTCAGAATTCCTCAGTGGTGATGTTGAAAACTTGTTGCCCGTTATCACAAACTCTTGATGAATGATCTGAAACATTCAAGTGTGGCAAAAACAGAAGAAATCTGTAGGGAGGCAAATACTTTTTCACAGCACCATATATATTCCAGGGAAACATGAAGTGAAACAATAGAAATTAAAAGTTCCAAATCTCTCCTGTCATATTAAGGTAAAGTAAATTTTAAATAATAATCCAGTTATATCAGAGGCTTTATTATGTTCCAAGCTCAAAGATTGATGTGCAGAAATGAACCATTTTTTACCTGTTGTTTGTCACCAAAACAAACTAAAAAGTTGCTCAAAACAGCCATCAAAATCTCTGTTGAAGTCACTCCTCTAATCCTAGGCTTTTGAATCTTTCCTTCAATAAGGCTTAATGTAAGATCACACAGACTTGATTAAAAAAGCACCATCTTGCTGCTGATGAATTCTTAATGGCTTTTGAAGCCTTTGGGGAGCCTGCACATGTGTCTGCTGGCCTATAAACAGAAAGAGCCAGGGAGAAGCTGGGGAAATTGTATCTAAAATGAGTTGTAAGAGCAGATGATTACAACTCAGGCTGACTTGATAAGTTATCAACATTAAGATAAGAATGAGGACAGTGAATTGAAAAATAGCGCTGGATTTGTTGGAGTAAAACGAGCTGTTGAGTGGTAATTATAGTGTCAGCCCCAAGAGTCTGCTACATGCAGTCATCTGATATTCAATTAGGCAACAACCTAAGAGACTTTAGAGGTAACTCAGTGATATCTTGATGACTGGAAAGTATTTTAAAATCGATAAAAGTCAATGAAAGTCTTATCGGACTATAACAAGTATGGGTCTGAGATTCTTCACAGAGATTCTTCAACAGCATTAACGCACAAGCCATTAAACACTAATTACCGTCAAATTGGTTCACAATGGCTCCATAAAAATGAGTTTCCGTTTTGGGGAATTGATGCGTGTCAGTCACCATGGAGACGTTGCGATTACTCAGCTTCCAGGAAAGTGACAATGATGCCGCAGAAAACTCCTGTATCTCTGTCCTAATATCTCAGCTGATTGTGCAGTCAAACAGTCTCAGTGTATTTATAGCTGCCACTGTAGCTGTGTGTTTTAATTGGACATATGAGGATTAATGCTATAATTAATGATGAGGTGCTTATATGTCCTGGGATGTTAGTGGCTTCTTTATTAAGCATGAAAGTTCAGTTGAGAAAATCCTTAAGCTCCATGATCTTTACACTCTTCTCTCATTGTCTCTTTATGCTTCTTAATCATGTGGTCTTGCTTTTTACCTTTTGTGATAACTTTTATTGTGGATTTGGTGCTCCTGTGGTCATCAGACATTTGGAAGGCAAGTTTGTGTAAGGCACAATAGTGAGGCGGGACTAAGTTTAATACAAAATGCATTACAGCAGTCAAGATGGCTGGTGAGAAATATGTGAATAATTTTCTCAAGGTTTTGTGTCGACAACACTGGCTTCAATTTACCAATCTGCCTTAAATTGAGACATCATTAAGGCCCAGGACCACAGCAGACAGGTCAGGGAAACATTTGTGGGAAGATTTGGAAGCAGCCCAGAGTTCCTTGGTAATTCTGGAGGAGCTGCTGAGATCCACAGCTCAGGTGGGAGAATCTATTGACAGGACAACTATTAGTGTGGCACTGGAGGGAGTTGCTTTGGTCACATTTGATCAGAACTGAACTTTAAGGCCGCATGCCAATAAAATTCAATGTGTTGCACATGATCCTGACTACACCAGGCAGCATCTTGTTATGGGGGGGCCTTTTTTCAGAGGGGAAAGGGAGGCAGATCAGCGTTGATGGGAAGATGGACAGAGCTAAATACAAGACAATCCTGGAAAAGTCTGCTTTGAAGTGGTTGAAAACTCAGAGGATTAAAAAAAGAATTTACATTAAAAAAGAGCAAACAAAGGTGAAAGAAGAAGAGGTTCTTAGCCTGTAAACAGAAATTCTGGGTACACTGGGCCATGGTGTACTTTCTTTTTTATTTAGTTTTTACGTTCATTATGCTGTGCAAAGACTAGATAATATTTTGAAGGATAGATGGATGTCAAGATCCATTACAGCAGATAAATGCAGATTTTGTTACCAGTGCGGTTTTGTTTTTTAAGACAGAAATTGAAAAGTATCTTTCTCTAATTGAAAAACTATAATGACAACAAACTTTAATGGGCGCTGAATAGCATTTATTGTGTAAAATTTCAACAACTGTCCTGACAGTTGACCTTTAATATTAAGGAATGGTTTAGGGCAGCTTTGGGGTTTCCGTTACAATGAAAATTGAACTCCATTATCTCAGTGAAAATAAAAGTATGTGTGAAAGCTGGAACATGTAAATAAAAAATAAATGCTGTGAATTGTGTCTGACACATTATACAGAACTTTGCGTTCATTTACTAAGCAGAGACTGCAGCTGGTGTCAAAACAATCATGTAGTACAGACTAGTTCATTGGTTCTGTAAATTAGTTACCATTAATTAATGGGAAAGCTGCTGTGTAGTTCTGTGTATTCGTTGTTGATTGTTCAAACGTCTGAAATGTTCATGTAATGAATTCAATCTCTCTTTTGTTCCCAGTATCTACTTCCATTGATGTAACACTAGCTACTAGGAGTGTAACTGTACACCCCGGTTTGGTAGTTGGGTCAGCACCTGGTCGGTTTATGATGAACCTCACATGCAAAGAGAAAATAACTTGGACAGGATCCATACCATATGTAGGTTGTGTGAAACTGAAAGGAAAACAAGCAGAACCATATTACACATTTTGTTTCAGACGTGAAAGTAAATTAACCCCGTAAACCGGAAGCTCATCAATCTAGCAATTCTAAAGATTCTGCCTAATTCAGAAAAGGCTATGCAAATTATAAAGTTCAATCTATTAACGATCAGGATCTGTGACGATCGATAATTGTTCAGATACAGTAAGACTAAAACGAAAATGACTCTAACATATGATGCATGAAAAGCCACTGACTGGAATGTCATTGTAGCTGCACATTTTCTGTTGTGCTAGTGTGCTAGCAGCTGGCATTTAATTGTTAGTCAACGTTTTATTTGTATGTTTTCTACGTTTTGGACCTCCGACTAGGAAATTTTTATGGTGAATGGTAAAAATGTCGGAATTATGAATCTGAAAGTAGGGGCAACACGACCGTACCCAACTTTGACATTCAAGATGGCTTCTACTCACATCAACACATTCTGCTTTTCAGTGTTGATGAGATGTTTTCAACGCTGTTTAGGCACAAAATACAGTGTCATTGTTGAAACAGTGGCCATAATGGCCATATATGAGCAATGAAGAATACTGGCATCCATGTTTTTTCCGACTCTCAGACAAGCCGGAAACTGGACCTCTCACCTCGTAGATTACGTCACTCCGACTTCCCAGTTCCTAGTTTCAAAGGTAAATGGTATGCAGCATTATAGAAACTAGCATGTTGTGCGCTCCAAACGAGAGAAGGAAAGCAGAGTCGTACATCTCTAACAGATAAACTACAGATAACTAAGAAGGATTTACTTTTAGTAAGACATGAATCTGTATGTATGGTGGAGGGGTCAATGCTGCATCATTAATGCAGCATTGACCATAATCATAATGAAATCAATTTGCCTAAAGATTCCCACCCCTAAAAACTTTAAAGCCCCCTAACAGCTCATTGGCAGATATCAGCTGCAGCTATAATGCACACAAGTGCTGCATCGTTAGGCCACTGATTGAGATTCTTGTGTGATTAAAGTAAATAATTAAAGCATAATTACACTGCCTAAGGTGTAAAATCTGCTCCTTAAACAAGTAAAAGGAACTAGACACTTCAAAGAAAACTCATTCATCCACTGCCTCCTCTAATCCTCAAATAAAATACAATTTGTGGCTGAAAATCTTTTTTTTTTTCCTGATGAGCGCTCCAACTATGCATTTAAAAAAACTTTTTATGCCCCCAATTAATCCTATCAGTAGACTGTAATCTTAGATATGTGTTTAATACTTAAAATCACCTAGTAGTTTGTTTTTAATGTTCCTACTTCCTGGACTCTAAGGTCGGCTGACAAGCTGCTCCTGGCATTCCAGAGACGAGCGTGAAGCATGGAGGTGATAAACTTCTGCAGTTATTGAACGGGTTTCCTCTATAGGCTAGGCAGGGTTCTTACTGTCTTTGTGTGAGTTGTTGTGTCTAACATTGTTTTATGTCTGTTTTTACTTTACTATTTTTCCTTATTCTCTTAATGTATAGCAATTGGTCAACCATTTGTTGTTTTTAAATGTGCTTTATGAATAAATTGGATCGGAACACAGATTGAAACCAGAAAAAGAAGAAGCTGCAGACCTTTTTTCCTTCCTAGGTCTGTTTTTATGAGCTTAGAAACCTGAACAATGTACACTAGATGTTTCACTGACTAGCTTGAATCCTGGCTATATTATTACCAAAATATATGAAGCGGTAAATGTAGGTTCAGTATTTATTATTATATTACAGATTATTTCTTTCATTTGTCACCACAGTGGCACTTTTCCAGTGGAGTTTGTGCTCTCTGTTTCCTCTTCAGGTTGAATTAATGATAAGAAGCAACATTAATAATGAGAGTAAATCGTATATATGACTTATTGTTTCTCTTAAAGCCTTTTATGGCCCATCTATCCTCTCTTCCAGCGCTCCTCAGTCTTTACCTGCTTATAAAATGAGCACTCTTTGTTTCTTTTTCTTCTCACTTTGATATCTTCTCTTCCTGGAGGCTACAGAAAGGAAGGTGGGGTACGGGGCGTTAAACAAAATCACAGAATATAGCTTGAGCCCCACATTGGCTCTGTAATGGGTCAAATAATACGATATCATCAGTAGGTTTAAATGTGCACCCGCAGCTGTCTGTGTCATGTCAACTCCAACACATTGTAATGCTCTTTGTTCTCAGTCTTGTACCTGATTTGCCTCCTTGTGTAGTTTAGTATTATCATCCTCTCATCTCCCGCTGTTTTCTCCTTTTTACCTTTCATTACCTGCTCTTTTATTTCTGCTGTGTGTCGCCACATCTATCACAGCCTGGGTCATTCCTGAACTTTAATAGGAGTCAGAACCCAACAAAGAGCAAGCAGAAAAAGAATTATTCATTTTTCATACATTAGCTCTTTTCTTATATTCTGTTAGTTCTGCTTATAATCTCTGTATTTTTTGTGAGGCCTCTGCCAGATTCAGTCTATGCTCATTGAAATCCACCCACCTGCACTGCTGAATCGTAGGTGTGCACATTAACATGACTGAAAGTAGTAATATACAGAGAGTAAAATGCCATTATTCACTCATCTTCGGATGAGTGAATAATGGCATTTAGACTGAATCTTTTTCATTGCCACCTCTGTAGTTTGTGGCTGTGCTCTATTTAGATAAGCATCCAGTGCACTTCGATGGGGGGCATGTTAAATATTGAACCACTTCCAGATGGCACAAACCAAACCTGGAAATGTTTGTTTATTGTTAGGTAGAGGGGTTTCTCTGTGCAGTCTGTACTTTTATCCTTCTTACCTGTAAAACTAAACTATATAAAGAAATAGTTTGCCAAAAGTCTATTTATTGTGGATATTTCTTCAGTTGTCAGGGCTTTAATATGAAGCCTGGGTGGATGGATGGATGCTCTCGGTGGAGGAGGACGCTTTTCCTCTGTCTCCCACAGCTCTCCCATATCTGCCCTGATTCAGCTCTGTGTCTTGTCTTTTTTTTGGAGCCTCTTTTTGCATATCTTCCATATATATATATCAAAATAAAGATAAATGCTCTTACTAGAGAGAGAACGGAATCCGCCAGGGGAGACGGAGTTAAGAAACTAACGTAGAGTTCACAGCACTCGTACTCTCCGTGGGAAGTGAGCGGAGGGTGAAGCTGGAGTTACGTTGGAGGGTGAACAGGTCTGCAGGAGGAGTACCCTTGTTGTAGTGTAGCATAGGTCCAGTAGAAGATGAAGAATGCTCGGTCCTGGAGTGTATGCAGAATCCAGACAGGTAATCCAAAAGACTCCAAGCGCTAGAGGAATGATGATAGGATCGTCGCACACACAGGTTACAGTTTCCTAAGGCGAAAACACAAGTCAGAACAGACCGAAAACAGAACTGATCAAAACCAGAAAGCTGGCTTGAGCTGGTTACCACATAGGCTCAACATTCAGGCGACGAGTAGCAGGCAGCCACGGCTTAAGTAGCGTACACAGCAATCAGAAGATGGAAAACACCTGTCCACGTTCCTCCTGTAGCTTCGACACCCTCTGCTGGACGAATAAGGTTAGCAGAAAGCAAAAAACAGACAGGCTCCCAGATCCCGACACAGGGGTCGGGAGAGCCCAATTCGGAGAATGTCAGCCGCTGTTCTGGCAATTGTGAGGCTGCCTGGCATGTATGATGGGATCTTCAGAGTGATCAACACTCAGACTGAGATGTTACGTGAGCTGAATCGCAGACTGGATGTGATCCTTACACAGGATTGCAGGCAGGTTGCGGTTCCTGGACTCAGGGGTGAAATGGGATAAATCTTGGAGAAAATTGATCGCTCGGATCTGGCAGAAAGACCAGGAATTTGGCTGTTTGGATTCGCCTTTGAGAAGCACCAGTGAGACTCTCAAGGCTGACGGGAAATTAAGAGTCAGACTAACCCAAATAATTGTTGTTTTTCTGAATATGGCTCCCCTGCACGGCCTTGATGGCTGGCTATCTTCAACTTCTCCTGGAAGTTATGTAAACATGACGCTCTGCTCCCTCTGCCCCCTCCCTTCCCTGAGGACATCTGTGGACCTGCTCAGAACTTTGTAGCCGGTTGATGAACATTCCAACGTACCATCAAGGACAATGGCCTCTGGGACAGTGCTTCATAGACTCACTTGCACACACTCACTTGCACACACACACATGCTCAAGATAAACAAATGCACCCCCTCACACCACCTTCACCGTTCCCAGCATGATGTTGTTTTGTCAACTTGTTGCTTCTTGTGCTGAGGTTTTTTTTGCAGTCTCAAACTGTATCCTGCTAAGGATAAAGTGTGAAATATGATTTTTTTCCCTCTACTTACCTAATGTGGCCTCTTTTCTCATCTAGCAAGGGCAGCGCCTGTGAGTGGGCAGCAAAGCCTCGGTGACCCGTCGCCCCCCTTGTCTTGTGTCATGATGTATGTTTGGATGGGTTGTACTGGAATTCTAATTTCCCCTCGGGGATCAATAAAGTATCTTTAAATTGAATTGAAAAACTGAGGTGGACAGATGAGCAATTACATTAACGTATTGATGGATAGACAGGAACGAATAGTAAATGAATGTTGGACAGTCAGACAGACAAATAGATGGATAAACATTGATTGATGAACAAATGGACTAAAGTTTAAATTACAAATACAGTTTATTTTCCATGCTAAAAGTTCATACCTAAGCAGTCATGAAACTTCAACCAATACAAACATTTTATACGACGTATTCGCACAAAAAAAAAGTCAACATTTAGTCAGACTGGAATTATGTAGGAGCAGATGTCATCCATATTAAAGTACTTTTGTTTTTTAAACTAAACATTATTTGCATTACTAAAAAAATAGGTTTCCTGAGACTGCTGGTTCTTTCAGTCTACCTGTTCAGTCATGTAATTGGCACTAATCCCAAAACAATATAATAAAAGTCAAAAATGGCACTGAAAAGTAAATAGACAGTTTAGACAGAAACCTTTATTTTAAATAACCAAAAAACTTAGGATTCTTAGTTTTGATAAAAATGTTTAAATCCCATCTCATCTCGTCCTGGGACCTTATTTTATCCAGTCTCTCAAACTGAATATATCTTTACACTCTTACACATCCCTTTATAACTTTTGAGTTGTTTTCTGAGATCTGATCTTACATTTTGTATGAAAATGTCTTCTTGTTTCTCCATACCGTCTGCTGTGGAAAGGTATGTCCCACTTGAAAACATTCTCAATTATTTCCTATGTGCTGTCCATAAACCGGCTAGATACATTAGTCTACTAAACATGAATTGAACTTTAATGACAAAATGCATTGTTTTTAATATTGCTAACAAAATGTTTCATAATAAACTGGTCCTTTGATTTTCACATGTTTGTTGTCATGCAAACATACCAAGAAACAGTCCAAAGACATTTGTTTTAATTGTAGGCATTTAATTGTGATATTTCCTGCTGTTATCACAATAGAAGTCTGAAACCTTAGATGTGCGTTATTTGATACTGTCTTTCCATCTAAAACCCATGGATGGGAAGGGATAAGCTGAAAAAGAAAAGAGCAATCATTCTCAGTTACCATCCAATCAGCCAGGGTTCAATAACTCTGTATGTCTCATATCACATGAGCTCTCAGTCCAATCTGCTCAGAGAGAGGGGGCTCAACCTACCTTTCAGGTCCCACTATACACAAAAAATCCCCAATGCACATACACACACAAATTAAATATAGATATATACACCTCTATCAAAGTGGACAGATGAGCTTTGTGCATGGCACCGCGTCCTATTGAACTGAGGAAATACCCAGAAACTCTGGTTATCATAGGTCAAATAAACAAAGACACTTTAATAAGAATGTATGGAGAGTGAAGAAAGGCTGGAGGTGAAGGCACACAAATGAAAAAGGGCTGCGAAGTCCTCCCAAGAATCTCATTAAAGTCAAACAATATAAAAGTCCGGAAAATTAAACGATGGGAGGTATTTAGAGTTGAAACAAAAAAAATCTAAATGGAAAATAAAGCCGGACATGTTGTTGGAAAAGCTGAGGGACCAACGTATGAAGAAGCTTTATAATTACCAAGCCGTCTAACAACACAGATGAACACAGTGACACGTTACACAAAGGAAAACTAAAAAAGGCATATGCAAGGTAAAACTGAATTGGAAATAAAATATGAAGTTAAATCTGATTTTATGCTAGATTTAAAACTTACTGGTTTATTTTATTTTGGCAGATGACAAAATTAGTTAAAATTCACCCAAAGAACTGAGTTACTTCTATACCAATACTTTCTATTTCTATTCTTCTATCCATATAGTATTATGGCAGAAAGTACAAAAAGAATCTGGGTATGACTGTTGACAAAAGAACAAATGTTTCCCTCCCCTGGCCATTTTTTACATGTGAGCACAGTCTCAATCTGGTTGCCCTCCTCTAAACTAAAGATTTACCTGGGTTTGTGAGATTCTATATAATGGGAGCAACCACTAAGCAGGACTGTCAAACATATTGTCCAAACTGGAAAATGGAGTTGGAAAAATGTCAGATTTTTCATCTGACATTTTGGTTGATGAAAAGCAAACCATGTGTTGGTTTGTGCTTTGTGCACCAAAGCACAAACCAACAAATGCTTTGTCAGGAAATAAAGCCTCAGTTTAGGTTGACACATCACCTTTTAATGAAAGCAAACCCGAGTGTTGCACTGTTGCATTGAATCATTAAAGAGGACATAATAAATAAATGTACCTCAGCTTAGATGAACTTGCATGTTTCAAAGGAAATTCAAGGAAGACAGGACTTCCAGAGAACACCCCCACACTTCCTCCCCTCATTATCCTCTGTGTCTCCTGTGGATCACTTCTGGTTCCTAGGAACTACCCTTTCTCTGGAACTGAGATGGTCCTCACACATAGACACTGTTTGGAAAAAGGCCCAGTAGAAACTCTGCTTCCTGTGGCAACTCAAGAAGTACAACCTTTCACAGAAGCTGCTGGTCATCTTCTACACTACCATTATTCAGTCAGTGTTGTGTTCATCCATTACTGTGTGGTTTGGCTCATGTACAAAACAGGACAGGTCCAAACTACCACAAACAATTAGGTCTGCAGAGAAGATCATCAGGGCAGACCTGCCTCCATCCAGGGCTTGTAAAGGTCTAGGGCAGAGGGTGGGGATAGTCAGTCCTTGAGGGCCGGTGTCCTGCAACTTTTAGATGTACTCCCTGTCCATCACACCTGAATTAAATGGCTGAATTACTTCTTCAATATGCAGTCAAGTTCTGCACAGGCCTGGTAATAAACCTTAGACTAAGCCCCAGACTGTTTCTCTGATGAACTCTGTGAACATCTTACAGCCTGAGTAGTCAACTATTCCACTGTGAAACAAACTAAGCATATTTGCACTACCACCAGGTGCCCTTTAAAAAAATGGTCGTACCTACACATGTACACATTGTTCTTTTAGTTTCTTATCTGCTCTAAAGTTTGTAGATTTATATTTAATGCCTGTACGCTGTGTGCATAACCGAAGTCAGATCTCTTTTTCGTGTACACAATGTTGGCCAGTAAAGCTGATTTTGATTCTGACATAAGTTTTAAATACACCACAAAATTCTGATAAAAAATATAATCTGTGTGCATGATAAAAATTATTCTAGCAGGACCACTAATCAGACTCTCAAGGTAGTGATGGTGATTCAAACTTAAGAGGTGGACAGAAGTCGTAAAAACAGACTTTAGACTTACCTAAGACTCGAGACTGACTCAGACACATGGTCTCATTAACAACCTTTGTCGCGTATAATTGGGGTGAAGGCAAGCTAGAATGTAAGCTACAGACTGCAGCTGTTACAGGCGTTGTGCTCCATGCCATGCTGTTGGTAAAGCATGGTGGTAAAGGGTGCACTTGATTTATTAAAACGTTGCAAGTTAATGTTTCTGGTTCATGTTTGCTGTATAATTATAAGTGCATCAAGACTGCAGGTCGTTTCAGAAAAAAATAAACTTACCTCAGACGTTCTCTTGCAGTTAAGCTAGCTGCATTATTTACAAAGACACTTCCTGCCAGAAGCGGTGTAGTGGAGGACCCCAGAATGCAGACGACAGCAAGCAGCGGTGGTGAGTAAACGAAGAGATTCAATAAATGAAACTCACTTCAGCAAGTGGAGGCAAAAACAGGCATGGACAGGCAGGGAAGACAGGAGGAATGAACAGAATAAGTGTGTATATGCGTGGTGAAACACAGGTGAAAAACAAAAGCTGATTGACATGGTGCAGGCGGGCCGAATGAAGCTGAGCCTAACAGATAGAGAGTGAAAACAAAACATGGCAGGAACTAAATACTACCTGGACATAATCAAACCTAAGAAACATGGCAATAACAGAACATAATCCAGAAAGCAATATGAACAGGACACAACAATCAGAAGAAACCAAAACATAGCACCACCTTTAAAACAATAAACAGAAGCAGGTTCCAAAACTCAACTGTGAGAAACATAAGAGGAAAAATCCGCAACCAAAAACCAAACACCCCCAAATCATAACACTTCCACCTTGCTGCTCCTACCTTGGTCCCTCAGAGTTCCAACTGCTGAGGTGAGGCTGGTGCCTGCTTGATGTGGTGGGGGGCTCTGGGTCTCCCCTGCTTGGTGCCAGGGGTCTTGCTGCCAGGGGTTGGAATGGGCCCTGGGCCACCAGGGTGAATCGGTTTCTGGGCTTGGTATATGCGGCGTAGAGTGGCATACAAACTCAGGTTACTATAATATCAATGTGGCCTGCCTACTTTGATGCTGGTTTGATTCTGTCTTGAGATATCCAATGTTCCAATAACCTTTATTAATATTACTCATAGCTGTTTTTCCCATTTATACCATAGTGATATGAAGCATACGTTCTAATGTTTCCCTTTTGTTAGAATAGGATAAGAATGCTCATCGACACACAGCACAAGGATAAATGGTCCAAGGTTTGTCATGAATGACCTGAGGCTGGGGCTCTGGGTTTGATGGTGGAGCAGCCAGTATAACTGGTTTGATTAGAATGACAGGACACCCGCTACTACACAACCTACCAGATAGACACCACAATGGTGACACATAGTCTACTATAATTACTGAGGGAGGGAACATCCATTGCATTGGAGTGCCAGATATAAAACTTCATGTGACCTTCTTTCAGGGCTCTTTTGTCATCCTTTCTGTTTGAGAGTCGTTCATTTAAGAGTCAGTGTTAGATAGAGTGTATGATTGCTTCTGGGGACCAAGGACCGGAGGAACTCCGAGACGTCTGACCGCCAACAGGCTGCGGTAGCTACGACACCTTTTTATAGAACAAAACCGCCCTGGAACATGTAGGCAACCATCTGATCTATATGGTATGCCTGCAATGTTGCAACACTACACATAAAAAATACTTTTCAAAATAAAAGCACACCCTTTTCTGTTAAAAAAAAAAGTCCTTCTCTCATGTACTCATTATACTTCTTGCTTGTGATGTTGTAATTTATAGCATTACTTGGAAGATGTTTACCGTTTAGCCTTGCCAACAAAGCATTTAAATGTAGATTTAAAACTTGCTTCCCTAATCATCTTAATCTTACCCTAAAAACTCCATACTTCAACTTGTTCCTCAAAGATTTGAGAAAAATGACTCGTGAACATCTCTGTCTTAAGACATCTCGCCATACATTGAAGGTAACCATAGGACTCTCTGCAAGCTAGGACATGGAGATGTCAATCTGGAAGTCCGGTGGAGAAAATTAAAGATTAAAATATTGAATTTTGAGGATAGCTTACATTGCAAAAATAATAAAAACATTTAAATAAGCTAATTCAGCACTCTGTAAAGTTTTTAAAATAAATCTACAAGTACTAGATTTGATTTAGGTAAGGCTCTGTATGTAAAGAAAACTCCCTGGTTGGGTTGAGTAAAAGGTCACCTTAATCATAAATTGTTCATTGTGAGTTTTTTGCTGTATTAGAGGGGCTGGGTTTAATGCTTACGAGTTCCTCACAGTCGTCTTTCTTGCTTCTATTACTGACTTGAGCAGGGGTGTCTAAAGCGCAGCCGAAGGGCCATTTGGAGCCCATGCAATAATTTTGTGTGCACCCCGACTGCAGTTTATGTACCATGAATGGTACAATTGTATCCCTCCAGCAAATGGAGCTGATGCAGATCGAAGTTTATTGTAATTTTTGGGAGATTTAAGTTTTCATAAGTGAAAAATATTACCTACAACTCCAAGTATGTTTCTCTGATCAATGTTTTTATTTGCTGTCATTTCATTATCATTGTAAGTAGGTGCCCCAAACAACCAGCAACTTTTTACTCAGAAACAGACTTGAACACACCCATTAATTAAACTTGGCTAAATATAGCCAAGATTCTTAAGGAAAGTTTTTATAGCTAGGAACTGATTTAAAAGCATTTTCTAGACCAACAAAATGGAAAACATTCAACCCAAAAAAGTCAGGAAACTGTACACCTTTTCTTTATTATAAGAAACATCGGAGGACATTTTTCTGACCTACAATAATATCTTTCCTACTTTTGTTTCATTGAAATGTTGCAATTTTAATGTATTGCTCAGCAGGAAAAAAGATAATGTACAGTAAAATTTAGTGTTTTTAATTGGAAAAAAAAAGATGGCAACTATATGCTTTTAACTTGTCAGTTTTGGTGCACAGGGCAAAATGTTTGGACACCAGTGGGAATATCCAACAATACTATAGTTGCTTCAAAAGTTTAACTTTTTTTTTTTTTTTTAAATGAGTAATTACAACTTTAAGATATAATATTGAAGCACTTTATGTCTCTTAGATTTGTTAATTTATACACCATTTTGACTGGATATCTCCGCAAATATAAAGTCGGTATAGACTTTTTAAAAGCCCCCTTTTATGTAACATTTCTGTCTTTCCTTTCAATTTTCATCTTTTTCCAGACCTTTTCCCTCTCTCTGGGGCCGACAGGCTGTACAATTCCCATCTCTCAGTCGGATCCGTAGTGGCAGGCTGTTCTCTGTTCAACTCCTCTCTTACCAGCTCTAATTGGAGTGTGGACAGGGCTATTAGCGTGTTAGTGCTCCCATCTGATAAAGGTCAAACCCCTTTTCCTGAACAGGCAACCAAGGAAGGTGGATAAGGTGTGTGTGTGTGCGTGTGTCCATTTATTAAGCTTCACCTTTAGGCTTCAGTGAAACTAGAGTCAACCTCTCTCTGATGGCTGCTAAATGTCCTGCCAGCCCACTGTATTCTGAGAGTTGACCCACTCCCCTGAGAGAGTCCATATGATTGAAACACAGACCTGCTGAAACACTCCCTCTCTAACAAACTCATACACACAATCTAAGGGTGCTGTACTGTGGTTAGGAAGGTGTTGTGCAAATGCCGGGTTCCTGTCAGATTATTGTAATTTACTCTCCATGATGATTTAGTGCACGCCGTACACTTCCTCATTATGGCTACAGATGGAAATGAAGCAAAAAAGTGATTTAGAAGAATTTAAGAGGCAGAATTTAATTTACCAAAAATCAGACTGGAGTTTTAAGAAGTTTAGGAGGAGCAAATGTTACTGCATACTGCCTAGATTAAGTCAGAAATAATTCATTTAGGGCTTTAGAGTAAGCTGCAATATCCCTATTTTTTTGCAGAAAAATTTACAGTTTGTTTGCAGTTAATCTAGTTTTAAAAATGTAAAATAATGTCATGTTTTCTATGATTTTCATGCTGATTTTTAGAATAAATTTGTCATATTTTAGTGATTGTTGTGCAGCCTGTAGTTTCTAGATCCTCAGGGCATGACTCAACATATGCTGTTTTCTTTGTTTTGCTTTTTACTATGCATATTTTTTCCAGATACCAACATTTTTAAGGGTGCATGAAAGTTTTTCTTTACTCCTTGGAGCTATTTTTTAATCTATTATGACCAGCCATTCAGCAGAGACTGGAATCTGTCAGTTTTTCCTGGTTTGGCTCGGAGTGGTGATTGGCAGGTCAAATAAGGAAAAATCAGTTTTTTAGGATGAGATTATAAAACGAATGTATTTTTAAATTGAAAATTTTCCATACAGCACCAATGATTGTTCTTTTATTAGCCATATGTTTTTGCTTTCATTTTAATATTACAGTAAGTAGGGCCACACCCATTCATTAAACCTGCTGGTAATAGACTGAAAAACATTTTTAAACCAACAAAACGCAAAACATTCAGCCCAAAAGGTTTTCGGTACTACAATAGTCTGTTCTTTCTAACTTTGTTTCATTATGTTGGGGTCATCCATTTTGGTCGGACAGACCGATGTTGCAGCTCTGATGTCACCCGCGATTTTAAAACCCGCGGAAACCAAACTTTCGTTGCCATTTTCAGCCTGTTTTAATGTGAGGACGCAACGAAGGCACATATCTGGAGAGACAAAAGCTCGCAGGCGAACTTTTCCACCACACGGTCATTCCCGGGAGACCTTGAAAGCAAAAGTTTTGTCTGATACAAGAAGGTCAGAAGATTCATAACCAATCGAAGACCCCGGCGACACTCCGGCGTAGGTGAAAACCCACAGAGGTGTTTCCAAGGACACGAGTTTTCTTTCTTGTTTTTCAGTCGACTGCAACTGTTCCTCATATTTTCCCTGTTTTGGACGGATGATAAGTTTACCGTTTTTGAGTTGATCACGGATGTGACACTCTGCCTCGTTTTTCTTCAGACCTATGACCCATCCTCAAACCGGTGAAGAGAAGAAATCAACGTCAAAGTAATTTCGTTCTTTTTATATTAAACCGGATAGGTGCATTAAGAGGTCTGGTCAGGATGAGGCATAGTTATGGTGATTTAGAATCAATTTAACTTGTTGCATGCAATGCTGATTGAAGTGTTTATGCTGAGCTGTTTGATTTGTTGTGCGGCTGAATTGCAGAGCTCGGATGCGATTATCAAGGTGCATGTTCATATCTTTGTCCAACTGATCCAAAATCAGCCAGGAGTTAGAAGTTGGATTTTTAAAGTTTTTCCATTCAAAGAAGCTGCAGTCTGGGCCTCGTGGCCTGACCACTCCTTTGTCCCAGTTTTATTACTGGAGTTTTTCCACCAAGTTCCCGCCTCAGAGTTGTATGACCCTTTGTTCGAGATATGGGGCAATCAGCTGTTAGTGGCTAAGGGCGCAGCCCACCGCCGCCATCCAGATGCATCAGCGCACCAAGAAGGCTGCCCTGTACAGTGGTTCTGCTCCACTTTCCAAGTTAACCCAGATGGCACATTTGTCCATAAAACTGCTGGTTTGATCTTCATAGACACTCAATGTGCATATATGTTGATTACATATTATTTTTAGATAGTGCATATTTAGTTAAGTGAAGATTCTCGGACCAGAGTAATAATTATATCAGGGCTATTTGGTTATTTTATTTAGTTTTTGGTATATAGTTATTACACATAGGTTTTGTGTAGAGCTGCTGTATACAAACTGGTTATTTAAATGTGATGTTTGATGATGGTGGTTGTGTTTATTATTTATTCCTATTATTTATTCACTCATTCACAGGATTTTTATTCTGTTGTAACGGTATTTATATTGTTTTTCAGATTTATCTGTAATTCGTTAAGTATGTAAATTGGGTGACATGTTATTATATAAATTAAAGACAATGGTAAAAACAATGCAGTTCGATTTCATTTTGAAGTGTATGTAAATCGCCGATGGAGGGGAGCACCACATAAGATCTCGCCTAGGGTGCCATATTGGCTAGGGCCGCCTCTGGAAATACTAATACACTAAAATCACTGAATCTAATCACATTTCGTCTTGATTAAAATTTTGTATTGTAGTGTTTAGGGTAAAGCTGTAGAGGATCATGTCATGTTTAAAGCCTCTTTGTTTGATTTGGCTTAAGACACAAAAACACCAAATAAAATGGGTTATATATAAAAAGGTTTAATTAGTTTATCTATTGATTTATTGATCAAGAAAACATTTTACAATTTTCCTTCCACGTTACATTTACGCAATGCCATGTGTTGGTCTATGCCAATCTATAAAATCCTAATAGAAGACATAAATGTTGTGTTTACAATGTGACGGTGATTTCATTAGTCAAGGTAGGCTGTATGACATAATCTAGAGAATAAAGTTTAACATATTTAGATCTGAGTTAACCCTTGATATGCTCATTATTGTGAGAAGATCCTCTTGAATATAAAACATGAAGTTTTAACAAAATTGAGCCTGGGCTCAATAAATAATAGTATATGTAACTATTATTTCTTCTATATGGTAATTCAACACAGAATTTAACATTTTTACAAACAAAGTACAATCTCGAACACTGTAGGGTAAAGTTTTGAAGTTTATGATGATATTCTTGCAACACTTGCAGCTCACTTAAAAAAGACTTCCTTTATCCAGCTATCTGACTAAAAAGAGTGACACCTTCTTAATTTAAAGTTGTTACAAGTTGACGCATTTCTACACAGATTAGATCTTTCTAAAATATTCACTTAACAATACATAGACAGATCCATGTTGTCGAAACAAAGTCAGCGATGATGAAAAGATGCTTACACTGATGTGAGAACAAAGTTATCTTTCCACTCTTGACAGCAACCTTTTGAGTTATTTCCCCCAGACTTTGGCATGTCTCTGTAATGAGATCAACCAGGAATGAGAGGAGTTTAACCCAGTGATGGTTGTACCGACAGACAGGTGATGTAGTAACTGAGCAGCTTGACATCTCAGGAGGGAGGAGGACAGATATCTAAGTGCCATATTTTAAAGAAGCAGCCTGGAGGTTTTATTTAAAAAGCAGATGCCACCTAACGAACACAAACTAAAAATATTCCCATATATATGCTTTCCAAACTCAAGGACTGCAGCACATTTAATTGAAATAAATGTTCCTGCCAACTCCATGTGAAACAAGTTCAATAGAGTGGACCAGTGGTTCTCAACTAGTCAGGGTTCGAGGGCCATCATCACCCATTATTGACAAGCCTCATAAAGCTGATATAACGGGGCGGTCAGTAAAAAACATTAAGAGACTGCTGCTGTTTTCCTGCAAAATACATGAAAAATTAAAACTCAAATTATGAAGCTTTAGCTGAGAGTCCTCACTGAAGCAACAACTAACACTGCACTACTAAAAACAACCTGTAGCGATTTATTTTTATCTGCAAACTGAAAAAAGAACAGCAAAATGTGTGATTCAAAAACATTCAGGTTAATAAAATTATCTTCTGACTCCCAACACAGCCAAACATTAAAAAGTATTCTGCTTTAATAAAACCCAAACAGCACTTTCTCAGATAGGAGCTGGACCCAAGCACAGACAAGAAGGAGCATGCTGAAATGAAGGTTTAATAATATCGAAACATAAACTTACAGCACGGCACAAGGAGAACAGGACATGGAGCATAACAGGAGGGTACAGGGAGAAACAATGAGAAACCAGTAAGCCTATGTACTGAGGAAAGAGTGGAAAATGAGAATAAATCCAGGGAACAACAGGGAAATGATCTAAACAAAGACAGAAAATAAACTAAAAAACCTAAACACCTAAGGATCACAACACTCAGTGTAAGTGTGAATGTAACCCTTAAATCATAAATCTGAATTTGCATTAATTAGTGGGAGAACTGAGCATGTTTTTGCTACTGTCAAGAGCCTCAAAGTCTGACGTTATTTTAGACAAAACATTTGAAGTTATACTAATTTTCCAATGTGTTTCTGTTTGTCCTCAGCTGAACCAGAGCTGGGAAAGCACAAGGATTTCTACTTCTCGACTGGTAAAGGGACGGTACTGGCATATCCAAGTGCTGCAACAGAACTGAGTAAAAGGCCGACCTCCGGGCCTTTCAGCGTGCAGTCACATGGTAGGCCCGCCAGCTCACTCTCCATGTTGCATGGCAGCGTGACTCTGAAGGCATCGCACATCCACTTTGCTTCTCAGAAAATATTATCAGTTCGCATCGCAAGACTATATTACGACCTACTTTGAGTTAAATTGATGAGACTGCTTTGATTTGATTTTTTCTTTTGTATTGCTATTTTTTTGTCCAGAGAAAGACCAATGAATGACTCACTAGACTGGCTCTACAAGAGGAAAATAACTGAACAATAATCAACATTAGTTAAACAATAATGCTAATAGTTAACATAGTTAACATAGAGTAGATAGGTTGCCTAGAAGGACATGAGCACCGGTGGGAGATATAGTCAAAAGCATTATTGAACAGAATAAGGTGCATGTTTTGACCATTTAGTTAAAAATGCAAGTGCATAGTGAAGTGTGGTTTTAAAAGGTAGTGGTGGCTTAATGCAGAATAAAAATGCATTTATTTCTCTTTTCAGATGAAAGTGGAAGTGCTCTGTAAGGTGTGTTGCACAGTAGTCTTTCACCACGGCGCAGGCGTTCTAGTCCTACATGTTTTAGATGTTTTCCCATTCAAACTAACCAGAATTAAACAAGGGGTGATTCACAAGCTCTTGAAAAAACTTAGAAACTGACTGAGGAGATCTTGAGGCAATTGAATTGAGGTACATTGGAGCAAAAACATGGCCAAAATTAGTGACACGCTGTCTCTAAAGGACTGGATTTGTCCACCTCTGTTCTAACCTTTTCTATCTTAGAGTGAAGTCGGCTAACATCTTTGCTGTCGGACGTCTGTGAAAAGATTATCTTAAGAGTCTGCAACAAGGTTCAGTATTGTTGCAGGAAGAATCTCAGAAAAACCTCAGAACCTCTGAAAAAACTCAGCTGGCAAAGTAAAGTTTGAAGCAATAAGAGGCTTTATTCTTTCACATGAAAGGGACAGGCCAAAACTAATGAGTTCCCCCAAAATAAATAAATTTTTAGTCCTATTCAAGTTCTTTTCTCTGCAAAAATAAATAATTTGGTAAATTATTTGGTAAGCTGTTCCTGTCATATGTTGAAGACAGCTTGGATCAGTAAACCAATGTTAAATTTCTGGTCTTGTAATACAGGTGGGGTATGATGAGACCTTCCTAACACTTGCACATCCAATGTGCAAAGTCAGCACGTTTTGCATGATGTGATGGTACTTTCCTCTTGAGATTGCTCCTACTACAGCTTTTTACTGAGTTCAAACTTGGTTCATGTTGCAGAGAAGCTGTGTAATTATATGAGAAGTTTTTATGTTTCCCTTAATTATTTAACAACTCTGCCTCTGTGAGCTATACTACTAATACAGTCACATAAATTACCACCACCGATGTTAATTAGTGATGTTAATTAGTATACTAAATTATTTCTTGTAAGAGCTACTGAGGATCGAGAGGTGGGGGTTTGCAGGCCGTCTCTGGAGTTGTTGTTACTGTGGCATTGGCTCTCAGGGTGCCACATTTTCATTGCTAAAGGCCAACAATAGTCACATCATCTGTGAATTTGCTGGTGACAATTGATGAATTTAAGTTTTCAGATTTGAGGGTGCAGTCATGGTTGAGCAGAGTTGGCAGCAGTGGGCTTATGTTGGACGCCTTGGCGTAGGCTGATGGGTGCTGCTCCCAGGGTGGAGGGTGTAACTGTGGTTGTATTATCGTAAAATCCTCAACCTAGTTAGAAGTGGGAGTGTAGAGGTAGATTGAGAGTTCCCTCACCAACAGCTGGAAATTAATTATGTTAAATGCTAAGCCAAAGTCTATTTCAAGTGAAACTTGAAATAACATAGTACATTTTTGATCATAAAGCATCATAATGTTTTCCTTTAAAATTCTATTCAGTTTATTTCTATTATACAAATACACAACACTAAGGTTATTTTAAGGCACCTTAACAGATAAGGGTACGACTTCATATTAAATTAGATTTACATAATTATAAATTTGTGTGTTCTGTAGGCATCCCTGCTAAAATGTGACCGTTCTACAAAGAAGCATTTAAGCTTTCTCTGGAAAATTTAAATGTAATTTGCTGAAATATCACTGAATAAAGTTTAAATATATTAGATATGACAGACCTACTGCTAAGTCACTTCCTACTGAGAGGGAGGAAAAACGTTATTACACAGCCTTTAAAGCGTTTGTAAAAAGCAACACTGCACACAAACTGACAGAGCTGGGTCCGTTTATTTAAAAAAGGTGATCAGTTTTAAATAAACAATGTCCCATTTTTTCATTCAATTCAATTCAGTTTTATTTATATAGCGCCAATTCACAACACATGTTGTCTCAAGGCACTTCACAACAGTCAGGTTCATACACTCCAAGTAATCCTAACCATTGAACAGTGCAGTCGGAGTTAGCTTTTTATTCAAATTGGATAAAAAGTTTTTCTATCTAAGGAAACCCAGCAGATTGCATCCAGTCAGAGACTTGCAGCATTCCCTCCTCCTGGATGAGCATGTAGAGACAGTGGACAGTCACTGGCGTTGACTTTGCAGCAATCCCTCATACTGAGCATGCATGTAGCAACAGTGGAGAGGAAAAACTCCCTTTTAACAGGAAGAAACCTCCAGCAGAACCAGAACCAGGCTCAGTGTGAGCGGCCATCTGCCACGATTGACTGGGGGTTTGACAGAACAGACCAGAGACACAAAAAGAACACAGAAGCACTGATCCAGGAGTCCTTTCTATGGGAAGGAAAAGTAAATGTTAGTGGATGTAGCTCCTTTAGTCGTTTCACCTAGAAAGAAAGAACAGATAAACTCTGAGCCAGTTTTCAAGGTTAGAGTCTGAAAGAGAGCACATATAATAAGTTACAATAAAAGCTCAGTCAATTTCCATGTCTAGGAGAGAGAAAGGGTTAAACACTAAAAGACAGGGCTATGTGGATCATCGGTGGAGGGTGAGCATTAAGTTGTTGCCAGTAGAAGCTCGGACGATGCCCCTCTCCAGAAAGGTGTCACAGGTAGATACAGAGTCAGGCCAGGTGTAGCTTCTAGGAAGAGAAAAGAGAGAACAAGGTTAAAAGCTGAAATAACAGCAAACAATGCAAAATTGGAGAGTAGTGTGTGAATGTAGCAAAGAGGGTGAAAGTGGTCATTATGTCCTCCAGCAGCCTAAGCCTATAGCAGCATATCTACAGCACCATCTGGAAACTGCAAACAAAGTGCAGACAAAAACACAAACACACACGCAGAAATGAAAACCCCGACATGAAGAAGTGAAGAACAGGGGTACGGCGCGTGGTGTAGCGGTACAGCATGCGATTAAGCTGTTCTGTGTCCGAGTCCCGACCCCAGAAACCTATGCTGCATGTCTTCCCCCTATCTCCACCCCAGTTCCTGTCTGCCTACTATGTATTAATGACAAAAGTAAAGGCTACTAGTGCTTAACAAAAACATAAAAAAATGAAGCCTGAGCAACGGTGCATAACACAATGACCACCCAAGGCAAAAGCAGTGATGGCTCCAGTGTGCGTTTATGTGGACAGCCGTTCAGGAGGGGCAGGAAGTGAGGAGAAATGTGTCCGAGTCGACTTTAAAAGCTCTCTGGCCTCCTGTAACTCACTACAATGGCGAACAACAGCTTCTCACAAAAACTAAATAAAAACACAAAACCTCTGGCAGCGTTCAGGTAGATCCTGTGATTTCTGCTCCATTTCTGACCAACATTGTTACCCTGATGCAAACTGGCACCAACAATTCCATTTCTTTCTACAAATTTGCCACCATTTGTGTAAACTGAATAAATACATAACAGAAGTAAATAGAAGCAGCTCAAAATCCCACTTTTCTCCAAATGACAACTCTGCATTTAACTCACAAGGGTTTAATCGCCTCACACCACTGTAGTTACCAAAACATTATTCCAAGGGCACTGTATGTCACCCCACACGGATGTAAAATGTTTTCCCACTTACAACATGTTGTTTGGCCCTAAAAAGTCATGTAAAGCCAATTATGCATGTGGTGGATGGAAGGGCGGCCAAAATAATGGTAAACAATCTCTCCTTCATTTGGCTCAGACTCTGAGAAGAAAAAATAAGTCACTATGACATTTAAAGTTGGGTTAATCTGCAGAAATTTCGTTTGGAGAGAGGTTTTATTGATTTAATAAAGTGATCTGTGGATGACATCACATGTTTGTACTCACAAAATGCATAAGAAGTAAGAAAAAAAAACTGTAAAACAACACATTTTATAATTTTTATAAGCATCCATGGTGCAACCACGCTGCTGATTCTGTGACTTAAATATGGCAGTGGTGGTTCTTTTTAAAGTGGCACAGCCCCAAAGGCTCTCTTTGTTTCATAAAAGTAAAAAAAAAAAAAAAAAAGTTATCTGCTTTGGAAAACAACAGAAGAACAACAGATGTTATTTGTTTCCTATTACAATTTGTTTTCTTCAAAGGCTCTTTTAGGTTGTCTTCATCTAAATTATGGTGAAATTTGCCCCATATTGTTTTTGGTGTTTAAACTGTCTCAGTGGGCTAATTCCATAAAAAAGAAAAAAAAAAATCATATCACATATGGTGATCTATGTGGAAGTACCTTTAGCATTTAAAAGTAGAAAAAGTGTAATTGTTCATCTCTGCACAGAGCCCATCCCCGATAGTCAATCTTCAGTGCTTCAGTTCTCACTATCTCTCTCTGCCAGCAGGCCAAAGGAGCTCTGAAATGACTGGTGTAAATCACCGGCTCACCTGGAGCATTTAATGATAAGCTGCAAAAGGGATGGAGCTGTCTGTGTGTGGGAGAGACTAACAAAGAGAGGAAGAAATCAGGACAGAGCAGCGGTACATTTATATAAAAGACAGCCTTGTTACTTTTTCTTACTTAATTTCTTTTTCCTCCCTTAAAATACACCCAAGACTGCAAATAAAGCTTTAAATTTGAGCACTAATATGGTTTACATACATTTATGTCCTCATTACTTCAACAATATCTACAAATGTTTATTTATTTCAACTGTCATTGTCAGTAGCTTGGGTAAAACCTAAAAATTAGAATGTTTTAATAAGTTAACGGTTTGATATTTTAATTTAATTCAATTTGACCTCCATGAATTTTGTAAGTGGAAGGGATATGAATTCATAGAAATATATTTGTAATAATTATTCAAAGTCTTAAAGGTCAATATTTTAATTCAATTCAATTCAAAAATACTTTATTAATCCCAAAGGGAAATTAAATGTTGTTATAGCTCATATTCTGCAGGTTTTCTCAAAGAGCCGTTGTAGATGCTGATGGCTGTGGGCAGGAAGGATCTCCTGTAGCGCTCCGTCTTACAGCAGATCTGAAGAAGCCTCTGACTGAAGACATTCTGTTGTTGTAGGACAGTCTCATGAAGAGGATGCTCAGGGTTCTCCATAATGTTCTGCATTTTATGAAGAATCCGTCTTTCCACAATGATCTCCAGAGGTTCCAGAGGAGTCCTCAGAACAGAGCCAGACTTCTTTATTAGCTTGTTGAGCTTTTTTAAGTCCCTGGCTCTGATGCTGCTTCCACAGCAGATGATGGTAGAAGAGATCAGACTCTCCACAACAGACTTATAGAAGATATGCAGCATCTTGCTGCAAACACCAAAGGTCCTAAGCTTCCTCAAGAAGTACAGTCTGCTCTGTCCCTTCTTGTAGATGGCTTCACAGTTGCATCTCCACTCTAGTTTGTTGTCCAGGTGAACACCAAGGTATTTATACTCCTCCACCACCTCCACTTCTTCTCCCATGATAGAAATAGTTTTTGACTTATTCCTGTTTCTCTTAAAATCTACAATCATCTCCTTTGTTTTAGTCACGTTCAAAATGAGATGATTGTTTCCACACCATGCCACAAAGCGGTCCACCACCTTCCTGTACTCAGCTTCTTGTCCATCTCTGATCCACCCCACAACTGCAGAATCATCCGAGTATTTCTGCAGATGACAGGAGTCTGTCTTGTACTGGAAGTCTGAGGTGTACAGAGTGAAAAGGAATGGTGAGAGTACAGTCCCCTGTGGTGCTCCTGTGCTGCTGACTACCTGGTTAGACTCACAACCCTTCAGTCTCACAAACTGTGGTATGTTTGTCAGGTGGTCTCTGATCCAGTAGATTGTTGAGGCCTCCACCTGAGTCTTCTGGAGTTTCTGACAAAGCAAATCAGGTTGGATTGTATTAAATGCACTGGAGAAATCAAAGAACATGATCCTCACAGTGCTACTGGCTTTGTCCAGATGACAGTGGGTTTGTTGAAGCAGGTGTATGATGGCATCTTCAACTCCAACTCCACAGCGATAAGCAAACTGAAGGGGGTCCTGATGGTTTACTGTTTGCTTACTCAGGTGGGCCAACAGGAGTCTCTCTAGGACCTTCATGATGTGAGATGTCAGGGCAACAGGTCTATAGTCATTGAGGACTGATGGGTGAGTTTTCTTTGACACCGGAACAAGACAGGAGGTCTTCCACAACACCGGAACCTTCTTCTGGGCCAGGCTAAGGTTGAAGAGGTGCTGCAGAATCCCACAGAGCTGCTCTGCACAGGCCTTCAGGACTCTAGGGCTGACATGATCTGGACCTGCAGCCTTATTCCGATTCAGTCTCTCCAGTTGCATCTTCACTTGACTTCTTGAGACACACAGGTGGAAGGGGGAAGCAAAGGAAGCATCAGCATCTTCTGATATGGTTGAAGGCAAACATGTAGAAGCAGAAGGGTCTAGGGCTGAGGTGGAAGATAAAAAATGTGAGGTGTCACTGGACAGCTGTGGGTCAAAGGAGGGTGGACTGTCTGTTTGGCTGTGAGCAGGAGAGGAGGATGCGAAGCTTGTTTCTGAACTGAACCTATTGAAGGATGTGTTCATGTGTTTTACCCTTCACTGTTGCTGAAGCTCAAAATGTGGCTGCATGACAGTGTACTCTGTTGAAGAGAAACATGCACAGACAGGTAGCAGGGCATCAGGTGAGAACAAAAGATTTATACATATCTGACAGAAAGCAATATTGACATAATGCAAAGATGGGTTTTATGTAATAATCTCTTCTAATCTCCAGATATCCTCTCCACGGAAATACACAATAAACTGAGAGTTTGGCTCATCGACATCTTTTAACAAAAACTTAATTTGCATGTGTGTGAGTTGTGCAAACACTGCAGAAAATGTCAGTGTGTGAACAGGGGTTTAGTGTTGCTCAGGTGTGCTGCCACTGATTCCCTAAAGTTGTACATTATTATTTTATAGAATAAAAATATAGTTAATTTGGTAAAACCTGACAAAACTTGCTATGAACATAGCTAAAGGTTGACCAGATAGACGAGCAGTAACGGAGAGATGCAAACATCCCTTCCGCTAAATTTGCTGCAACCTTTATGTATAACACTGTCAGATTGAATACCTTACACACAATGTTTGGACGGACATCTTACTGACAGTAAGTTTCATAGATCAACACACACTGGCTGAGGAACACTAACACACTCTAAAGGTTAGGTATATGTCAATGAAACAGGTCAAATTCTTTCTTTACCGTCCATGTGAGCCACTAGAGTAGAATACTAATGCATGAATGTTTAGATGTACGTCCTTGTTTTGCTTAATCTACTGTAGTTTTTTTTCTTGATGAGCTGACAGCTTTCATACCACATGAGAAGACGTGTGAACCTTCTTGTCAGCGTCACTTTTCTGCTGTTGCACCTCTGAAGTTGTTTCAAGAAACAGAGATTGCTTCTTGTGCAGTCAGCTGAAAATGTTGGAAGAGAGATGAAGCGAGTTCACAGTCTTCGTCTGATGTGGGAAAAAAATCCTGGGATTTTGTCTCACCCTCATCAAATGGTGACGAAAGTGACGCTTTACACCAAACAGGAAGGCAACACAAGCAGAAGAAATGTCTCCTAGGATATTTAAATATGGTGAAAAATAGCTGTTTTTCTTTAAAAACAATTTTTTAAATTAAAAATAGTACATTTGTGTAGCATAAAATAGATGCATATAGTCTGAACATATAAGGTCATTTTGATTTTTAAGTATGAAGCACTAACCGACAAGCAGTTTCTTTGAGACAAGATTAAGAAAAAACAGAAAAAAAACTTTATTAACCCAAAATAAGGAAATTTATGTTTGGTCTTTTTTTTTCTTTGTTGTAATAACACTTCTTAGCAATGAATCTTGTCCTATACCATTGTTTTCTTTCGCTTAATTGGTGCCAAATTTGTGAGGAAAGCGCATGTTAGTGGGTTGAGCTGCAGAGCTGAGTATAAGGGTTGTGCCCTTGGAAAAACTTGTCAAATCCTCTCTGTCAATTACAATTTTGGTGGAGGCAGGGTGATGATGTGGAGCAACACCTCCCTCACTGGGAAAAAAAAAGAAAAAAGCTTGTCATTATCAGTGGGAATCACCAGTGAAAAACAGAGATATGTCCAGTGGCAATCCTATATCTCCACTCCATTTAGATGAAATCTATCCTCCAACATGTCGATATTTGCCACAACAGAGCATACCTCCAGAGTTTGGGAGTGGAGAGGATGCATTATCCTGCCTGCAGTCCTGACCTAAACCCCACTGAACACTTACAGGATCAGCTTGGACATACCGCTTTTTGGCATAGTTACCAACACAACGATACTGGCTGACTTGTGACAAATACTATAACTTACAGAACCGAATGCTGTCACACAGCACAGCAATGTTATGGTTTCAAAGCAGATAAAATGCTCCATGATACTGCTCTCCACAATTTAAATTCTTTTGAACCGATTCCAGAGGGAGTAAACTGTTTCTTTTCTGCACACATTTTAAAGAGTAGCCCTACCCCTCCCCTACCTGTTGCTATTTGGTTTTCCTCTTGTATAACAGAAGACATAATTGGCAGAAATATTTCCAGTCGTGATAAACAGAGTTTTGCACACTGGTTAGTTGAGAGTAAGCTTAAATGCTGAGTGGATGCTGTTAAACTCTGCAGCAGTAACTTGTGAAAATGGACTCAGGCCAGAAATGCTGTGTTGACTACATGACAGACTTTAGATAAGGCCTGTTTGGGCTGATTGACTACCTTTTTTTTTTAAAATCAGTTACTTCCTTTCTCAAACTTTAATCATTTAATTGTATTTCTTCTGCTGACTGCAGCTTAATTTACTTTAATCTTATTTTCAGTCAATAATCAATTACTTTCAAAGCCCTGTAAAGCCAAAATAAATAGAATTTTCTTAATTGTAACCTTTGTCCGTATGGGTTAAAATTGCATTAAGTATATTATTTTTATTTGCTAATCATACTTAAGATTTGAACTTATAGTTATGATATATGATGCACTTTTCTCTCAAGTCACCAACTTGAGAGAAATGCTGCAATTTTATTAATATTGTTTTGGTCACCAGAATTTGTTTAGAACAGCCTACTCTGCCTCAGCATGAGGTTAAGTACCGTATTTTCCGCACTATAAGGCGCACCTTCAATGAATGGCCTATTTTAGAACTTTTTTCATATATAGGGCGCACCGGATTATAAGGCGCATAGAATAGAAGCTACTGCAGTCAAACGTTTGACTGGGGTTGCGTTATGCATCCACTAGATGGAGCTGTGCTAAAGAGAATGTCAACAAAACAGTCAGATAAGTCAGTCAGTCAAACTTTATTAATACACTACAAACCAGCGTTCTGATAACTCCATTCACTCTCATGGTAAGGTCTCCTCTACATAGAATTCTATTGAATAGAGCCAACCGCACGTTAGGAATGCATTGGAGTCTATGAAGTTGAAGTTGAAATCAAACGTTAGTTAAAACGTGAAAGGGAACTTTTCCCTGATTCAGTAAACACGTAAAAGAAACAGTTTGATGCACTAAATCAAACGTTAGTATTGTTAACCTTTCCTGTTTCTGTCCCCTGACCGTAGTCTGATGACACAGGGGAGACGCTTTCTCCAGGGCCGAAGTTACTAGTTTCCTCGGGGTTAACTCCCTCACTCATACGTTGCTGAGTTGAGCATGAAGAAACAGCATCAAAACACTGAGTTGTTGACGAGATTCGGGGTTCTTTTTAATGACTTTGCAGCGCGTAAAAACACAGGGCTTACAGACTCATACACCGCTGCTCCGGTCGCCGTCTCTACCCACCCCACACACACAATAATACCGACGTCACTCCTTCACTCTTGATTCTCAGCTACGGCAGCACACAGCGCCACCTCTGTCCGGAGGAGTAATGTCAACATCTTCCACACACACACGAAACATACACCCCACACACTGAGCTTCTAATCACATATAGTTCAGGCAATTTCTGCAACAGTACATTCAAACGTTATACACACACAAGTGGTGTTGGACTAGGAGTAAGCACAGTACAGGTGTTTACCGCTATTACTTCGGCGACGCCCCTGACTACGGTAGCCGTAATGCTGCAAGCGGTGCGGCTTTGTAGTTTACCAGTCGTACTGAAACATTTTGACAGAGCGCCGTGTACAACCAGTATGGATCAACCAATTAACCAATTGATCCATATATAAGGCGCTCCGGATTACAAGGCGCACTGTCATTTTTTGAAAAAATTAAAGGTTTTTAAGTGCGCCTTATAGTGCGGAAAATACGGTAGCTTATTTCACCTAAAAAACATGAACCGCATAAGTGACTCTGCACACAAGGCTGCAAACTATTCCATAAACTATTCCGCATGTCAGAGGACTGGAGTTTATGGAATAGTTTGTAGCCTTGTGTGCAAACTATTCCATAAACTCCAGTCCTCTGACATGCGGAGCAGTCTTCTAAAATGGAAGGCTAGTGTCATTTAGTATGCTCCATATTTTTCTAGCACTTGTTGATAATTCAGGTCTATCGGAGTTTCTGGCAACCATTCTTGATAGAACAAACATTTCCACACTCAAATCTTAGTCCCATTTACAAATACAAAAGTTCACTATGAAACTACTGAACATTTCAGTTTCATGGTTATTGTCTGAACACAGTCTAGAAACATGTTTCCCTGTGTAATGAACATTTTCCTTTGGTGTACACTTTTAATGCCCAATAATGAGACGTAATGTGTAGAAATGTACAAGTACCAGCAATATGCAAAATGACATATCTCACACAGACAAGTTAGGTTGTACTTTGCATCATAAAGTGCTTAAAAATGGAAATATGATATGGTTGACTGTAATAAAATATAACTGAGGTGAGAATATTATAGTGTGTCAGAATTTAGAGCAGGTATGAACAAAAAGAATGAGGGAGGAGTTTGTTGAGACAAGGAAATGTTTCTGAATAGAATCCTAATTTACTCAGATGGGCATCAATGACTTCAAGGAAATTAAAAGTGATTGTGCCAAATAAATTGACTCAGGGTGACGAGGTTAAAAGAGGTAAAAATGAGGCTAATGAATGAAGAGGAAGTAGACAGAGAATTCAGATCTGTCCAATATGAAGATAAGGTTCTGCCGGCAGGACTATTAATAACAGTAAGTTGTAAGACATTCATGACTGTTGGACAGCTCAGGTGTTAAATGTTGGAGGTGTAAATGAAGACACCAGTGTTGGGTTTCCTTATGATACTGGAGCCAAAACTCCAGACAGGGTTTTAAAAAAATGAACAGTGTGTTAGTTATTCAATCAGTGTGTGTTTGTAACACTCAGAGAAGAGTTGATCATTTTAAATAACTGTGGAGAAGGAAATATGCTTAGAAATACAAATTAATGTCACTATTTGTAATGTAACTCTAAGAATGATAGTTGCTTAACTGGAATTCTGCAAAGGATTAACCTTGCTTGTCCCCATTTCAAAACACTGTAAAAACTGGGCGTGGTGGTGGTGCAGGGGTAAAGCATGCGACCCATTTACGGAGGTTACAGTCCACGACGCAGCCATTGCGGGTTTGAATCCCAGCCCGTTAACCTGCATGTCTTCCCCTTTCTCTTTTCACCCCATTTCCTGCAGGTCAACTTACAAAATAAGGGCCACTAGTGCCACAAAATGATAAATAGATAGAGAGATAGAGAGAGAAAGAGCATGCACTCTATGGAAAATCCAATTATTTAACGATTGGGCAATGATGATCCCCAAGACTTTAGAGAAAATATTCTGTGGACTGATATGGTGCGCATCCTGTTTACATCTGGTATAAAACTAACACAGCATTTTTAAAACGGAACAGCATACCGTCAATCACACATGGTGGTGGTAGTGTGATGATCTGGGGCTGCTTTGCTGCTAGAGGAGCTGCATGGTTTGCTGTAATTGATGGAACCATAAATTCTGCTCTAGCAGAAATTCCCAGTGCAGAATGCCTGGCCATTAGTCTGTGACTTGAAGTTCAAGCTTGCTTAAGTTTTGGAGCAGGACACTTGTATGTCCACCTTGGAATGGCCAGTCAGTCATCAGTCAGTTGGCCTTAAATCCAGATGCTGTGGCATGACTCTATTCTGGAATACCCTCCATTGTGGCTGAGCTAAAACAATTCTGTAAAGAAAAGTGGGCCAGAATTCATCCAAATTGATGTAAAACACATTGTCTGTTATCACAATCTTTTAATGTTAGTTGTTGCTACCAAGGGTACAACAACCAGTTATTAGGTTTGGGGAGGGTGATTACTTTTTCACATAGGGGCAGGTTTGTTTGGATATTATTGTCCTCAATTGAAATTATTATTTTAAAACGGCTGTTTATATTTACTCTTGTCTGATATTAAAAATGGTATCATTCAGCACATTTAGGTTGCTTTACCTTTTGAGTTTGCTTTCTTTGATTTTTTTTTTTTTTTTTTTTTGCTGCGTTGTCTGTGGTTTTACCTCGAAGAATCCTCAAGCTTTTTATCAAGCTAAAGGTAATCTTCTCAGACATCTGACTGTAAAGATGTTATCCCACTTCAACTGAGGAGGGAAAATTTATGGGTTATAAAAATGAAATGTGGATATTTCTTATTCTGTTTGAAGGAAAACAACATATTGACCACTTCAACTGTTTTTATGTTATTCTTTCAGTTTCATACCCAGTCTCTAAACACAGACGTGCAATCCAGAATAAACATAGCTGTGTTTTTGACATTCACACTTATATGAACTGTAATCATTACTGACAATTCTCACTTCAACTCAAAATACTTAAACAATAGGTGTTCAGGTGGCAGGCCTATTTTGGTTATCAGTTTCCATACCCAGATACTAAAGCTCTGGAACTTGAAATTGTTACCTGGAAAAAGCTCTGCAAATTATCAAGAATTCTGTCACCACGGGTCACTCGATTAATTTAGTTTCGCGTGCAAAGGCCTGCCTCCTTTTTTACCCCAATGTGGCTATGTTTTTTACTTTGATTTCACAGCAAGTGCCCTTTCTGAACATAAAGAAGTTTATCCGTCAGCTCTTCATCAAAGATGGAGCTTTTCTGCGCTGTCATCATAGATGATCTGATCATCTGTCAGGGGAAGCTACTTGAAAGACCTGGTAAACCATGAATGTGTCCCCGTAGAGGTATTTCTGGCACGTCCAAACACTTCAGAACCACAGCACAGCATATCCCATCTGCCCTGAGAGTGCCCAGACAAGCTGTAGCCAGTCACTGGGGACCAGGAAGTCTGGGCTACAAAGCTTCGCCTGCTGGTACCTGCTGTTAAAAACTAGAGAGCTGTTTGATCTTAAAGCACTGGCTTTGGGATAAGGCAAATTTTTTTTTAAAGGGCTCAGTAAGAGCAAAATCTGGCAAGGTCTTGAATCTTACAGTCCCCCTGTGCTCTGTAAAATATATCTTGGAGGATTTTTTTGGGTGAAGTGGTTGTTTTCAAACCTGAAAATTAAGAGTTCAATCCGAGCCCTGCTACATGTGCTGTGTGAATGGGGCCAATGTGTGCATGCCGAATTTTGAGAAACATTGTGCGTGATTTGTTGAATGTAGATAAGGTTATAAAGGTGCTATAGAAGTGTTCACAGTGGTAGTTTTGTTAAACCTCTGTGTCAAAATCTTTTATCCAAAGTTGTTCAGACAGCCTTCTATACAATAGGCATCATGTTTATTTGCACTGAGGTCAAAGAGCAAACAGTTTAAAATGAATACTGTCACCTAAACCTGATATGGTTGTGAGCTCCACGAAATGAAGAAAACATTTGACTGCCATGACACTGTTGAATATTGCAATGATGATTCTGCTCACAGTTATCCCACATTTTCCTAATTTTTCTCTTTTGTTTCCATCGTTACTATTTTCCCACCACTCTCTCTGAGCTAACTAGAATTATATTCTAGTGTGAACATGGAAAAGCATAAAAAGCAGATCTGCAAACCCCCTCAAGCTCCCCCATCAATGGCATGAATGGCTCCTGAAATATTATAGCACACTAAATATTGCTTAAAGTTATCATTTGAGATTGTGATATTGCATATATTGACATTACAGTGACAATTAAATATCAATATATATTGTACAGCGTTAACTTTAATTCACTTCATGGTGAATGGGCACATCGATATGTAGTAGGAGGAAGCTGGAATCGAACCCAACATTTTGTGATTGCAAGATGACTACTCTCCTCACTGAGGCACAGTATCTCTATTCTTAATGTGATATATACATTTTCGGCAAAGTAAAGTTTTTTGGTTTTCTCGTGGTTTTGCTCTTAACAAAGAAAATTTATCATTCAATTGCCACATCCAAACAAGCAGTTAAGGTCCTTGTCACACCAGACCCAAGACCTCACCACAACAGTAAAAGGTCTACCAGGGTACATATGGTCTTTTGCAAGGTCTCCAATATATATATATATATATATATATATATATATATATATATATATATATACAGACACTGCTAAAAAAAATAAAGGGAACACTCAAATAACACATCCTAGATCTGAATGAATGAAATATTCTCATTGAATACTTTGTTCTGTACAAAGTTGAATGTGCTGATAACAAAATCACACAAAAATCATCAATGGAAATCAAATTTATTAACCAATAGAGGCCTGGATTTGGAATCAAACACAAAATTGAAGTGGAAAAACACACTACAGGCTGATCCAACTTTGATGTAATGTCCTTAAATCAAGTCAAAATGAGGCTCAGTATTGTGTGTGACCTCCATGTGCCTGTATGACCTCCCTACAACTCCTGGGCTCCTGATGAGACACTGGATGGTCTCCTGAGGGATCTCCTCCCAGACCTGGACTAAAACATCCACCAACTCCTGGACAGTCTGTGATGCAATGTGAAGTTGGTGGATGGAGCGAGACATGATGTCCCAGATGTGGTCAATCGGATTCAGGTCTGGGGAACGGGCGGGCCAGTCCATAGCTTCAATGTCTTCATCTTGCAGGAACTGCTGACAAACTCCAGCCACATGAGGTCTAGCATTGTCCTGTATTAGGAGGAACCCAGGGGCAACTGCACCAGCATATGGTCTCACAAGGCGTCTGAGGATCTCATCTTGGTACCTAATTGCAGTCAGGCTACCTCTGGCGAGCACATGGCAGGCCATGCGGCCCTCCAAAGAAATGCCACCCCACACCATTACTGACCCACTGCCAAACTGGTCATGCTGAAGGATGTTGCAGGCAGCAGATCGTTCTCCACGGTGTCTCTAGACTCTGTCACGTCTGTCACATGTGCTCAGTGTGAACCTGCTTTCATCTGTGAAGACCACAGGGCACCAGTGGCGAATTTGCCAATCCTGGTGTTCTCTTGGCAAATGCCAAGCATCCTGCACGGTTTTGGGCTGTGAGCACAACCCCCATTTGTGGACGTCGGGCCCTCATACCATCCTCATGGAGTTGGTTTCTAACTGTTTGTGCAGACACATGCACATTTGCAGTGCTCTTCCTGTTCCTCCTTGCACAAAGGCGGAGGTAGCGGTCCTGCTGCTGGGTTGTTGCCCTCCTACGGCCTCCTCCACATCTCCTGGTGTACTGACCTGTCTCCTGGTAGCGCATCCAGGCTCTGGACACTACGCTGACAGACACAGCAAACCTTCTTGCCACAGCTCACATTGATGTGGCATCCTGGATGAGCTGCACTACCTGAGCCACTTGTGTGGGCTGTAGAGTAGAGGCTGACATTTTTTCGGGAATCCCGCGGGATGGGAGACAGCATTTGTAAAAATCACGTGATTGGGACGGTACAGGATAAAAATTGATCGGGAACTGACGGGAGCGGGAGCTAACCAATAGGAGGGAAACAAAATAGGATCAATTGTCTTCGGAAATGTAAAACTGAGACTTTGCTATAAACTTTAAGAAAAAAAACCTTGGCTCGACGCCGCCATTGTGTAGTTTTTTTCCAAGAAACCTATACTATCATGCGAGTCAAACAAACTACACGACCCACAAGCCAACAGTGATGTTTTCCACCTGCATTCAGGATGGAGGGAGCAAACGCAGGTGGAGAACTGGACGTGATAAAATTGGATTAGCAACGTGAAGTCAGAAGTAAGGACTTATCTATTAAACTCATAAAGCTGACAGGAAAGTCGCAAATATTACCGAACTTCAGGAGAGTTGAACGAGATAACGCAAAAGAAAAAAATTCCCCCATGTCCCCTCGTGGGCTTCATCAAGGGAAGATATTAAATAAATATGTTGTGAAATAGAAAAAAATGTAATGTACCATTAAATGTTCAATTTATTTAATACATCATTAAATATTAAGTGTACCACTAATTACGTCATGTTGTCTTTAAAATTATACTTAATTATTCAGTGGCACATTTAATTTCATAATTTTCCATTTCATGATATAATGGTACATTTATTGTTTCTAATGATGTATTAAATAAATAAATGGTACCTTTAATTTAATGGCACATTTAATGTTACATTTATTTCATGTTATATTTACTTCACTTATGTGACATTCACAACATTTATTTATTTAATGATGATTTTATTGTATTAATTGTGTCCAGTTTGACCCTCCATTCTTGATGCCTGTATAGGAGGTCATGTCAGAATATGAATCAGGTGTTCTGGAGCAGACAAACATCTAAAACCTGCAGGGAAGGGGTCCCTGAGGACCAGGGCTGTGAACCATTGAGGTACAGTTTCTAAATTGTGAAGGTAATGCCTTTTTGCCATTTTATTCACCAAGTACAGTTCTCTTACTAGGTGCATTTTTCTTTCATTTCAGCAACTTGAAACATAAAAATGATGTCATTGTTCAAAGGAAACAATCACTTAATAAATAAGTAAAATACAACTATGTACATTTTGTTTATTCAAGATAGACATGGTCTGTTTCCTTGTTTAATCTCTTATAATTTCTTCATTATTATTATTTTTATTTTAACTGGCCTTTACTACAGCTTAAAACAGGGACCTAACTGGTCCTTCGGATAAATTTCCAAAAGTCTAAATGAAGAAAACAAAAATGGGAGTGTCACAGGAGTGGGAGTCGTTCTAAATGGGAGCGGGAGTCAATTTACCAGGAGTGGGATGGGACAGGATTTTTTTTGTTATGCTGGCCTGGGATTGGGATGGGACATGACATTTTTCTGTGGGAGCGGGATGGGACAGGAGAGAAAATCCACTCCCGTGTCACCTTCTATTGTAGAGTCCGTCTCATGCTACCACGAGTGTGAAAGCACCACCAACATTCAAAAGTGACGAAAACATCAGCCAGAAAGCATCGGTACTGAGAAGTGGTCTGTGGTCCCCACCTGCTAATTGCCAAAGATTTCCCCCTGTTGTCTATTCCATTTGCACAACAGCATGTGAAATTGATTGTTAATATATATAAATATATATATATATATATATATATATATATATATATGAGCTGTCAGTTTCTACGCTTAACTTTCATTGACCTTTTTACCTCCCAGTTGCCTTTTTCTGTTTTAGGTAAAACATTAGCCAGCTATGTCCTGTGTGTCCTTGCACCACTAAGTTCATGTGCCACAGCTATAACTTTCAATTCACTTTAACAGTTTTCTATATATTGCAGATAGGAGATATTGCTATTTTTAGTGTGAGGAGTTGTTTATTCTTAACCAAATCTGACAGCATCTTTTGTAGTCAGAAACAGCGGCTAGAGGAGCTGGTACCTAGTTTCTTTCTTTGGAGAAAGTCTGAACCCATTTATTTTGACACCTTTTTTTAATACATATATAATGCTGTGTGATTTTTGGGTGCACAGGGGTTTATTTTTATGACTTGATGACTGGGACGTAGCATTTAAATTGAGGGATTAGATCATTTTGCTTCTTCCTAATAACGACTGCTGCAGCATTAACAAAAAGAAAGCTCAAGGAAGTTATTTGGTGATAGTCATTTTGCGCCTTGACTTCTTCATACCTTTGCGGTTGTGGTCTTTTTGTACCCGAAAAAGTCAGCTATGTGACAGTCCTGTGTATTGCAGGACATTTGTAGATTCTAGTTATTTTTGGTTTGATCTGGAATCCTAATCTGTCATATTTTATCAGTCAACTGGCCCAAGGAAGTATTAAATATGTTTACAGACACAAAACGGAAGTAGGAAGGGAGAAATGGCAAAGAGAGAGTACCAAACAAGGGTATTAATACGCACATGAGAGAATGGATGCATTAAAACACTTTGTGATTGGAATTTAATCATATTCTTAAACAATAGGTAAGGTTGTCCTGAGATTGGAGGAGACATTGGAAAATTTAGAGGGGGGCTGGCACCTCTTACATCTCCAGATGTCCAAATTGCAGAGGAGTTTCCTAAAACAACTGTATAACTTTTGGTCAGCGACGTCTCTCACCCAACATGCATTGTGTGTCCATTCTCCAACATTTCAATTCAAAAGCAAAAACACAGGCATCTGTTACTTAATCATTGGTCCTGTTACTCAGACGATGAACATTAATAGGGAAATCTGTGATGTAGTTGTTTCCTGTAGGTGATCTCTAAGCTGTTTCTAGCAGCAGCTCTACTGCTCAGTGTCTGTCTCGAGGCACATTCTATGCCTCCTCACTCAGTCAACTGGCTGCCTCCTTTAGCAATTAACCATGCAGGCCCTTATCTATTATAAGCCACCTATTGTCTTCCATTCATTATTGAAGGGCCTTATCTCCTTAAAATATTTGTATTTAATATTTGTAAAACTGTATCAAAGTGCCTACATTCACAAAAGAATCTTGAAAAAGTTTGCAAGTTTACCAAAATATGAAAATCACTTCTGTCACTAGAGCCAAGTTTTGTCAAAACATAAATAGCAATCTGAGTGTCCCAAAGAAGTTACATTTTGGTGTTTCTGTCAGGTTCGCTGTAGCGGAGGACCCTGGAATGCAGACGAGCAGGAAGCTTAGGTGGTGAGTAAACTGATTTAATAAATGAAACTCACTTAAGCAGGTGGTGGCAGAAAATGGCATGGGACAGGCAGGCGTGAATCATTGATACGGATTTCAAGATGCAGGTGGACTGACTGAAGCTGATTGCTGAGGCAGGGAGAAAAAAACGTAACTGGGCAAAACAGATATCTAAAAACATAATCAAACCTAAGAAACATAACTGTAACAGAACATAAACCGGAAATCACTAGGAACTGAAAACATTCACAAGAAAACAAACCTAAACAACTACAGCACCACCTCTAAAACAGAAAGAGATTTCAAAACTCCACTGTGAGAACAAAAAGAGAAAAACCAAAACCCCCCAAATCACAACAGTTTCGATCAGTAACCTAAAAAGAACAGACCTGATGATCTACATCTAAAACTGAATTTGTCTCCTTGAAAACACATCTTCCCAGTGATGCTCCTGATCCCAGAAGAAAATAGACTAACCTCTTAAAAGTTTTTATTTCAATTGAGCCCCTAGTCAAATAAACAGCATCCTAGTGGAATCATTAAATGACTAATAAATAAAATCCCAGATCTAGCAATAAAGATGAGTTACAAGCCATCTGAAAAACATTAAAACACTTTTAATGCACATAATTATATTACAGTTTTACAGTGCAGACGATTCAAGCTGTTTTATGAGGAAGCAGAGGATTGTTTGTAATTAATACAAACCCCTATTGCTCAAACAACTTGCTAGGGGCCACATAACAGTTTCACTACAATGTGTCTGGCACAGCAATACTGCCTCTCACAAATGAAAAAATAACCTGCTGTCCATCGCTGTGGAATTTTAATTATAACAAAGTTAGTGAGTGTTTTAACTTATGATTGATTAATGCAGAATTCCCCTATTGGAATAAAATAATTAAACTAAACACAATAACTCTAACCTCGCTCAGAACTTTATTCGGGTTTTTTCAGCCACTGTGCTTAACAGCTTTAGTGAGAATTTTATATGCTGTCATCAGGGGCCAAAATCTCATTTATTTTAGTTTTTTTACAGTGAACCATTCTTTTTTACAGGCAGGAATGATTAAATTATAAGACAATTTAAATGACTTTAAAAAACAAGATATTGGTGTAAAAGTTTGACTTTATGGTGGATTTTTCTGATCTACTCATGATCAAAATTAAAACATGTTGGCTGAATAATACACATAAACCCCATAAACGCCAATTAGCAATTTGCAACTTGACTACTTGGACTAATTGGTTTCCTGGCATTGGCCTGGATCTAAAGCAAACCCAGAAATTGCCAATAGATTTGAATTCAGAGCTTTTGGATGTCTGTTCCAGAAGCTTGGTGTTGGCCTTCTTGGTTAATTTCAAAACCAGTTTTGATGTTTGTTTGGGATCATTGTTTTGTTGAAGCAACTAATTGTGTCCAGGTTTCAACCATTTGACATCAATGGACTTACTCAGATGAAAGGAAATTATGTAGGATGTTCCAAAATATCGGCATCTTTAAAAACAACTGAAACTGAAAACTACTTGCATGGACAATCCAAATGCCGTCTGAAGAAAAGTTTAATGATCAGACTAGACAAAGATTGAGCTTTTTGGCTACAGCGCCAAGCTATTGCCTGTCATTTGGTTGTGTTGTCTTAACCATACAGTGACGATAAAACATCTCTTCCTTCCTTCTTTCCTTCCTTCCTCTGGAATTATTATAGCTACCCTTGCACAAACTATATGGAATTAGCAAAAGGTAGGTGCCTTGAAAGTCTTCAAAATCAACAGGTCCACAGCTACTGGTGAAAAGATAGGTTTTCCCAACAGATATAAAAAACGGTCTTGGAATCGATAAAGCAGACAAATATTTGACCTTCTGGCGTGAGAGTGAAGTTTTTTGATCTTGCATAGGTTACTTAAAATTTACAATACTTTTCACACCGGTGCAACCGTTACTTAAAAAACAAATAATGGCAGTTGGGTATTGAGTTATCAGTCCACCCAGAAAATGTATAAATATGGATATGACAAGTGGATGAAATTTCTAACTGGAACTACAGGGGTTGGACAATGAAACTGAACCACCTGTCATTTTAGTGTGGGAGGTTTCATGGTTAAATTGGACCAGCCTGGTAGCCAGTTTTCATTGATTGCACATTGCACCAGTAAGAGCAGAGTGTGAAGGTTCAATTAGCAGGGTAAGAGCACAGTTTTGCTCAAAATATTGAAATGCACACAACATTATGGGTGACATACCAGAGTTCAAAAGAGGACAAAGTGTTGGTGCACGTCTTGCTGGTGCATCTGTGACCAAGACAGCAAGTCTTTGTGATGTATCAAGAGCCAGTGCTGTCCAGGGTAATGTCAGCATACCACCAAGAAGGACGAACCACATCCAACAGGATTAACTGTGGACACAAGAGGAAGCTGTCTGAAAGGGATGTTCGAGTGCTAATCCGGATTGTATCCAAAAAACATAAAACCACGGCTGCCCAAATCACGGCAGAATTAAATGTGCACCTCAACTCTCCTGTTTCCACCAGAACTGTTCGTCAGGAGCTCCCCATGGTCAATATACACGGCCGGGCTGCTATAACCAAACCTTTGGTCACTCATGCCAATGCCAAACATCGGTTCAATGGTGCAAGGAGCGCAAATCTTGGGCTGTGGAAAATGTGAAACATGTATTGTTCCCTGATGAGTCCACCTTTACTGTCTTCCCCACATCTGGGAGAGTTACGGTGTGGAGAAGCCCCAAAGAAGCGTACTACCAAGACTGTTGCATGCCCAGAATGAAGCATGGGGGTGGATCAGTGATGGTTTGGGCTGCCATATCATGGCATTCCCTTGGCCAATACTTGTGCTAGATGGGCACGTCACTGCCAAGGACTACCGAACTATTCTTGAGGACCATGTGCATCCAATGGTTCAAACATTGTATCCTGAAGGCGGTGCCGTGTATCAGGATGACAATGTACCAATACACACAGCAAGACTGGTGAAAGATTGGTTTGATGAACATGAAAGTGAAGTTGAACATCTCCCATGGCCTGCACAGTCACCAGATCTAAATATTATTGAGCCACTTTGGGGTGTTTTGGAGGAGCGAGTCAGGAAACGTTTTCCTCCACCCGTATCACATAGTGACCTGGCCACTATCCTGCAAAAAGAATGGCTTAAAATCCCTCTGACCACTGTGCAGGACTTGTATATGTCATTCCCAAGACGAATTGACGCTGTATTGGCCGTAAAAGGAGGCCCTACACCATACTGATAAATTATTGTGGTCTAAAACCAGGTGTTTCAGTTTCATTGTCCAACCACTGTATGTCACAATTTTGAGGAATACCTCTCCACTTCTGTCTCTCTGAATTTAAAACACAACCGTAAGAATAAAAAACTGTTTATAGAATTAATCACTGGTGGGAAGAACTGCAGATGCGGCTGGTTACCCTGCTGTTGTGCCATCTGTCTGCACCGTTTGCTGTGAGAGAAAAAAAAAATATCTAATAAACGCCCACATACTGTATGTTTTTATGGTAGAGAGATGGTTAGTTTATGTGAATACATTAAAGAAATGCAAAACCAGCCAAACACTATAACCTTGTTCTTTCCAGTTCATGTGATCCTGCCATCCAGTGGATACATTGAAGACAATGAAAACCGAAGGTTTAAGGAATGTCCTGCTAAATTAAATTATACCTGTATTAAATTTTAAGATTGTATGAAGAAATAAGAAGTGTAGGAGAGTATATGGCTGTTTTATATGACATCTAAAGAAGTGAGTCTTTGAATTTTACCTTACTGTGAATCATTTGTTTCACAGTAATGAATTCAGTTTGTATGAGCACAGTAAAATGGGATGTGTAGCATCTTAAGTTGACTGACACCACACTCAAGAAGCAAGAGAGAAGATGTGTAGCTGTGAATGAGAATGAGACGACTGTTGGATTATCAGCAAATCCACACCACGCACTCTACTGATCTCACAGCTGTTATTTTCAGCGCTGTGATCATTGTGAAGTCCACTCTGTTCTGTAGCTTTCACACTTCTGAGACATGACAATTTTTTATGTCCTCAGCCTGGCATAATGAGCCATATCTGAGTCGATTGCAGCTGAAAATGGTTTGCGAAAGCTACTAAATTTTTTTGGACTCGAGGACGGATTTTTATCTGAGATAAACAAACAAGTTGTGATCAAACTTAATCTGTCATCATTTGCAGGATATGCGTTTGGCTTTGAGTGGGATAATCAACAGCTTTTTCAGTGATCTACATTGCAAAGGAAAAGCTGCATACTGTGTATTTGTCCTTCTGCCCAAAATGCACCAACCTGGTGTTACTGTAAAGCAACAGTTTTTTAAATTATCTGAATACTTTGAACTTGGTTTACTTTGCATTTGGCTCATCTCTTAACAGGTTTGACCAACCTTTTTTCTTTAATATTTACAGTCCACGGTGCTGAAAAAAACACGAGATGCTCACCCAGTCACCCAGATTGTAAACAAACTCTTCATTTCCAGGGAAGCAAAAGTTAATATTAGACAGATTTCTGTTGGAATAGGAATTTCTAATGTACCATTTGGAGCCTCTACAACCAGAGTGAGAGCTAAGTTTGCTTTGCCAGCCATATGTCATTGAATCCTGCCTGGGTTCGACTTTGTCTCAGATCCTGTTCCTAACTTTAGACTGAATTTCTACATGCAGACAGTAAGGAAAGGTTTCCAGGTTGGAAGGCTTCAGGCTTTATCCTTTCTTTTGAACAATATGGTCCTGCTTGCATATGCTGGAACCTCTATAAGGTACTGAAGCAGTTTGCAGTCAACTGTGAAGTGGCTTGGATCAAAGATGACAACTCTGACTCGAGTAAAACTGAAATCGCAAAAATAAGCCTTCTGACTCGCCTTAAAAACCTGAGACTTGACTTGGACCTCCGGTGAAAGGAAGCTGTATGTGAGCTACAGAATCCTGCTGCTCACATGTTTTACAGTGAAGGATGAGTTTGATCACTAGCCAGTTGCAATGGTGGATTATTATGGGATGTTAGTGGCTTAAATGTTCATGTTAGCTGTAGCTACATAATAATGACCACATGAATGTCCTTCCAACCGAACACTGTATTAAGTGACTTTGGATCATTTAGGAAACAACTTACCTCCAGCATTCTCTTGCTGTTAAGCCAGTTGCAACATTAGAAGGACACCAACGTCTGAAAATAACAAAATAAAAGGACTTTGTGTTCCATTTATTCACCAGTTGAAAAATCTGATTTATTTACTTACTACACTTTGCCTCGTTCATTATGTTGTAATTTATTCCTTAAATTTGAGCAGGTTACTATTTAGATTTGAGAACAAAGGTTTGAAATGTGGATTTAGAAAATGGTTTCCCAATATTATTAAACATTCTCCAACTCTGAATGAGGAGAAGAAAACCTTTCAAATCAGGGGTCTGCAACTCCAGTCCTTGAGACCCAGTGTCCTGCAACTTTTGGATGCATCCCTGGTCCAACACACCTGAATCAAAAGGCTGAATTCCCTCCTTGACATTTTAGCAAGTTTTGCAAAAGCCTGGTTTGTTGCAGAGCAGTTGCACTCTTGGACTGGAGTCACAGACCCTTGCTCCAATCCATATTTAGAGCAATGTATACTGAAGTGGTGGATAAGATAAAGTCAGGAATAAACGGGTGTTTATAAAACACTTTAACGGGTTCTATTACTTTCCTTAGAGCATATTTAGGACTATCTATATTTCTAAGTAGTTAAGTCTTACATGTGCTTGATTTTAAAATTGACCACAGCCTTTAACAGTTTTCAGGGCTGGTGAATTAAATGTAAAAAAGTTAACTGTTAATAAGAATTAAAAGACTGAAGAATTGTTATCAAATGTTTATGTGGTAATTTAGGCCTGAGGACAAACAATACAGGTTTGGAATCCTGACCTGAGGCAATGCAGGGTTAGAGGTAAACTAGATGTTGTGGATTTGATGAGAAAAGGTTTGAGAGTTGATTTGGACTTGGAAAATTACTTGTGACTTGGATAAAGATTAGCACCTCCAAGACTGAGACCATGGTCCTTTGTTTAAAAAGGCTAACATGACACCTTCAGCTTTTGCATGCATTACTGCAAGTGACTTTAGTTAGTCAGGCAGAAGATCAATTGGCAGACTGGTTGTTGGTATACTTGACATGATGACTGGACCTGCTCTTAGGGATAGGATAAAATGATGCTTGACTCCTCCACATCAAAACATGTTGGAAGGTGGCGTTTGCCTTACGGATGTCTACCAAGATGATGTCCCATTGGTTGGAGGACCTTTCTTTGGGTGCTCAAGTGACCTCCATATGTCCCAAAACATTCATGTTTGGTTAACGGACCTCTCCAAATTGCCCTTAGGTGCTGGTGTGTGCATGCATGGTTGTCTATAGCATTCATGTCCATTTTGCCCTGTGATAGACCTCTCTGTGAAAGCCCATCTACTCAACCAACCCCAACCCCTCAAGCCTGAACATAATTAAGCAAGTATAGAAAAAGTGTAAATAGATGGATAGATGTATCAGGTTGCTGGCTCAAGGAAAAGAATGTCATTGACATTAAACTCCCGACTGGCACCGCATTGCTGTTAATGGCAGCTTGTTGATGGGACTTTAAACCCATTGTCTGGCTAATGCCAGTTTTAGAGATAGACTGCCAGATGAAACGTTGGGTTAAGCGTCAAAATGTCCTGATGACATACACCATAATTTAATGGGTGACTGTAATACTTGGTGCACAACATTACAAACCTTTCTTGTTGTGGTCTGTCTTGAGCATTGAACATTTTTATGACCTGTTACGTTGCCCTCATCTTCTGGTTCCAACACTGGACAGCTGTGATATCTATATGCTCCAAATTCTTGCCATTTGCATTATGTGACCACATGACCCAAGCAAACCCATGCCCCCGTTTGGACTCAGTCAAATGCTGGTAATGTATAAAACATTTGCGAGGCATGCGGTATTTCTGGTGACCTTCACTTACCGTCTTTAAAGTACTGCTATTGTTGCACTCATGATGCCATTTGTAAACCTCTAGTTTCTTGCAAACGGAATCATTTACATAACAATTTTTGGTCTGCATGTGTAACAAATTGCATCAAAAGTGAAAACCATTTCATCTGGATGCTTCACTTTGCCAAGGAGTGTATTTCCAGTAGACATCTAAGTACATAAAGGCATTGGTGAAAGTTTGGAAATCCTGAAGTTTTAGGTGATATCTAATATTTCAGGTTGCATGAATCTCCACAGGAAGAGTGCAGGCATCTGATGACATTACAGGAAAAAATGATAGCCAGCTGAATAATCTTGACGTGTCGTAAAAGAGAAAACGTACAGCTGGAGACTAGACTCTGCTCCTGCTAATAAAAGAAAATATGGAGCTTAAAGCAGCAGTATTTCTAGAGGAAGACACGAAGCAACCCAACTGAACCATCTGTGGAGCCAGAGTTATGTGTGGGAATGCAATTTCAGCTGTGAATTATGACTGACAGGCTCTGAGGGATGATAGGCATGTCTTATCTTTATTTTTACACTGCGTAGAGAAAAGGAGGAGGAAGAGGAGAAGGGAAAAAAATAGTAAGAAATTGGTGAGTCATTAAACACAGCAAATGAGGCGCTCATACATTGAAAATCATTTTAACTTGGTCCACACCGTGTGGAATAGACAGCCAAGCATGGCATCAGAGATAATACCAAATTGCATACATTTTAATGGGCTTGATTGGGAGGGATCAGAGAGTATTAATCCATAGCTTGGTTGTGCCCCATCCTGCTAATGTGGCATTATAACCCGAGTAAGACGTAGAAAAATGGAAAATAAATGGGATGGAGATAGCTTCCATATTAACTGTGTGTCGGGGCCAGCCATTTGTTTCTGCTTAGTGTAGGTGGTTTTTTTATGTGACACAAGTTATCCCTGAGTTGTAATAATAATAGATTTAGATACACTGCCCTGGCCACTGCCCGCACAGGCTTGCAGGCACTAGGCATGATGGGTGCATCACTTCACCTGCCTCTCTTCTTATCCTGATGCGCCCATCAATCTAGAACAGGGTAAATCTGGACTCATCAGACCATATGACCTTCTTCCATTGCTCCAGAGTCCAATCTTTATGCTCCCTGGCAAATTGAAGCCTTTTTTTCAGTTTTTTGTTCGATTTGATTTCACCAAACGTTTTAGTGATCGCCGATCACGATCATTCAGGATTTTTTTCCGGTCACATTTCTTCCTCTAAGAGGGTCTCCACTATCATTTCAGTTTTTAATAATGCGTTGGACAATTCTTAACCCAATTTTGGTAGTTTCTGCAATCTCCTTAGATGTTTTCTCTGCTTGATGCATGCCAATGATGTGACTCTGAAACAGACTGACATCTTTTCCACAGCCACAGGATGTGTTTTTCGACATGGTTGTTTAAGAAATGAGAAGCAACTCATTGCACCAGTTGGGGTTAAACAACTTGTTACCAGCTGAAACATAATTGCCCATGCAGTAATTATCCAATGGGAGGCTCGTAGCTATTTGCTTAGTTAAATCCAGGTGGTGGCTTTTTTGTTTTTGGCCACGCAGTGTATTTTTGCTCTGTTGTATTTTAATTTCTATCATCTGAGTCTGATAATTTACTGTATAGTAAACAGCCTATTTTTGTACTTGCTAAATAACATAATTTCATTGTTCTTGAGTTCAATGAGAATTTATTAGCGTCACAAAGCATATTTGTCATCTGCATGTTGAGATGTTACTTTTATGACACTCCAGATGTAATTTCTGTATAGAGAAAATGTCGGGGCTGGAGTTTCTGTTATATGTTTTTGTCTGTGTTTTTTGACTCTTAGTAGGCACTAGTTCTCAGCAGTGGTGGAGACAGGTGTTTTCCATCTCGGTGATTGAGTCCTGGAGTACTTAAGCAGGAAGCAGCCAGCATCTCGTCGCTGTGGTAGCTACTCAGCCAGCCTTCTATTAATTAAGTGTATGTGCACTTTGCCTTTGACAACGTTTAACTTGTTCTTTATTCTTCTTAGTGAACTGAACTGGTGACTACCTGGAGGTTACCCATGCTGGCCCCGGTGGCTTTGTTTCGCACTAGCCTCGCTCCTAGGATCTCCCCAGAAAGGATCTTCCACACACACCTACCCGACTTCAAACTGAGGAACTTCCCCGGCTGGCTGCTTCCAGACCCGGATTCTCCAGAGACCATTCAGCCTAACCTGTCCAACCTCCACCTCTCCGCTGACTCTTCGCCTGCACTCCAAGCTCTAACCCATGCATGCTCAGTATGAGGGATTGCTGCAAAGTCAACGCCAGTGTCTGTCCACTGTCTCTACATGCTCATCCGGGAGGAGTGAATGCTGCAAGTCACTGACTGGATGCAATCTGCTGGGTTTCCTTAGACAGAAAAACTTTTTATCCAATTTGAATAAATAACTGAATCTGACTGCACTGTTCAATGATTAGGATTCATTGGAATGTATGTACCTGACTTTTGTGAAGTGCCTTGAGACAACATGTGTTGTGAATTGGTGCTATATAAATAAACTGAATTGAATTAACCCAAGTAACTAAGAAATCATCTGACTTACCATTGTCTCCATATTCACTTCTTCTCCAGTCCAAATCCCTCTCCTCCTGGCGGATTGCCTACTCCATCCTAGTAAACATTTCACATTTAAGTTCCGGTTTTGTTTACTGTGCCACTTACCAGTGGTTTTTCCTTACTGTTGTTCCTGCACACCATACCGATCCATTCTCCTTAAATAAACCTTTTTCAAGCTTGTACCCGTTTCCCTAGAGCGTGATTCTGCATGTGGGTCAGAGCAATACGTAACACTATGACAGAAAAGTTCTAGACCTAACACACTGCCTTGAGCTGCCCTGAGGAACACCGCAAGCTATATCCGAAAACGACTGAGGGTCACCTGTGAATACTGTGCCAAGTTCACAAGCTGTTTCCTGTTAATTGAGTTGCTTCCAATCCAGTGCAATGATGCTCCCATTCTACAGTGTCGTAAAATGTTTTTGCCTCCTTTAAGATTTTGATGTTTTTTCTGCTTTGTTACATTTTATCGTGCAAAGAGTGTTTAACTGACTGTGGATTCATTTTGGCCCAATCTTCTTTGCAGCATAGTTTTATTTTAGCTACTTGGAGGGTTTTTGTGCATGAGCAGTCTGATTAAGGTTGCATCATAGCATCTCCATTGGAATGAGGTCCAGACTTTGACTTTTTTTTAAAAAATCATTCAAAGGTGGACTTGCTGGTGTGCTATAGATCAGTGTCCTGTTGCATAACCCGAGAAACCTTAAGTTTAAGGTCGCAAACTGAGGGATGGACATTCATCTTCAGGATTTCCTTCTTAAATAGAGAATTTATGGTTTCTCCACAGTCCACATATTTTAACCAAAAGTCTTGCTGATCATAAAAATGTGTTTTCGCAAATGTGAGACGGGCCATCACGTTTCTTATTTTGACTTTCTTTAGATCAGGATATATGTCTTGCCTTTTTAGATTTTTTTAGCCTACTTCATGTTGGGTTCTACTTAGATGTTTGATCATTTCATGGCATCATTCATGTCTGAGTTTGCTTGGCTTCATTAGGAGTGTATGTGACTAATTACCACAGAAAGAGTGATGTGAAGAGTGAACGATGCGCTGAAGTGCTTCTGCAGACATCTCCCTGCACACTGATGAAAACAACAAGGAGAAAGCATAGCTGATGTCTGTATTGTTTTTTCCCAAAGGTTGGAGCCAATGGGAGAGTGAGGCAGAAAGGGAGACATTTCCATGAATACATGAAAGAAATCCTCAGCTCCCACAGCCGCGGCACAGAGGTAATCATGGATTATTAACGTTTATATTGAAAGATGCAGCCCCATTAGAAAGCAGCTGGTAAATTACATTTGGTTTTGTCCCGGTTCTGTGGGTGCATGATTGTTTATTATGTGAGGGAGAAAAGAAGAAGAAGCAGAGTTATTGCAACATGGCAGATCTGACTCATTTTAGAGAATCAATATCGACGCCCAGGGGCAGTTTACATGCAAAGGTTTTATGTGAGACTGGTTTTACTTCCTAAGTGCAACCTGAAGACTTTTTAAAAATATGTTACATAAATGGTTTTATCAATCTGTTAAGGCAACAAGAAGCTGTTTTTATATTTCTTTTGTTTTTTCAATGTTTTGTAAAAGTAAGCTTTTTATCATCATTCTGAGGGTAGTTATCCACTTCAGAAAACCACATTAACTTTCTGCTTTTTTAAACTCCTACAATACACAATCAAAAAAACTACAGATGCCACTATCTTTGTTGACAAGGTTGTTGATAGTCACCCTCCAATGCTGATGGATCTCTTCTAAGTAGACTATTTTTTAGATGTTTGTGTTATCTATCTCTTGTCTCGCTGAATGAGCTGCTGGGCTGTCGTTCGGTAAGTTTATGCAAGGCAGAAAATAGTTCTGTTCTCTCTGCACAGATCCGAACATGTTTGTGTAACAATATGTTTTTAACTGCTTCACTCAAGAAAAACGTTAAAATGACTTTACTGTGCAAAAGTCTTGAACCACCACTAATTTCTTGAACCTTTGCTTCTGAGTAGCCAGAATTATTATCTTTTAAAGTATCATGCAGAATTATTTTCTTAGCTATTTTTTAGAAGAAGATGGTGTTAATCTGTTAAACCACACAATCAATGAATAATTTAGGGATAAAACAGGACATCACTGCATAAATTAATGATGTGTGTACTCAGTGACAACTGTGGAAAAACACATATTTTCTAAGAAGTCTTCATGAGATTTGGGTTGTTTTTTTGGTACAAGCAGCCAGAAATAGTATTTTATCACGGCGTTATGAGCCACAAACTAATTTCAGAAAGATCCCAAACTATATAACATCAATTATACAAAATAAAGTAATACCCTATTTGACCACCATAAAAGCCAGGGGAGAAAACCCCGCCACATGAGCGCTGCAGTGCTCGCATGCCATGCATACCGCTTATGTATGCGATACACGTGTTCAAATCACAGCAATAACTCAGGAATGACATTAATGTCACTCTACACAATGGAAGCGCTCTCTGACTTCTGCAGGCAGAACATGTCAACCTGAAGACAAAACTACATGTTTATAATGCTGCAAATCACTGACTGGATGAAATATTTTGGGTTTACATAGATGGAAAACTTTGGAACCAATTTGAAAAATTAAACTAAACTTGACTGCACTGTTTGATAACCAGGATCAGTTGAAATGCATGTAACTGACTTGAATGTGTCTGTATGATTGGTTTGTGTTAAAAATTTGCACAGTGCCTTGAGACTGTATTTTTTGTGAATTGGTACTACATGAATAAAATAAAATGAATTGAATCAATTGGCGACGCACTGCTATACTTCAAAAGCATAACAGAACTTGATGTTTCACAAAATCCACTTTGATTCTTCGTATTTAGGCCCACATGACACAACATTTAACAGTTAAAATAAATGACATGATAGGAAAATGTGTGACAGCAGCTTTACATAAAAAAACGACAACAGAAATCTTGCATTTGCCAGCAAACATTTTTAGGTTACTTATAAATGAAGTGACCATGGCGATGGTGGCAGGGGTTCGTCCTGTAACCGGTGGGTTGCCGGTTCAAGCCCCCGCTATGTCTGTCTCAGTCGTGGTGTCCTTTGGCAAGACACTTCACCCGCCTTACCTGCTGATGGTGGTCAGAGGGCTCAGTGGTGCCTGTGTATGGCAGCCTCACTTCTGTCAGTTTGCCCCAGGGCAGCTGTGGCTACATTGTAGCTCACCACTTTCAGTGTGTGGATGTGTGTATAAATGGGTGAATGACTCAATGTAGTGTGCAGCGCTTTGGGGTCTCTGGGGACTTGATAAAGCCCTATGCAAGCACAGGCCATTTACCATAAAATCAATTAAGTAGAAAATGAAAAGTTTACACACCCTCGCTGTGGGCATGGATGTCATAAAGTTTGGGCATTTAAAGTCACAAGATGAAAGAGAATGAACTATTATCATGAATGTAACAGGAAAAGGTTGAGGTAGATACGAAATACCTAAGCTTCTCTGTCATGGACATTTACACAAATGCATGACCTCTCAACTGTCTAGTCAACGCACACTAAAACACCACCATCCCATCCTTGCTCTTGACACACAGCTCTGGAGGAAGAATGAATCTTAACTACATGGTTATTATAGACTTGCTGGCAGTCCTTGTTACTCTCACCACACCCACCCCTCCACCCAAGATAGTTAACGCTTAACCCAAGCCAGTAATTGTCCTGGTTGGCTTTGTGTGTCCTTTATTCATTTCTGTTTGTCAGTAACTTTAATTACTTTTGTTGTAAAGTCCATAAACCTCCCACCGAGTCTGCACACCAGGGCTGAGCTGCGTTCAATACCAGTCAATTAAGAGCAGAGTGGTGGAGAAGCTTCACTGAGCTCCTGTCGGCTCCGCTGGGTGGGCAGATGGTTGTGCATCAGTAGAGACTTTTAAATATTTGCACGTGTTTGTTGGTGTCGTTTTGGATTCAGATGCCTTGCAAAAGTATTCATATTCCTTTTTTTCATGTTGTCATATTAGGATCACATACATCCTTGTATGTAAATGGGATTTTATCAGATGGACCAACATAAAACTGTGCACGATGCCGGATAGATATGTGTTCAACCTTCAAGAATCTCATGATAATTGAAAAACACACAAACATGCCTACAGGTCAGACCTGCACTTAATTTTCATGTCTGGTTATTTTATGAATTTAAGATTTGCTAATCTCCTTCTTTTAATGTTACATTGAATTTAAGAATCCATTAAATATAAAAATCACTGCAAGTATTACAATAGCAATCAGCTTTCCTGAGCTGTCTTGGAATATTTGGATTTTCCTATAATGTATCTGAGAACAAACAGATCCTTGTAACAGCCTGCAGCTGAAGTTTGGTTTGGGGAGTAGAGACATTTGTAGCAGCTGAAAGTTAGGTTTGAATTACAAATTATTTATTACAAATTTGGGTTTTCCTAACCAAAACACAAATGTGAAATCCAATCTGAATTTCATTTGAACAAGCAAATTTGATTATAATTTAGGGGGGTATAAAAAAATCCAGTGACATCTTTTTATTTTTTGTAATTTTGATCTAAAAATGGGGATAGGCTTTTTGGATGTGTGTTTTCTCACCTCCTGATTGAATTACCAAGATATAATTTAGCTTTACCGATCTTTCTCTGCATGCAAGCATGCCAAAACTGCAAAAGTAGTTGCCCTGAGATTCTACAGAGTGCATCTGCAGGTCTGATTGTGCATTGCACCTGCATGCTGTGCCATCGTTGCATGCATGTGTTGTCTCCATGTAAAGCAGGACAAAGGGGAATGTCTTTAAAGCACCTGAGTGCAGCTTGATGTTTTTTATAAATACACTTCATAGCTTTAAGGATGGCTTCAACTGATTTTTGTGCCACGATAAAGTCAAGCACCAATCTGCATTCATGAATTTTAACTACTGCATTTTATAGGAGAATTCTCAGGGGGTAGAGAGGTGTGTGAAATCTGAAAAATATAAGTTGTTCCTTCATCTGTAAGAATAGTCCTCTGAATGGAAGAAGAGTTGGTTGCGTAAAAGTCGAGTACATCTCCCGCCGAGTAATGCCCTCCCATTTTCCTGGATTGCTCGGATCATCTCGTGCTGAAGGTTCACTCAGGTCAGTCCAAAGTAAAAACTAACGTGTTTTCACTGTTAGATGAAGTTTGAATTGGAGCTGTAGTTTAGGGTTGAATGAAAAACAGTCAACGAAAGTAAAGTCGGATTTTAGCATGTGGCACAGCAGGGAATGAAACAGTAAAAAAGGAACAAAATTAACAGACAGCAGGCGGCAAATACAAATGTACATCCATGTAACAAAAATCAAATCAAATAATCATCACTTTTCTTCCTATTTCCCTTAGATGGAATGAGATTTTTCACTAGGGAGTTGCTGAGACTGTAGGGAGGACATCTTTATAGTCGATTTTCTATGTGACAGTCTATTGATAATTTAAAACAGGAGTAATGTTGTGAACATACACTTTAATAGACACAAAAACAAACACCTCTCTATGGAGATGGGAGACTAACACATGCCACTATCTGTGCTCATCACTATCTTAGCTCCCTTACTCTGACACTCCAAGGATATTTCTTTGTTACATTATTGAAGGCGGTTTCATTTATTGATTTTTATACAAATTTATACAAAGGGTTTCAGGAGTCAAAGTCAATATGTTTCATTTTAAATTCGGTTCTGTTTATTTAATTTCCCTTTGGGATTAATAAAGTATTTTTGAATTGAATTGAATTGAATTTAGTGGCTGTGAGGAGTAAATATCTTACTTGCAATGGATGGCTCTTCAGTTTGATGAAATATAGGTTTCTTTGAGAAAGTGGTTAAACAAGAGGAAAATATTAGATTGTGAACCTGTTGACTGGCAAAGAAGAGTGACATTTTGGTTTATACAGCATATCACAGATCTATGCTCTTGCACAGATGCATCCTCCTTTTCCTCCATATGCTAACTTTAATGTAACTTGAGTGCACTTTTTGAAGTGTTTTTCATTCACCTTTTACATAAAAAATAGCTTTCTTTTCTTTGAATTCTGTATTTGGTTTATGTGGGCTGCACCATGTCATGAAAATCTGGAGTTGTGATACTATTACTGAAAATTGCAATGACTACTTGGATTACAATTAATCCACATTTAATGACTCTTTTTTTTTTTGACACTATATGTCCATCTCTATCATACAGCTTCAGCATCTTGGTCACTAAACATCTAGTGACTGAGGTGGGTGCATAAGAGTTGTTAGCTTTCAGCAAACTAGTCAAATATATTATCGATAAACAGCACATAAATGCATGACACTTGAAATGTAGTATCCTATCAAATATTTCATCCAACCAGTCCTTTGCAATTGCGATATTGCACACACTGATGTTGCAACAACATTTACAGTTTGATACTTTGTGACACTTTCGTTTATGGCAAACGTCTCCTCTGTTTGTGTGTTCAGGAATAACATTTTTACATATCTGTCCAAATAATTTTATTCTAGAATCCTGGTCTTTCTCTATGTTTACTCCAATTGTCATCTCGTATTATCATCACGCAGAGTGAAATATCCCATGCCTATATTTCTTGTAATTTTGATGGTTATGGCTTACAGATAATAAAAACCCAAAATTCAGTTTCTGAGAAAATTTGAATATTTTGAATGAGGTGGGGATGATTTGTGGTGCCATGTCATCCGGTGGTGTTGGTCCACTGTGTTTTCTGAAGTTCACAGTCAACGCAGCCATTTACCAGGAAATGTTAAAGCACTTAATGCTACTTTCTTCTGACAAGCTTTATGGAGATGCTGATTTCATTTTCTTGCAGGAGTTTGTATCGGCCCACGATGCCAACGCTATCAAACGCTGGTTCAATGATTATGGTGTTACTGTGCTTGATTGACCAGCAAACTGGCCTTGACTGAACCCCAGAGGGAATGAATGGAGTATTGTCAAGAGAAGGATGAGGGACACCAGATCCAACAATGCAGATCACTTGAAGGCCGATATCAAACTAAAACAAACATACTTTTCTTAAGCCTGACATCTCTGTTTAAAGTGTCCTTTTTTTATTGATCTTAAGTAATGTTCGGATTTTCAGAGACACTGAATTTTGGGGTTTCGTCATTTGTAAGCTTTAATAATCCAAGTTACAAGAAATTATGGCTTCAGAAGTTATACTATATGTGCAATAAATCTATATAATGTATGAGTTTCACTTTTTGAGATGAGTGATAAAAATGTTTAACTTTTTTATGATATTTTAATTTTGTTAGATGTACCTGTACTTGAATTTGTTAGAAAACACACCAGTTGTCATGGGGTATTGTGATTTTGTTTTTTCCACATGACTGTAGATTTCTAAAGTTGGTTGAAAAATTATGGTCAATCAAACATGATAACCAAGCTTCACTATTAAAGTCTTTGTCTATGTTCAATTTCGCAGACATGAGGATTAGAAAACTCTAATTCTCAACATATTTGTCTTGGCTAAATAAAGGCGTGGACTGGTTGACCAGAAATAATCAATATTGTCCATGGACATCCATTGTTAGGGATTAGGTATATAGACATCAAATACAGCTAGGTTCTGTTTTAATGGATTCTAAAATATTTACTGTGACATGTTTGAGTTTAGATTAGTTTTATGATGGCATGTCTGCTTTGTTCTTGACTCCACCCTAATGAGAGACTGGTTCTAAACAAGGATGTAAGTAAAACGCTATCTACTGCAGCAATAACCTTTCCTTTCAAAAAAGATATTTTAACAATTTTATTTGTTTTTTAATTAGTTTTATTCAGTTTTCAGATAGTTTGCGTCATTCAAAGGTAAGGTTTAACTAAGATAATAATTTATGTTATCAAATGATTAACACCTGCAGAAATATTTAGAACCTTTAATACAGCTGAGGTGATTTCTTCTTAGAATATTCTCTAAAAGGACCATGGCAGCAGTGTTTAAATCCAGTGCTGTAGGGCCGATATCCTGCATGATTCTAGTTTATTACATCCTAATGCAAATACATGTCATTAATATGTCTTAATGACATGTCAAGGAAATTATTTAACCGTTGATGATGCCTGTTGCAGCAAGGATAAATCTAAAACACACTGAACACCAGTCCATGGACACTAGGTTTGAAATATACTGGACTGTTGTGTCTTAAACTTGTTATATATTTTAACTCACAAATGGGTAAAAATCTGCTGTTTGTTCTGTCACTGGCCTGCAAATTGACCCTCAGAGGATAATCCAATCTGCCTAGGTAAACACAGACATCTTAAAAGGATTTGTGTCTCTGCCTGCATGAAATCTTCTCATGCTGTCTGTACTGAATTCCTTCAGCCAGTCAGTCAGTCATTTTCCACCACTTATTCCATAGTGGGTCACGGTGAAGCTGGTGCCTATCTCCAGCAGTCTATGGGCAAGAGGCGGGGTACACCCTGGACAGGTCGCCAGTCCTGGGCAACACACAAACAACCAAACACACACTCATTCATACACCTAAGGGCAATTTAGAGTGACCAATTAACCTAACAGGCATGTCTTTGGACTGTGGGAGGAAGCCGGAGTACCCTGGGAGAACCCACGCATGCACGGGGAGAACATGCAAACTCCATGCAGAAAGACCCCCGGACAGGAATCGAACCCAGGACCTTCTTGCTGCAAGGCAACAGTGCTATCAACTGCGCCACCGTGCAGCCATTCAGCCATTTCCTGCAAATTCAATTTTACTGTAGAAATTGATCATGCATAACAAACGGCAGATGTCAGCATATTTTATATACAGATTCTATAAATAGTTGTCAGGTAAATCATTGTTACTATTGCCTCCGACCCACAGTAATATAAATCTTGTTTACAAGAGTAAATATCCAGAATTTTCTCAGGAATCAGTGTGTCATCCTGAAGACCTGTTTGTGAACAAGTTGCTCATGTCAGAACAATAATTCCAGTTTGTGGCCACACCATTATAGTTTAGCAGAGTGCATCACTTTCAATCCAATTACCCAGATTATCATCTGTCGGGGCCTGCAGTCCTTATTATCAGCAGAGTTGGTGTAGATGCGGTAAAAGTTACAACCGTGGTTGAAATAAAGGTGACGGAGACATTATTTAGTAGCAGAAGGACAGTAAGCTAAATTTAAACTTGAATTTGTGAAATGGAAAAGAAGTAGAAATGCCCAAATCAGTGGAATAATATTATTTTAATACATGGAGGAAAACCAATCGATTCTAATAAAACCGATAAAAGAGATCTTCAGTGTTGTCCCATGAGACACTGAAAGTAATCTGAAATAAAATGCAGGACTCTGTTCTGTTAGAGCTGTTGTTCTGTTGTCACTGGAGTGGGACTGAATTTAAAGCAGAGCTTAAAAAGCACTGGACTAATTCATTTTATTCCTCGGCCAGAGCACCCGACTACCCTCTGCCTGTTAAACCACTCTGATACCAAATGAAGTCTAAGTGTTTCAGATTTTCATTTTTCCTGCTTGAAGTCTTCTCATAGCCTTTTAATTAAAAGTTTTCAAGAAATTAAACGTCTCCACATGTGCACTCTTGCATATAACCGGTAACCTGCATCCTTGGTCAGTGTTTCCTGGCAGAGGCCATTTACTAATGGTTTTTAATAATTGATTTTATTTGGGTGTGAAGAGGCTGAAGGAACTCCACAAACCTATAATCCTCTCATTTGTCAGAACCGATGTCTGCATTTACATCGTCAATAAAGATATGTTGTGTATACTCCTATGTGGGTCAGTTGTCCCAGGTTAGTGTTTGTTACAATACACCTTTTTTTACTTGTTTTATTCTTCCCACTTGCCATTCTAGTAGTGGTCAAACACAGAAATGGATTGACTTTGAGTTTATTAAGCTGTTTCAGTAAAGTATAAAATGCTCAACGCTACAGGCAGAGACAGCAGAATACGCAGCTTCAATTTGTACCTCTGCTTTGGGCCAAGTAGCCGCTCCATCACTTTGATATTTAGAAACGATACCGCACCTGTCACCTGAGGACTACGCCTCAACCAGAGGTACAGCCTACCTTCATCTCAAAGTCCTCTGCTTTACTGGCACCAACAAACTCAACAGTTTCTTTCATAGACATGTCGTGTATCTTTGCAAGAGGAAGTTATAATTTGAACAGGTCCAATAGGTAACGTTTGGAGGATGGTAAACGTGGCTGCGCTGTTTCATAACTTGTTCTAGTTTGATGTCACTACGAGGCACGTCCTCACCGCTGCCCACAGGATCTGTGACCGGAAGTGGGTGGTCGTGAATGACGTGAAGATAATGCTGTAGAACCTCTACTGCTATGGCATCTCGAACTCAAATTTAAACATTTCACACAAGTAGAAGCCTAAAATACAAAGTATTGAGACCATCTAGCATGTATGGAAAGCCAATTCACTAGCCACCAAATTGATATTTATACATTGGGAGATTTTACTAAAACTGGAGATGCTGTGTCAAATAAATCAATCTTTCTTTAATTTGAATAAATAAATGTAATTTTTTATAAAAAGTATTAGTAATACATAAATATTTTTACTTCATGGTCATGTGCTTTAGCACATCATGAGTTTATTTTATCTCTCTGTCTTACAAATTAAATCACTACTAGAAAAGGTGATTGGTCTGCAGCTAAGTTGCTTTGCAGGTAAACCAATCAGATGTTTAGGTTTGTTAGGTGACACATAGTAGTAGTTTACATTATTCCATGATGGACGTGAGCAAAGGAAGCAAAAAAGTTAATTAAAAATTAACTGCAATGATTTGACCATATATGTAATTAAGATTTGATTTAAATTTGCCAATTTTATTACTTTATTACTTTGCTATGATTCTTGGGTGTTTGTGTTTTGGTTTCCATTTACATTTGTGTTTTTAACAATTTCTTGTTTGTTTTTTAGGTCTTGCCATATTCAGTTCATTTCTCTGTGCTCATTAGTTAGTAATGTGTTTCCATATTAGTTCATTCCTTTGAGTTTAGTTTGAGTTTATTCCAGTGTTCTGTTCTTTGTGCATTTAGATTTTTTTCCCTGATCAGTATTTTTCTTTCCCCTCTAGGTTAGTAGTCTCTGTTTCTTAGTTCAGCTCCCTTTGTGATAATTAGTCTCCCTCCCTCAGCTTCCTTGCTTTTCTTTTCTCCTTTAGTGGATATTGTCTCTCAATGAAGTCCAAAGGATTTAGAAACCTCATTATATCACATTCCAAACTCATGTCTGTCAATTACTTTTTCTCATTTTGTTCTTGGATTTCTTTAGATTGATCCATGATTTTTGGCATGATGCATTTTTTGTACATTTTGTTCTTTATAAAGGTTCTTGCATTTACAACCTTAGTTCTTTTATCTGCCTGTAAGATAAACATTTTATTCCTAGAATGTAAATAAGGTAACCACAGATGTAGCATGGTGACTGTTTATACCTGCAGTCCCCCCTCCTAAACAGTAGGTGTCACCATGTAAAAGTAAATCATAGATACAATGCAATAATGGCAGCAGAAGAGTCCTACATTAATTACTTTTCTAATACACAAGTGTAACACAATTTCAGCTCATTTTAGAGTTTGCATCAGTTTTTAAAGACTTTATGAAGTTAATATCCCTCCGTTTACAATACCTCAAGAAATTGTTTGCTGATGTCGCAACACCTCAACACAACTTGAGATGTCGTGGGTTCAACTCCCTGACCAGGAGACCTTTACTGCATGTCTTCCCCCACCCTACACCCTATTGCTGGCAGCGTATTGTCAAAAAAATTTGAAAAATAAAGGCCACTCTGCTGCAAAAAGCTAAATGATTTCACCTTACATTGATGTATTAATGAGTTTTAACAAAATCTTAATGTGAAGAAGCTCTCAGTACCAGTAACAAAAAAAATATGAAAACGTTAAATAAATGCACAGAAATGTGAGAATCTACTTTTGTTTCAGTACCTAGAAAGGTTTATTTGGGGGCTTTGAACTGTTAGATTCACTTTTAAATCCATGATTTTATCGTTAGTTTCATCCTCACAAGTGATAGCAGAGTGACATCTGGGCTGCAGTTAAGTAGTCCAGTAGTTTTTTTTTGTTTTTATTCTTTTAACTTCATGACTGAATGGCATTGAAAGTTCAAATGCCTTTTTATGTCCTTTTAGCTCAAAGCTTAAGGGTATAAAATGACTAGAATTTAAGGACGAGAGTCCTGCAAGTTTGACATAAAAAATTTATTATTTTTAGTAAGTTGAAAGTTTGTGACATAATGGAGAGGGGCAAAAAATCATCACTGCCTTTTTCATCACAAGTGAGAAATAAAAGTAAAACTCTCTGATGTACACTGAAGTACATTGTGCAATACACATGAACAGACTGATGTAGACTGATACACCTAAGTATATTTCCCCATCCGCTCCATTTCTGGTAATTTGTGCAGAGACAGTCTGGCTCCATTTTCCTCTTTTATTGCTTTAACTGGAATGACTAGACCTCTCACTGTAGACTGCAGTGTTTTTCCGCTGCTTTATTTCTCTATGGGATAAAGGTGTAGGATTTTTAGCAGACCTCACTGCTAATCATGACTGTATGCAGAACAGACCCTTCAGAATAAATGTAGAGAGAATAAAAGAAGTGAAAAAATACATATTTCCAACATATTGTTTAATGTATTTATTCTATATTCATTAATACTTATGACAAAACAATATACCTCAAGACTTTCTACCTGAAAATCTCACCACTATTAGCTTCTTTCAATATTTTGTGTATTTTTGACATAAAATTAAGATTTTGACTCTAGTTAATCAGTTAGTGCACCGGTTTAGAAGAAAAAAAAATGTGATAAGGAAAAGGAAGAGCGGTGTACACATGGCAGCATAATGGCTTTCAGCTAAAAAGTTAGCAATGACAAGTATCACAGCCACGATACCAAAAGGATCTTTTTTCGGTATCCTGGGAGTGATACTGGAAGTTAATTGGAGGATGTTAATGCTGTTGTCTTGACACAAGTGGTTGTATAAGCCACAAAATTGGAAAGCTGACTGAGCAGCCGACTGCTAGAGATTTTTATGCTGTCATTTGTGGTAATTTTAATTATGTGAGATGAATGTTTTACAGATTAATTCTGTGGCATGTTTATGTTTAGAGACTTCATTATTAGTTGAACTGATAATTTTGTTGAAGCATGCTAATTTAAACAAACAGCACTGTTGATTCACCCAGAGCAGCAGCATTTACAGAATACTCCTGAAATCTGTCCTACATGACTACAAATCTATTAGGAAGTGGATGAAATAAATTAAATAACATTTTGTTGTTTCCTATAATAGGACTGAATTAAGAAATTGCAAACAAATGTATATGACAACAGAGCCGTAGACAGCCAGTTAAGAGCATAGCACTGAAAATATCCTCGCTGATTTTGCTCCGTCGTTCTCACTCTATAGTCCCTTCCTACTTAATGGTACCTTATGAGAAAAAAACAGGGCAGGTTATCAACATCTGCAAGAGTGTTTGTGTTATTATAATTAGTCCTTGTCTGCTTCACATGAATTTGTGGGGCATCTCTGAGCTAAAACTGGACTCAACAATAGAAGAGGAGGGTAACTGCTTCAGCATCAGTAGATGTGACAGATACTGATCTGTTTATGTTCAAACTGTGCTTTAATGTTCCAACAAAAACAATGCAGCACAACATTTTGCATATTTGCAACAAAACAAACAAGTAAGCAAATAAAAGACCCCTTCATTCATCCAACTGTGCTAATAAAGTACATTTTCTCCTCCAGCAACGTCATTCTCCATGTAAAGTAGGGCAGATTGTTTTTGGACTGTTAGGTTTTGGATGTTAGATATGTGTTCATATTTTCTTGTTTCTGTTCATTTACATTTGTTATGTGATGAAAAAATAGCTGAGTAAAGACCTTTTTAAAATGACAGCTTATTTCTTTCTTAGGTCATCCAAAACCTGATCAGATATATAAAAAATTATTTAAATGCAGAAAGAAAAAAATAGTGCTTAATGTCAGTGATGACTTACTGTATTTATGGTCAGGGAAAATGTTCTCAATTCAACAGGTTAAGATACATTTTGTTTAGAAAACAGAGACGACATTTATACCTTTGAATCACCAAGATAAAAGTCTACATCTTGGCTTTATGATATTTGAGTGGAATATGTAAATTAGGTCCATCATGTGTGTTCTGTGCTTACTTAGCTAAAGCGCCTCACCCTATTTGTTTTTACAGTGCAAGCATAAAGCTAATATGTGCTAATATGAGATAGTGTTCTTTATGCCTCGAAGTGCAGACTTCCTGTGTGTTTTGTTGCACTTTTAATTTATAGTTGCTAAATTCTCATCAGCCCTACAAAAGAGTGTGTTTTACATGTCCTTTATTCAGAGATGGTATTCTGCATTTCTTTGTTGTAATGAGTCGTTATTTGAGCTACTGTTGCCTTTCCATCATATCAAGCCGGTGTACCCATTCAATTCTGTCCTCTAACATCCATGAGGCATTTCCGTCAACAAATGGGTTGTTTTCTGTTTTTCAGATCATTCTCTGTAAGATGGGTGTGTGTAAAAAAAAAAATCTTAATAGATCAACAGTTTCTAAGACACTGAGACCGGCCTGCCTAACACCACATTCAAAGTCACTTAAATCCTCTTTCTTCCCAATTTTAAGTTCTGTTAGAACTTCAGCAAATTGCGGCAGTAAGTAGTAATAAAAAAGATTTTCATCACCTGGGTCATGTCCTGTAGGAAAGCAACTTAACATTGCTCATGATTTGGATCACATGAGGTCATTGTGGACTAAAGGTGCAAAGATAGTAAAAATTTTTAAGAGCAACAAGCTTGGCTTATTTCATCTCCTGTAGTCTCCACCAGAACGGACATCGTGGAATGCCTATAAGTTTGCTGCCCTCACAAATCTTGTATCTCATAGTTTTTTCGGTGATTAAAAAAATATATATAATTACTTATTTATGCCTCTTTACTCTTAAAGTCGTGTTATGAACATGACTGTTAGACCATTTGTTCGCTACTATAGCTCGCAGTGTCATCTGCTACTATATACCCCAGTATGGTCTGCTACCACAACTCCCAGCAGGAATTGCAGCTGATAGGAAGGGGCGTCACAGCTCTGTTGTCACAATGGGTTATATAAGGACACGGGAGATGCCCCACCTTTGCTTTTCTCCCGCTGGAAACCGAGACGTGGTTACCACGCAATGGAGGTGCATCATTCAGGAAGAGAAACCACACGTGGGTTTTCAATTATTCTCCCCACTGGCCAAACTCATGAGAAGAGTTTTCTGGGATAAGAAGACCTGTAGACTTTACTTTACCGATCGAAGGCGTGGAATTAACACGTAACCCAAGAAAAACCCACGGTGGTTTTCCAAGGAGACAACATTTTCCACTTTGTTTTTTTGTTCCAGTCGACTGCTGACAGTCCGTCATATTTTTCCCCTTTTGCCAAAGGAGGAACGCCGGCCGTCTTTGAGTTTGTTACAGATGCGTAACAACTCCCCCCCCTCTGCTCCAGAGAAGACGACACCAAGTAATCGCGTTTTGTTTTATTTCTATTAGAAATAGCTTGGGCAGGATAGAGTAGGATTTTAGGGCGATTTAGAATCGTCACTTAAAGTCCAATGTGTTCTAAGTTGTATGTGCATGCCATGTTTTATTGAAACTTTGATTGCTGCTTATTTTTAACTCTGAAAGCCACCACACTTTGAAGCTGTGCGTGTCTCACTGTGTTTGAACACCTGAGCGCAGACTCAGGTGAAGTTAATTTGGACTGCTAGATCCTCATGGTGGAATACTCACTATTCCATTGTTTTCACTCTTCGTGTTTTTCCACTGGTTGCTGCCTAAAAGTTTTATGACCCTTTGTGTTTCACTGAGCTCAAACTTTGACTGCAGCCTGGTGGAGGCCGCTCCTAAAGCTTCGCCCAGGACCATATTTTTTCTTGTTTTTGCCATAACTGCTGGTTTGAGTTTCATACACACTTAATGTTGTTTTATCTTGTTTAGTTAGTTATTTTACCCCTTTTGTGTAGAATTTTTGCATGTTTGATTAGGTGAAGATTATTGAACCAGATTAGCGAGGTGTATCAGGGCTGTTGATTTAATAAATATTCACATAGATAAAGAGAAAGCGTTTGTGTTTATTTTGAGCAAGAGTGATTTGTCTGTCAAAATAAAGTCTAAGTTCCCCCACCTTCGGTGAAACGGTTGATTAAACAGTGACATCTAGTAATAGTTGTCAATTATTACTGAATATTGTAATTATCAAGGGCCTTGAGCCATAATTACAACACTAAAGGACATCTGTGATTTCCATTCGTAAGTAACGATGTTTTGGTTAAGAAATAAATGTTTTTCAAATTATGATTTTAAATTATAATTCTTGATAAATATTAATTAATCACTAATCATAATTCTTACATGACCCACGCTGAGGCCATATTAAACTTTGTGAAGGATTAGGCTAGCCAGTTTATCATCCAGCACACTTCTCCTCACACATTGGGATACACCATGTACTCTCCTGCAGCAGCATAATAAGAAGCTTCTTGCCATGCATCAGAGCTGAACGCTGTACAGCTGGCCTCCAATAATGTATAATGCAAAGTCCTTCAGTGTACTGCATGTGTCAGGAAGTCCATTACTACAGTGCAGTGTTTAAAACTGAGGTGTCTTTGCAGCATTACCTTCTTCCTATAAGCCATGCACTGGTTTAATGGGATTCATTTTACCTGGATGTCAAGTTTACTTTCAGCATTTTAGACTTAACCTTTGGTTCTATCTTCCCTTAAATAGAGAGGCCTGAAATAGCTCTTTATTTAGAAAAGGGAGCTTCTTGACCATCCTGCCTGAATTGCTGAGATCAAATTTAATTAAGAGATGGTAACATTCTGAATTCATGTATTTTTGCCATAGGACTAGGGGATTTAATACCATTGTATGTATCCAAAGGAATGGATGGATTGTTAAACAAAGCTGTTAATTCTTATAGATTTTGTTTTGGATCTACAAATCTATTTTCTTTTAACTGGTATGTTGTGAGTTTAGTTTGTGGAGCAGCTAAACATTAACACTTCCACACAGCTATAAACATTGCTTAAAAGTCCAATTAAAACTTTTGTTTTTGTCCGTGATGACATTGCAATGGTTTAGACTTTAAGTCTGGGGCATTTCTTATGCTTCAGGGGTTGAACAAGTCTGATTTGAGTTTTAATTCAACAGACCTTCAGAGAGCCTGGAGAACTATTGTTCGGTGTCTCTTCAAACATTATATATATTGAACATGGTCTATAAGTCTGGCTCAAGCAAAATGTAAAAAAAGTGAGAGTTTTGCACAGCAGTATACAAACTGATATTCATTCTTACCCCTTTTCATTAAAATATTGATGTGATTGTAACTTGCAATATACAGTTTCTGAAAAAGCTGAATAAACATTGTGTGTCTAGGTGCAAGCATTATTCATTAGTTTTAATTTCATGCAGATCAATGAGGTGCAAAAGGCAAAGTAGCTTATTTTAATCTAGTTGCATTCACTGCTTTACTGTTCAGTGCCTATACCATTCAGCCATTCATTACAAATAGTTCCCCAGTTTTATACCGATTTGATCTGTTATGCTGCTTTCATAATCATAATCATATCACGCTTTCTTGCTTCAGATGAGGACGTCTGCATCATCCACTTTCAGGACCTAAATGCTGAGCTCTGATTTATTTGTCACAATAATCAACTGCAGTAAAATGAGAAGTTTAGTGTGTTTAATAGGAGACAGGAAAAATGTATTTAATGGGACTTTGTCAATGTTTACTGTTTTTCAGTGACTAATGGATTTACAATGGAGCTATATAATGTATAATATATATAATGGAGCTACAACAATATTTAATTTCCCTTTGGGATTAATAAAGTATTTTTGAATTTAATTTAATTGAATTAATAAACTGCTTCAGACTATACAGATGGAGGAAGAATTTTATAATAGTGGTGGTTAATATTTATTAAATATCTTGGTAGATTAAAGAAAAACTCACTGCTAACCAATCTATAAGCCCGGTGACCTTTGAAATCAAACAGTGAACTGAGTAATTGCACTTCACAAGTTTAGACTGAGCCTTTTAAGTGGGCTGCAGAGTCAGCTGGGTTTGAGCTATACAGGGGCATTCAGAGGGCTTTGTGGTGGGCTTTTCTCCATGGCGGGATGGCCGTCTAATAAACTGAAGTACTGTGATGCCTGTAGCGTTTCGCTTGTGTTACATTAATGTCATTCACCACTTTTAGATGATGAATCCATTCAGTCAGTTTACAGAATTATGATGCATGCAGTAATTTTTGTCATACAACAAATGGGGTTTTTGGAAACCTTGAGAATAATTTTTCAGGATTTAAGTAGAAAGTGTTTTACAAGCTAATACCAGGACAGCCATGAAAAATTAGAAATAGTCAAAATAGAAAATGAATGTGGTCTAACTTAAAAACACATGTTTTGTTCGTTATAAGGCCCACTTATTGGTCTTGGGTTAAAATGACATCAGCGCTGTGAAAAAATATTTGCCCTTTTTCTTTTTTGAAATCCAGCTGCAGTGGTTTATTTTGAGCATATATGACCTGACTAGGGTCATTCTACAACATCCTCAATTGGATTTATGTCTAGGCTTTGACTAGGCCACCCCAAAACCTTATTTGTTTAACCATTTAAATGTAAAGTAGTTGATGTTCTTTAAATCACTGCCCTCCTGCAAAACCCGATCGTGCTTGACCTAAACATGAATTCTACCTTTTCTGGTAAAATGTTTTGGGGATCATCAAGATGTTTTTTTCAGTTCTTTGGCAAATGTGAAGCAGGAATTGACTTTGGTTGGCATTGGTTTTCACTTTGGACTCTCCCATGGAGGCCATTTTTGGGTTATTCTCACTGTTGAATCACAAACACGGACTTTAACTGAGGCAAGTGAGAACTGCAGTTGTTTAGATGATGTTCTCGGTTCTTTTCGGCTTCCTGGATGAGTCATTGATGTACTCTTGGAGTAATTTTGGTAGGCTGGCTACTTCTAGTAAGGTACTCAACTAAGGCATGTTTTCTCCATTTACTGATAATATTTCGTTCTGTGGTTTGTATCTGTTCTTGATTTATTTTTATTTTTTTAGGTTGGGGCATGTTGTGTTGGTTTTTGAGACCTTTTAGCCTACTTCTTGGTGTCAAACAGGTCATTCTTGAATCTACAGCTCTATGTCTAGTGAAACTGAACCAAAAATGTGGTTTATCACAGTTAGTTAATGGTTTAACAAATGGGGTAGTTATATTTTTTCAAAGGGACGGGTTAGTTCGGATAGCTTATTACGCTATTATATTTGTAAAACGCATTCTGCCATGGTCAGGTATTAAAATTACCGAGCTAGCCAGCCCAGTTTGTTTGAGTTTTATGAAGGAAAGCAAAAAACGTACCTCTTCCTGTGAAATAAAATATTTCAGAGTTGTTTCTTTCTTGGTGCTGCTGCAGTGATTAAAGAGGAAAAAAATGGAAATGTAAAATATTTTGTCAGATACATTAAACATGATCTTCTTCCAGTAGTCCCACAACATACATGTTTTCAGTAGACTGCTGTCATGGCTCTACATAATGCACCGATCAGTGTAGCACAAGGCTAAGATGAACAATTAGCAGAGCAGCTCCTGTGAAGTGAGGTAGCTCTTTACCTTTTTGATCCTCTGGTTTCCTTTCATGTATGATTTGGCCGGAGGAGCTGAGCTGTATTTCTGAGAATCATTAGCTACAGTCGGTTCCTTCAAGATGACTCTGATTGTTGCTGAATGAAATATTAGACACAGAAGTGCTACCTTTTGTCACTTCAGCTGATGAGATTGGAGAATAGGACAGAGAGGAAAGAATAAGGAGAGGGAGGTAAGGACAGGAGAAGATTGTAGGAACAGTAAGGGTCAAGAAGTAAATCATTAAGGAAGGCAGGGCAGAATTTGAGTTTTTTAAAAGATCTGTTGGACCTACTGGATAATGTTGGAGTAAGGACCCAAACTAAAGAGTGCTTGGCTGGTGGGTTGTTCCTGTAAAAAACAGTCGATGTCAGGAAAATCTAGTTGTTAGATTGCAAATTAATGAGGTAATATCTGTAATAAACATTGCACTCTTTTTGTTGATCCACTGACAAAGTACATAGCCTGTTTCTCTGCAAAAACAAGCAGGGTTTACAGCAAGCATGTCTGTGCTATCAGTCACTGGGTAAAAATATGTCTATATATGTATATACATATATATGTATATATATATATATATATATATATATATATATATATATATATATATATATATATATATATATATATATATGTATATCTATATCGTACCTTAGCAGCATGCATGATGATAGAGTGAAAACATACCACATATACAGTACAGACCAAAGGTTTGGACACACCTTCTCATTCAAAGAGTTGTCTTTATTGTCATGACTATGAATATTGTAGCTTCACACTGAAGGCATCAAAACTACGAATTAACACATGTGGAATTATATACTGAACAAAAAAGTGTGAAACAACTGAAAATATGTCTTATATTCTAGGTTCTTCAAAGTAGCCACCTTTTGCTTTGATTACTGCTCCACACACTCTTGGCATTCTGTTGATGAGCTTCAAGAGGTCGTCACCTGAAATGGTTTTCACTTCACAGGTGTGCCCTGTCAGGTTTAATAAGTGGGATTTCAAGTCTTATAAATGGGGTTGGGACCATCAGTTGTGTTGTGCAGGAGGTGGATACAGTACACAGCTGATAGTCCTACTGAATAGACTGTTAGAATGTGTATTATGGCAAGAAAAAAGCAGCTAAGTAAAGAAAAACGAGTGGCCATCATTACTTTAAGAAATGAATGTCAGTCAGTCCGAGCAATTGGGAAAACTTTGAAAGTGTCTCCAAGTGCAGTCGCAAAAACCATCAAGCGCTACAAAGAAACTGGCTCACATGAGGACTGCCCCAGGAAAGGAAGACGAAGAGTCACCTCTGCTGCGGACGATAAGTTCATCCGAGTCACCAGCCTCAGAAATCGCAGGTCAACAGCAGCTCAGATTAGAGAACAGGTCAATGCCACACAGAGTTCTAGCAGCAGACACATCTCTAGAACAACTGTTACGAGGAGACCGTGTGAATCAGGCCTTCATGGTAAAATAGCTGCTAGGAAACCACTGCTGAGGACAGGCAACAAGCAGAAGAGACTTGTTTGGGCTAAAGAACACAAGGAATGGACATTAGACCAGTGGAAATCTGTGCTTTGGTCTGATGAGTCCAAGTTTGAGATCTTTGGTTCCAACCACCTCTTCTACATGCCTGGTTCCCACTGTGAAGCACGGAGGAGGAGGTGTGATGGTGTGGGGTGCTTTGCTGGTGACACTGTTGGGGATTTATTCAAAATTGAAGGCATACTGAACCAGCATGGCTACCACAGCATCTTGCAGCGGCATGCTATTCCATCTGGTTTGCTATTAGTTGGACCATCATTTATTTTTCAACAGGACAATGACTCCAAACACACCTCCAGGCTGTGTAAGGACTATTTGACCAAGAAGGAGAGTGATGGGGTGCTGCGCCAGATGACCTGACCCCCACAGTCACCGGACCTGAACCCAATCAAGATGGTTTGGGGTGAGCTGGACCGCAGAGTGAAGGCAAAAGGGCCAACAAGTGCTAAGCATCTCTGGGAACTCCTTAAAGACTGTTGGAAAACCATTTCAGGTGACTACCTCTTGAAGCTCATCAACAGAATACCAAGAGTGTGAGGAGCAGTAATCAAAGCAAAAGGTGGCTACTTTGAAGAACCTAGAATATAAGACATATTTTCAGTTGTTTCACACTTTTTTATTCAGTATATAATTCCACATGTGTTAATTCATAGTTTTGATGCCTTCAGTGTGAAGCTACAATATTCATAGTCATGAAAATAAAGACAATTCTTTAAATGAGAAGGTGTGTCCAAACGTTTGGTCTGTACTGTACAATCCAAGATCTGTTCAATTTAACCTGTACAAAGGCACACAACAGATTTTATGCTTTCATTTTTTATGGAACAAATATTAATACCAAAAAACTTTGGTGAAAATCTTAATACACCACAAAACAACTTAGATAAGTGCACTCTACAGAAAATGCTATAATTCCAAAGGGTGTACTTTCTTTTCATGTGTTGACATTTTATTTCATACCTTTAACAGGTTTTCTGCCAGGATTTCCCCCTATTTAGCTCCACCCATCTCCACTAACCAGCTTCCCTGTCCCTACTGAGTGAAATCCTCCCCACAGCATGATGCTGCCATCATGTTTCATGTTTGGGGATGCTGTGTATTCAGGATCATGGTTGTCACATATAATATTTTACATATTGGGCAAAAAGTTCAGTTTTGGTGTCATCTGACCAAAGCATCTTCTTCCACATGTCCTGTGACCCCTACATGGCTTGAACTAAACCCTAAGTTGGAAAAAACAGGGACTTTTTTGTTGCTGAGATGAAACAAAAATTAAAAATAGAGACCTGTGACAGCCATGCCTTCTGCAGATGAGCTTAAAAGTTTATACTTAAGAATATGTTTTAATAACAAAGACGTTCATGTGGATGCAGACTGTTTGAAAAGAAGAAGCAGTTTCAGCTTTCCACCTTTTCTCCACAATATTGATTCGACTTCATTCTTAATATTCTGACTTTAATCACAAAACAAACTTTTGACTTGTTTTAAACATTTGGACTTAATTTTCCACATTTTGACTTTTTTCTCAATATTTTAGCATTTTTTCCTCAACGCTTTGACTTGATTCTGGATATTTCAACTTTATCCTGTAATGAATAAAGTCCCTTCCTAGTGGCCATAATACTCCTCCCTTCTAAGATAGCTAAAGCATCCTGTTTTATTTAAACATTCCCGTGTTTCTTACTCTCAACCTTAGCAGCCATTTATCTTTATGGTTACTCCTTGTTGTTTTATTTCTCTTCCTCAACTATTCTTTGATCCCAGTCTCATTCTTCTGTTCATTCTTGCTGACCGCTGCAGAAGCTTTTGTCTGTGTCTCGTCCCGCTCTTAGCAGGCCTGCTTCTTATCTTCTGTAATTATTGAACATGGTCTCGTCTACAGTATGTCATCAGTAGTGAGGAGAGTCACAATGGAAAAGAACAAAGACAAAATAGAAAAAAAACATGACGGAGCCTGAAATTTAAAAAAAAGATTATTCTAGCAAGGATAGCTCTCAGGTGGCCTGTAAAGTTGCACATTTACAAATATCAGGTGACTTTGCTAAAAGAGAGATGAAGCTGGGGTTTATACACATCTACACTGCCTTTAATGTGGCTGCAGGTGTAAATGCTTACATGTAATACTCCAGAAGTTGTTACTCGTTTTTTTATTTCATCACAGAGATCCTGGTTAGTGTCACTTTAAGTCTTGGACCAGCCTGTGTTTTTCAGGCAGCACAGATTTTCTGTCATAGAAAATCTCTTTCTCAGCCCCTTGCTTTTCTTGGCAAACTTCAGATCAATCAATGACTCCAGATACAGATGCAGTCTGCAGAATTCTGCCTGCAGCCCTAATAGCCAGCAACACAAAGACATAAAAAGATCTCAGATGTATATGCAGTAATCCACATATCTAGACAGACATTGCTGCTTTTCAAAGGGTTCACTGTTCAGTTCCGACTCTTCTCTTTTCTTTTGCAGTATTTTGTTTTTGTGGAATAAAATAGGTTGGACCAGATGTAAAACTACCTAGAAAAATGTTTATTTATCAAGTGAAATGTAGCTGTTTCCCTTGTTTGAATTCTTGGCCTTTATGGATCAGGCCAGAGAACAAATAACCTTTTCTTTAGTGGGTTGTAAGGGGATTTTAATCTAACAGAAAAAAACATTTCTACGCTGTTGTTATAAACTGATTAAAAAGGCAGCAAGAACTAAAAAGCTGTGTGTGACAAACTAAACACCCTCTATATTCAGCAGCTTGTACACCGTTAACTGCAATAATTTAAAAACTGTTTTCTGTATAATTTTTATCAATATCTTACATTCCTGTGGAGGAGTTGTTGCCCTTTTCTTTAGAATGTTGCCTCAGTTCATTAAGGTCTGCAGACCTTTGTTTCTGCACAGCTTTTCTTAGGTTCCACCACAGCATTTCAATCAGGTTGAGGTCCTTACTTTGACTAGGCCATTGCGACATGTTTCTTTTGTTTTTTTTAGCCATTCTGTTGCAGATGAGTTCGGGATAATTGTCTTGTTGATGACTCGGTGTGGACAGATGGACTCACGTTTGATTGTAGAATATTTGGGTGTGCAGTAAAGTTCTTGGTCAACTAAATAACTGCAGTGTGCTGGTCCTGTGGCTGTGAAACAATCCCAGATCATCATCCCTTCACTACCATGCTTGACAGTTGCTGTGAAGTGTTTGTGCTGACATGCTGTGTTTGATAAAACATTTCTAATTAGGTTGGATCTTTCATTTTTTCCACTTGCAAATAATCTTTCTTTCTCTGTAGTGATTGACCTTCTATAGTTTAGAAAAGTTGATATCACCTTCCCAGATTAATGGATTGCAGCAGTTTCTTCTGTAAGGTTATTACAGATGTCCTTCCATTTTGGGATTTTGTTTACACATACCTTTATTTTCCGGATCAGCAAACTTGCCAAAACTCTTGCTGTTTTCACCTTAAACCCATGGAAGCAGAAGGCATGTATTTTGTTTTTCTTTCGAAGCTTTTTAATTTTTCGCATCTATGTTTATAAGTAATTCTAGAATGGTTCATGTACGTTTAAGGTTCAATATAAATCATTTTAGTACCCGATGAAAACCAGATCAGATGCGAGAACAAGCATTTCTATTTTACAGTTGTTTGTCTTGGTGCTCATCTTTAAAATGGGTTCTAGTGCAAATATCTCCTGAACAGGAACATTTTAAACTTCAGTCATGTGTTTTTTAAGTATGGCCTTAAGTCAGAACTCATGGTATTTCTATAAAATTGTTCTCTTCGGAGAGTTGAAAGCCTTTTCTGTGTTTAATCAATTTGAATGGACTAGTTCTATATTACCAGACTGAGGCTCACGTTTATTGCCAGCCCTATGAAATGGTATGGAATGATGAAGAGTCGGCAAGAAAAGCTTCACATAAAAGCTGCTACAGCTGCTTAAATAAAACTCTCCAAAAAGAAAAGCTTTCTAAGCTGATTTCTAAGTTAATACCTAGGTGACATACAGGTCCTTCTCAAAATATTAGCATATTGTGATAAAGTTAATTATTTTCCATAATGTCATGATGAAAATTTAACATTCATATATTTTAGATTCATTGCACACTAACTGAAATATTTCAGGTCTTTTATTGTCTTAATACGGATGATTGTGGCATACAGCTCATGAAAACCCAAAATTCCTATCTCACAAAATTAGCATATTTCATCCGACCAATAAAAGAAAAGTGTTTTTAATACAAAAAACGTCAACCTTCAAATAATCATGTACAGTTATGCACTCAATACTTGGTCGGGAATCCTTTTGCAGAAATGACTGCTTCAATGCGGCGTGGCATGGAGGCAATCAGCCTGTGGCACTGCTGAGGTCTTATGGAGGCCCAGGATGCTTCGATAGCGGCCTTTAGCTCATCCAGAGTATTGGGTCTTGAGTCTCTCAACGTTCTCTTCACAATATCCCACAGATTCTCTATGGGGTTCAGGTCAGGAGAGTTGGCAGGCCAATTGAGCACAGTGATACCATGGTCAATAAACCTTTTACCAGTGGTTTTGGCACTGTGAGCAGGTGCCAGGTCGTGCTGAAAAATGAAATCTTCATCTCCATAAAGCTTTTCAGCAGATGGAAGCATGAAGTGCTCCAAAATCTCCTGATAGCTAGCTGCATTGACCCTGCCCTTGATAAAACACAGTGGACCAACACCAGCAGCTGACACGGCACCCCAGACCATCACTGACTGTGGGTACTTGACACTGGACTTCTGGCATTTTGGCATTTCCTTCTCCCCAGTCTTCCTCCAGACTCTGGCACTTTGATTTCCAAATGACATGCAGAATTTGCTTTCATCCGAAAAAAGTACTTTGGACCACTGAGCAACAGTCCAGTGCTGCTTCTCTGTAGCCCAGGTCAGGCGCTTCTGCCGCTGTTTCTGGTTCAAATGTGGCTTGACCTGGGGAATGCGGCACCTGTAGCCCATTTCCTGCACACGCCTGTGCACGGTGGCTCTGGATGTTTCTACTCCAAACTCAGTCCACTGCTTCCGCAGGTCCCCCAAGGTCTGGAATTGGCCCTTCTCCACAATCTTCCTCAGGGTCCGGTCACCTCTTCTCGTTGTGCAGCGTTTTCTGCCACACTTTTTCCTTCCCACAGACTTCCCACTGAGGTGCCTTGATACAGCACTCTGGGAAGAGCCTATTCGTTCAGAAATTTCTTTCTGTGTCTTACCCTCTTGGTTGAGGGTGTCAATAGTGGCCTTCTGGACAGCAGTCAGGTCGGCAGTCTTACCCATGATTGGGGTTTTGAGTGATGAACCAGGCTGGGAGTTTTAAAGGCCTCAGGAATCTTTTGCAGGTGTTTAGAGTTAACTCGTTGATTCAGATGATTAGGTTCATAGCTCGTTTAGAGACCCTTTTAATGATATGCTAATTATGTGAAATAGGAATTTTGGGTTTTCATGAGCTGTATGCCAAAATCATCCGTATTAAGACAATAAAAGACCTGAAATATTTCAGTTAGTGTGCAATGAATCTAAAATATATGAATGTTATATTTTCATCATGACATTATGGAAAATAATTAACTTTATCACAATATGCTAATATTTTGAGAAGGACCTGTACAGGGATGTAATTTTTACAGGTTTATGCTATAGTTGTCTCAGGTCCAGATGAGAAATGAGAGCTCAAAAAATGTCAAAAGCACAAGAACTGCTATCAGAGTAGCTGCTATGAAGATAGAGACAATTTGAAAGTAGCAGATTGAGAGCCATGCATTTAGTTAATTTAAACCATGTCTGATGGCTTTAGTATCTAGAAATATACAACAAATTTAATGTTCCTAACGAGCCAAAATCTTGTTTTAAAGAGCCTGAAAACGTGGCATTATTCGGTGGTTTATGGATTTACAAGACAACGCATGGGCCAGTTACCAATATCAAGCTTTACCAAGATTTTAAGAAGTTACAATTTGAAAACTCCCCAAATTTTCTCGAATACATATTGAGATGCCAGAGGAGGAGCTGGAGAGACAAGGGTTTTCTGCAGCTCAACAGAAAGCAGTATAGAGCGCTACCCCTCCCCCACTTGTTGGTCAGCTGATTTAAAGGTAGACTCCTTAACGCTTCCTTCCCTTAACCCTGAAGATAAATTTAGCTATTTGCAAATATTTACAGTCACAAAAAACATACACTAATGGCTTGGAGTCTGAAGGTGCGGCAACCATCAGTTGTTTAAAAAGTAATGCTACACTTTGCAAGCTGTAAGTAGGACGTTTGTTAAGCAGTTGACTGCAGTTTGGCTACCTGAGCAGATAGAACAAACTACCCAAATTTTATCAGCTTGTTTTGGTTGTTCTTCTATAAAGTAAGGAAAAGGTGCAACAAGCACTTAAAATATACTACTAACCTGTGTTAGGGCTTACTTGATATAGGACCCCAGAATGAAGATGAGCAGACAGCGTGACGGTAAGTGCAAAGGTTTAATAACAGAAAAACTCACTCACAGCAGGAGGCAGGAACAAAACAACAAACGGGCAGGCGAGACAGGCATGGCATGATAAAAAAAACAAAAACAAGACTTGATATGATAAGACATGATTAGAGAAAAATGTTTCCACGATGACTAACTGAACAGGTGTGTATATATGGAGTGAAAACCAGGTGGAGCAAGGAGACAGATTAACTTGGAGCAGGTGACCGAATAAACTTAATTAACAGAACAAAACGTGGCTGGAGCAAAACAGAGACTCTTGAACACAAACTAGAAAAACATGATGCAAAAGCATAACCAGATCCAAAAACCAAACTTGACAAAACATGAACAAGATAACAAAACAAAGGCATGACCAGGAAAATAAACAGAAACATGATTCAAAACTTGAATTGTGAATAAGACCAACAAAAACCCAGAAACCAAACAACCCCAAATCATAACAACCTGAGCAATGTTCATCTTTTTTTGCTTATGTAAATGTATGACAATAACTGTAAAAAAATTATAATATTTTATTTTTGTGTCAAAACTGTAAAGCCATGGTGCCATGTCTATCATACGTGGAGGGTCTCATGCCAGCCATGCCGATCTGAAGATAATCTGGTTGTAGCCATAATTTCCAGTTTTTGAAGACACATCTCTTAAATTTACTCCAAATTACGGTATAAAGTGCAGTGTAGCTGCTGTTTCCAGATGTTACCCCAATTAATCTGGTTCTCTTTTTACATTTAATGGTGTAAGCAGGACCATTAAGCTATGCAGCTTTTTGTTCGGACTCCTACACATTTTCAATCAAATCTCTCTCAGCCTAATCTTTACTGAGTATGTTTACTTTGCTTGAGGCATTTTATGTGTCCCAGCTCATTTAGATAAAAACCTCAAGTGTCTTTCACCAAATTAATTTAATTAATATGGACCCATCCTTTATAGAGGCTGCAAGAATGGCATCACCTCATTAGTTTTTAGCTTGTGCTGTAACTTTGGGAGTGTTTATGATGGTGCTGCAAGGGGAAAGTTACTGTAGATTTCTGTCTTTCTTTAGTGTTATAACATAGATGTGATGTTGGATTGATAGTATTTAGTTCACATTATTATAGGATTGGTTTGAAACACTTTTACTTTACCTTTGTACTGTACATTTTTGAATATATGCAGTTGTAAAATTAGTCTCAAGATTAGGTGCATTATACAACATGATACAACCCTTAAACACACATTATTCTTCCAAGAAATTGTTTAAAAACATCATTGGGTGTTTTGCAATGTCTCTGTGAAGGTTGCAACTTAAGCAAATGAAAAGGTTTTGGGCCGATCTGAAATTATCTGTTTGTGTAGAGAAATCCACCCAGGTCATGGACCTCAGGGCTCATTGCAGTTAGCTGGGTGGAAGTTTCTTCTAAGGTAAAATGAAGCGATTCTGGCAAACCATCCGGCACCTCAGGAGGGGGAAGCAGTGCTTCGCCAACACTGTTTATAGTGGGGGTGGGAGGCTGCTGACCTCGACTGAGGACATTATCGGGCGGTGGAAGGAGTACTTCGAGGATCTCCTCAATCCTGCCATCATGCATTCCCTGGTGTAAACAGAGGCTGGTGACTCAGGGCTGGACTCTTTCATCACCAGGCTGAAGTCACCGAGGTGGTTAAAAAGCTCCGCGGTGGCAGGGCTTCGGGAGTGGATGAGATCCGCCCTGAGTACCTCAAATCTCTGGATGTTCTGGGGCTGTCATGGTTGACACGCCTCTTCAACAATGCTTGGCGGTCAGGGACAGTGCCTCTGGACTGGCAGACTGGGGTGGTGGTCCCTCTTCATAAGAAGGGTGACCGGAGGGTGTGTTCCAACTACAGGGGGATCACACTCCTCAGCCTCCCTGGTAAGGCCTACGCCAGGGTATTGGAGAGGAGAGTCCGACCGATAGTCGAACCCCGACTTCAGGAGGAGCAGTGTAGTTTTCGTCCCGGCCGTGGAACACTGGACCAGCTCTATACCCTCTACAGGGTACTCGAGGGTTCATGGGAGTTTGTCCAACTGGTCCACATGTGTTTTGTGGACCTGGAGAAAGCATTCGACAGTGTCCCTCGTGATGCCCTGAGGGGGGTGCTCCAGGAGTATGGAATCGGGGTCCCTTTATTAGGGTCCATCTGGTCCCTGTACAAGCGGAGCAGGAGTTTGGTCCGCATTGCAAGTCGGACCTGTTCCCGGTGCATGTTGGACTCTGGCAGAGCTGCCCTTTGTCACCGGTCCTGTTCATAACTTTTATGGACAGGATTTCTAGACGCAGCCAAGGGCCACAGGGGGTCTGGTTTGGGGACCAGTGGATTTCGTCTCTTTTTTTGCAGATGACGTGTTCCTGCTAGGCCCCTCTATCCAAGACCTACAGCATGCACTGGGGCGGTTCGCAGCCCAGTGTGAAGCGGCTGGGATGAGGATCAGCTCCTCAAAGTCAGAGGCCATGGTTCTCGACTGGAAAAGGGTGGCTTGTTCTCTTCAGGTTGGAGGGGAGTTCCGGCCTCAAGTGGAGGAGTTCAAGTATCTCGGGGTCTTGTTCACGAGTGAGGGAAGAATGGAGCGGGGGATCAACAGACGGATCGGTGCGGCTGCCACAGTAATGGGGGCGCTGTGCTGGTCCGTTGTGGTGAAGAGAGAGCTGAGCCGAAAAGTGAAGATCTCGATTTACCGGTCGGTCTACGTTCCTACCCTCACCTATGGCCATGAACTTTGGGTCATGACCGGAAGAACGAGATCCCGGATACAAGCGGCTGAAATGAGCTTCCTCCGTAGGGTGGCCGGGCTCTCCCTTAGAGATAGGGTGAGGAGCTCGGCCATCCAGGAGGGGCTCGGAGTAGAGCCGCTGCTCCTCCACATTGAGAGGAGCCAGTTGAGGTGGCTCGGGCATCTATACCGGATGCCTCCTGGACGTCTTCCTCGGGAGGTGTTCCAGGCACATCCCACTGGGAGGAGGCCCAGGGGACGGCCCAGGACACGCTGGAGGGACTATGTCTCTCAGCTGGCCTGGGAACACCTTGGGCTACCCCCGGAGGAGCTGGAAGAGGTGTCTGGGGAGAGGGACGTCTGGGCGCCTCTGCTGAGTCTGCTGCCCCCGCAACCCGGTCCCGGATAAAGCGGAAGACAACGAGTACGAGTTCGAGTAAAATGAAAGAATCTTTAAAGATGCATAAAGTCCCATTTCTCCACTACAAAGTCGCACCAAACGGTATTTGAGGAAAAGGAAGATAGGAGGAAGACATGCTGGAACAAACCTTTGCTCAGTTCCTTCCACTTGATGCACTATTAAAAGCCTAAACATATGGTAAAAGTTCATTTAATACAAAGATTTGCATGAAGAAACTTGCATACACTTTTAGATTTTAACACCATCAACCCAAAAAATTTTTTTTTACAAAGTATCTCCTTATTAAAGGAGTTTGGCTCGAATTTTCTTTTTGAGAAGTTTGCTAATTATGGCAGACAAAAAGTTAAAAAAAGGACTGCTCAGTCCCAGTGCATTAAAACACAGACACTCTATCTGTGGCTGCAGAAAGCGGAGTGACAATTATCTCATTGCTCGGGGCACTGCTGCTCAGACTCATCATCAGCTTTAAAGAGATGAACTGTGACAGAACGAGGTGTAGGCATGAGGGAAAAAAGGAAAAGGAAGGAAAACAAGTTGGATTCATCTGAGTTTTCTCTGGGACCAGAGAACATTTAGGCCATCTGTCATAAGTATAAACAACATCACCCCTGCGATGTGCTGTATTGATAAAAATGAGATATGTTAGCAAAGAGCTGTTCAACAACAAAACACCAGAAATAGTGAAAGCTGTGCAACAAAAGATGTCACAGCAGAGATGTTGTTGTTATAACTTCAAGTTTTAACTTATATACAATCTAAAACTTTGAATCTAATTGTGAGTTTCTAAATTGTTGATGTGAAAACAAATTTTACAGACTTTCCATGATTTCCACTTCTGCCTATAAAATTTAGATGTTAGGCGATGCACACATAAAGGCGTTTTAATGAATGACTGTAGGTCATGTAAAAATTAATCACAAATCTATAATGACACTTAGAAACAGACCCACGTGCAACACATGCAATTAAAGACAACTGTTTTTATTGTAAGCTTAAAAGTGATTGAATAAAATATCTTTCCTAAACCATTATACATCAGTGCAAGACTGCTACCTTTGTGTATGTTTTTAGTTATGAGCTGTATTCATAAATACATTTAGGTATATTATTACCTACTATAGTAATTAAATATTCTTTACAAAGAGTGGCTAGACTGTACATTTCATGTAAATTATACTTCAAATATGTATAATGGTTAGATTATTTGTAATGGTACCCAAATAATTTAATTAAAAAACTCCTTCAAAACCCACATTGGCATAACTTGTTTGCGATTCTTTTTATGTTAAGAGAGACAATGTCAATATGCTGATATACAACATGAATAATTATCAAGCTTGCAACTCATGGTGAAATGCTGATTTTTTTCCCCTTGTTAATACTAGAATAATGTAGTGCATGTACAATGCACCAGACTGTGCTCTATCATCAGATTTTATTTAACAAGCATTGACCATTTTGTTTCCTTTTGGAATTACAAATACATGTAGATGATGTTTACAAGAGGAGTACATCATAGTTCTATTCTTAACACAATGTTATTTAACATCTATGTCAGACCTTCGAATTTTAGGTCCCTGGGCGACATCTGGTCCTTAAATGTTGTGATATGACCAGTGTTGGTCAGGGAAAATGTATTAATGCATTAATTCTCCATACAAACTGTAATGCACAGCTCATATTTTGAAAAAAAAGTATATTATTTCAGATGCAATTTCTGTTGTTTTGCTACATTTTCACCGTTGTGTGTACTAATGCTGAATCTTACTAGAGTCTGATACAGAATGTAGATTTGTTTTTACCATGTCATTTCAATATCAATGCGCACGTTAATCATTTTGCAAAGGACTGTTTGAAAATTTTAATTTTTTGGTTATTTCCATTTATCATACAATGGTTAGCAAGTTTATAGGGGTGTCAATTGTTCCTTTAAATTTCATGTAAAACACTGATGAGTTGGGCAACACAGATAAACCTGGTTTGACATACTTAAAACATTTGAAGGGAAAAATACAAAACTTTTGCTGTTGTTATGCTTACTGAGAAGATTTGAAAAGGTCAATACGTAAGTATACATCAAACTAGATTTATGTTTTGACAGTGAAAACCTTGAAAAAGGCAACATTTTCATTGTTCTCCATAATTGTTAGATAATCAGCAATAATGTAAAAGTCAGCAGAAAATTAGGGTACACATTAGTAAAATATTTTTTTCTTCCAGTAAACGTTTTTTAAACATAAGTGTGTTTAGAAATGCAGTTCATACAAATAAGCATAACTGTTGGTTGCTCTGTTATGCTAGTACACAGTATTTAGGTTGTTTGATGGGCATGTAGCTTCAAGTAAAACCTTTTCTTGTCCATTCTGCTAAAATAGGACAGCTTTTAGGGGGATGAAGTCGACCTTTTATCATTACGGGAACAGGTTTGCTGCTGCACTATAAATGGTGCTGGAGAGTGAAAACACAAATGGTCATGTTTCCTTCCAACCTACTAAGAACTCACTTTTTTCCAGCAAGATTGCCTCCTCAAATATAGCTCCAATGAGTACCGTGTCACCTAAATACCTACAATAAAGCTGCAACAAGTAGTGGAGTCTTCGTTTACGTGCACAGGTATGGAAGCAGGAGGAGCAGCCTCATGATTTATCAGCTGGGTTTGGCACACATCTCTCTGCTATCTATACCTGAACCTCTCAGGAGGAATTTTGTTCTTACAGTGTGAACTCCCTGTGATAACACCTCATTCACTCTCTCAGACGGTGAAGAGGCTACAGTATATACACAACCAGGCCAGTGCAGGTTGAGATAAGACGTTTTATTGCACCTGCATGGAAATTTGGCTTGTAAACTGCAAACATATATCACAGATATGAAGCAGCAGAAAACTGATCAACTGCCCCGGCAGTCTGTGAGAACACAGATAGGGACCTAAAAAAGGATTTACAGGTCCTTCTCAAAATATTAGCATATTGTGATAAAGTTCATTATTTTCCATAATGTCATGATGAAAATTTAACATTCATATATTTTAGATTCATTGCACACTAACTGAAATATTTCAGGTCTTTTATTGTCTTAATACGGATGATTTTGGCATACAGCTCATGAAAACCCAAAATTCCTATCTCACAAAATTTGCATATTTCATCCGACCAATAAAAGAAAAGTGTTTTTAATACAAAAAACGTCAACCTTCAAATAATCATGTACAGTTATGCACTCAATACTTGGTCGGGAATCCTTTTGCAGAAATGACTGCTTCAATGTGGCGTGGCATGGAGGTAATCAGCCTGTGGCACTGCTGAGGTCTTATGGAGGCCCAGGATGCTTCGATAGCGGCCTTTAGCTCATCCAGAGTGTCGGGTCTTGAGTCTCTCAACGTTCTCTTCACAATATCCCACAGATTCTCTATGGGGTTCAGGTCAGGAGAGTTGGCAGGCCAATTGAGCACAGTGATACCATGGTCAGTAAACCAGTTACCAGTGGTTTTGGCACTGTGAGCAGGTGCCAGGTTGTGCTGAAAAATGAAATCTTCATCTCCATAAAGCTTTTCAGCAGATGGAAGCATGAAGTGCTCCAAAATCTCCTGATAGCTAGCTGCATTGACCCTGCCCTTGATAAAACACAGTGGACCAACACCAGCAGCTGACACGGCACCCCAGACCATCACTGACTGTGGGTACTTGACACTGGACTTCTGGCATTTTGGCATTTCCTTCTCCCCAGTCTTCCTCCAGACTCTGGCACCTTGATTTCCGAATGACATGCAGAATTTGCTTTCATCCGAAAAAAGTACTTTGGACCACTGAGCAACAGTCCAGTGCTGCTTCTCCGTAGCCCAGGTCAGGCGCTTCTGCCGCTGTTTCTGGTTCAAAAGTGGCTTGACCTGGGGAATGCGGCACCTGTAGCCCATTTCCTGCACACGCCTATGCACGGTGGCTCTGGATGTTTCTACTCCAGACTCAGTCCACTGCTTCCGCAGGTCCCCCAAGGTCTGGAATCGGCCCTTCTCCACAATCTTCCTCAGGGTCCGGTCACCTCTTCTCGTTGTGCAGCGTTTTCTGCCACACTTTTTCCTTCCCACAGACTTCCCACTGAGGTGCCTTGATACAGCACTCTGGGAACAGCCTATTCGTTCAGAAATTTCTTTCTGTGTCTTACCCTCTTGCTTGAGGGTGTCAATAGTGGCCTTCTGGACAGCAGTCAGGTCGGCAGTCTTACCCATGATTGGGGTTTTGAGTGATGAACCAGGCTGGGAGTTTTAAAGGCCTCAGGAATCTTTTGCAGGTGTTTAGAGTTAACTCGTTGATTCAGATGATTAGGTTCATAGCTCGTTTAGAGACCCTTTTAATGATATGCTAATTTTGTGAGATAGACATTTTGGGTTTTCATGAGCTGTATGCCAAAATCATCCGTATTAAGACAATAAAAGACCTGAAATATTTCAGTTAGTGTGCAATGAATCTAAAATATATGAATGTTAAATTTTCATCATTACATTATGGAAAATAATGAACTTTATCACAATATGCTAATATTTTGAGAAGGACCTGTATATCAGCATTTTTAGATACATGAATATATTGATATTACAGGATACTGTTTCTTTTTTGTTTTATAAGATATCTGTTTTTTTTATTTTATCTCTTTTTATACACATTTAATATCTAAACCTATGCAATATTCACTGTAAAAAAAAAGTTTTGTCAGTGTTGATGGCTCTTAATATTCTTGCACACATCAAGCCTAATTATGACATGAACTCCATCTGAAGTGGGACAACTACTCAGAACTGCTGTGAGCAATTTTCTTTTTTAATTTCCAAGAACCAGCTTAAATTTTTGTTAAGCTTTCACAGGTGTAGGGCAGTATTGTATTGTTGCATAATTAAATTAGTTTACCAGTTTGTAAATTAGTTTACCAGTTTGTAACCGGATTTCAATGTGCATCTTACTTTCTTAGATCATATTGGTTTTATTTAGAATAAAATGATTCACTTGAATTTTCCATAACTGTATTTTAAATCGACCTGTGTGTGCTTTGAGATCATTTTTGTTGGGAATTAGGATAATATACAGGATTTGTGCAAATTTTTCTATCAAAATTACATACTGTTCCAGACTTACATTTCCACAGAGTTCTCAGTGAATTTTAAGCAGATATTTTAGTACAGTGATCAAGCTTTGAACCTTTTTCAACCAGACTGTTGATGGATGGATGGATGGATGGATGGATTCACAGACAGATGATTGAATAACAAAAAAATGGATTGATGGACAAACAGATTTATGAGGGTCCAATGATGCATTTGCTAATGTTTTGATGGATGGAAATATTGGTGAATTAACTTTTAGAGACTGTGATTGGGGGAAAAGGGTGGAAATGCACATATTTAAATATATATTACATCAACTCAAACACAGAACAACCCAAAAATCACCCATCTGAGGTTTTTAAACTGAGATGACGGAGCAACAGATGCATGCAGCTCTTCTTTACTTTCAACTGCAATAACATATAAATTAGGATAAATTCCTGCCTGGACTCTGAAGTTTATTTAATGACCTTCTTGCATTATTATTTCTTTTCTTTTGCCAGTTTCTGTTTTCATTTGTTTTTTTGTTTTTTGGCATTTCTGCTTGCTGAAGCACAAGAATAACATCCTCCTGGTCTGTGAATATAAGTTTAGGTTGTGTTTGAAAACAGTAGAAGAACAAGTAAAGACTTTCAAGTTCAGTTTAGCATCTGGCAATCAATGATAATCTTTGTAAATTAACTGCTAATTAGCTTTGTTTGAAATGTCTTGTCAGGTCTTACCAGAAAAAGAAATGTTTCAGCAGGCATAGTGTCTTAAGTTCAGACAGATCAGAAAGTAACCAATTAAGAAAAGTGGAGGAACGCTTTTTCATCTTTTACCAGCAATTCCCTTCAGTCCACTTGCTTTTTTAAATTTCTTCCCTGTTCTTTCCTTCCTATGAATTTTAACTTTTCTCTACTGAGTCCATTGTTTGCAAGAACATCTATGATAAAAGCAACAAGGCATAAACCATTAAGGATATTTGGCAGGAAAAGCAAAGTCTGCATGTATTAAACTCCTAAATAACCCAAACAATGGGAGTAAATACCCAATAAAGCATGTCGGTTTATGCAAATTAGGCCTGCTTGAAAAGAAAGGAAAAGCTGGAAACATGTGCAGCTTTCACATTAGTATTAGGCCTGGGGACAGTTTAAGGCTGATTATACGGTGTTTTATGTTTTTTAGATTGGAATATCTGTTTTAGTATTTGAAAGGACTCTGGGTAGCATTGTAAAGTAACATTATCTTCATATCTTTATTGTGCACAGGACAAATAAAATGAGGGAATTTGTTTCTATTTCCCAACTGTCACAAATTGCAGATCAAATTACAGCGGTGCTAAACTGACTTCTTCAGCTGCACCTAATTATAACAGCAGTTCCAATTTTTTGTATCTGTGCTACTCGCAGATATTCACAGAAACTAAATATTTAGCGCCTTGTTTTTTTTTTTTTTTATAACGGTTTCCAAAAGCAATTGTCAAAATAAGAGACGAGCACAATAGCTCTCATTTTGTTTAATTTCGGTGAAATCTTGTATGTTTACAAAACACAGGCAGGTAAGGAACTCTAACAATCTGATAACTTTGTGCAAAAATACCACAGTTTAACAATACTGTGGTATTTATTATTTATTTACTTGTTATTTTTTGGAAGAAAGATGCACTACTGCCACTACTACATGTCATAATCAGTTATTGACAAAAGTCCAGCTTATTTTGATGTTGGTGCACAGATATGTATTGGAAGCATTACAAAACAAACCCTGATTCTATTCATATTTTAATACTTTTCTGCCGTCCTCTGCTTAGTAACATTGATAGCCTGTTAGAATAACATTGCCTAGTTACACACCGGGGTTACCCACTTAATTGTGAGCCCTTAGTTTATTTCCACGCCATTAAAACTCTCCTATCTTATGGCAAAAGATTGTTTAAAGAAAGATTGTTTAAAGAAAGAACCTAAACTGAATGAATTTAAAACCTCCACATTATTAAAAAGAGAGAGGCATTGTTCATTATGGATCATGGCTTTGCAAACACACTCATCTTAAAGCCCTTATTTCACTAATATGAACCAATTACAATACTTTGTGTATTTTCGACCAGAATAATGAATACGTTCTTCTTTGATTTCACATTTTTTCACAACTATCTGCACCCTTTTTGTGGTTCACTACAAAGCCCGCAAGGGGACATGGGGGAATTTGTTTCTTTTGCATCCACACGCAATACTTTTGCGTTCGCTCACAAAACTTTTGCATTCCCACGCAATACTTTTTGTGTTCTCACGCAATAGTCTTTGCGTTATCTCGCAATACTTTGTGGGAGAACCGTTTTTGAGATTTATTGAGTTTTATTTTGAAATCGGCCTTATAAGGATCTTCAATCAGACTTAAACACAGTTAATATCCACATGCTGTCAAACTACTGAACTCTGGAGAATAATACTGCACGAAACCACATCTGTGACACTTTATTTGCGTATTACTGCTGCATGATGTGTACTTTTTTGCACGCCACTTTTGTTTTTATAGTGAGTTGAACAGTTCATCTTATCCTAAGCATTTAATCGCATTGTTGACTGCATGTTAACCTGCATATGACAAATAAACCATACCAATGCCATATCAGTGCTGTTTGTTTTGTGAGCAGTTTGTCATCTGTGCTGCTGTTCCAAAATGCACAGCTTTCTCAAGGTGATTAACAACTTTTGCGAGCGAACGCAAAAGTATTGCGTGGGGACGCAAAAGAAAAAAAAATCCCCCCATGTCCCCTCGCGGGCTCCGTAGTTCACTAAGAGCTGCTGTAAGTTAATTTCTCCATCGTGAAGTCAATAAAGTCAATCTTGTCTTATCTTAATGTGAGAAAGGCTATAAGATGAGATGGGAGTTTAGCTGATGTTTAGTAGATATATTCATTTTTTGTTATAACTTTATGTTTATAGTGTTATTTTTAGTTTAATTGAGCATTTTACTAATGTGCTAATGTGAACAAATATATTTGTTGAGAATGATTATTGGGGCCTGCCATAGCAATGCATAGGAGGCATTGAATGCATTGCATGGAGGCACCTATTACTATTCACCTCTAAACTGGACTCTTTATTATTATTTTTCTTCCGTCCAGATTAATGCGGCCCGTACCGCAGCGCGCACCCCCACAATATATACATCAAAACGACCGGCTCGGTCCCGGGAGGTGTGCCATTACTTTTATTGGCGTTTCGAGTTACCATGGCGACGTAATTAACGAAAAACCACCCCCAAAATCCCATAGGAATGAATGGAGTCAGGGGCGGAAGGAATCCTCAAAATTCACTGTTTTGGAGGCTCTACTGTATCGCCATACTTTCACCTAGAAACACAGTTTGACTTTCAGTTTGTAGGAAAATCCGCCGGCTCTTCAGAAATGAAAACGGTTTGTTGATAACTGCTACGGTTTCTCTAAAATTAGACTCCAAGCGACACAAAGTTTGAGAGAAAATCACACTCTTAATAGTGGAGATGAGATGGCAGTTACTAGAGTGTAAAAAGAGGGGATTTTTTCAGGACAAATGAGTTTCAACTGGCACTCACGGCCACAAATTTCGCTCTACAGTCACAATTTTCGGTCAGATTGTAGGGCCGGGCCTCTGCTTTCACACAATAATTTCAAAATTGTTCTAAGTCTCATAGATTTCTGTCAAACACCCCTCGATCGCCAAGACTCAGTAGATTTCTGTAGGCCCTCTCCCATGTATTTTCAATGAGAGCTTGACCTGTAATCCATGAGTGACACCATTTATTTCCATAATCATATTTTATACTGTGAATGACATAGAGCTACGAAAATCTCCATGATTGGGGACGTGGGACAGCTGTCGCCCACAGTTTAAAAACATTTCAAATACCATGTACGGATTCCGAGATATTAGACTTTGTTTGGGAGCATGTTCAGGAATTTCTGCCTTTATCTCCATTTTCCATCTCATTTCACCTAGTGTTGTGCCTTTATTATTATATTTTCAAAAATAAAGGATGAATATTATCGTTCCCCTGTCCGTTCTGATAAAAACGGTCCAAGAATGACATCGATCGCCCCTATGCTTTCCGAGTTATGGCCAGTCGTTCGGGAGCATGCGCCTCCATGTTATAAAGCCTAGACCAGGGGAGACAGAGTGAGGCTCTGCTGTATCGCCATACTTTCACCTAGAAACACTGTTTGACTTTCAGTTTGTAGAAAAATCCGCCGGCTTTTCGGAAGTGAAAATGGTTTGTTGATAACTGCTACGGTTTCTCTAAAATTACACCCCAAGCGACACAAAGTTTGCAAGAAAATCACACTCTGGAGATGGCAGTTTAACTAGAGTGTACAAAGGGGATTTTTTCAGGAAAAAAGGATTTTTAACTGGCACTCACGGCCACAGATTTCGCTCTAAAGTCACAATTTTCAGTCAGTTTGTAGGGCCGGGCCTCTGCTTTCACACAATAACTTCAACATTGTTCTAGGTCTCATAGTTTTCTGTCAAAACCCCCTCGATCACCAAGAGTCAGCAGATTTCTGTAGGCCTTCTCCCATGTATTTTCAATGACAGTTTGACCAGTAATCCATGAGTGACACCATGTCTTTCCATCCTCCTATTTTATACTGTAAATGACATAGAGCTATGAAAATCTCCATGATTGGGGACGAGGGATGGCTTTCGCTCACAGTTTAACAATTATTCAAATACCATGTACGGTTTCCGAGATATTAGACTTTGTTCGGGAGCGTGTTCAGGCGTTTTTGTCTTTTTCGCCATTTTCCCTCTCTTTTCACCCAGTGTTGTGTCTTTATTATTATATTTTCACTAATAAAGGATGAATATTAACGTTCCCCTGTCCGTTCTGATAAAAACGGTCCAAGAATGACATCGATTGCCCCTACGGTTTCCCAGTTATGGCCAGTTGTTCGGGAGCATGCGCCTCCATGTTATAATGCCTAGACCAGGAGAGACAGAGTGAGGTGCTGCGTGAGTGAGAAACAGCAGGTGTCAAGTTACACTGACGCTCTTTGCTGATTGGCTGATTCATTCCTCACTGTTCTATTTATAGCTCTGTGTATCTCCTACTGTATATGTCTGGATGGGATTCTGTCTTTCTTTCTGCCTCTCTGTGTCTCACACTGGGACACACACCCACACACAGACACACACACAGACACACACCCACACACACACACTCACACACACAGACACACACACCCACACACACACACTCACACACACAGACACACACACCCCCACACACACACTCACACACACAGACACACACACCCACACACACACCCACACACAGACACACACCCACACACACACACTCACACACACAGACACACACACCCACACACACACACTCACACACACAGACACACACACAGACACACACCCACACACACACACTCACACACACAGACACACACACCCACACACACACCCACACACAGACACACACCCACACACACACACTCACACACACAGACACACACACCCACACACACACACTCACACACACAGACACACACACCCCCACACACACACTCACACACACACATGCATGGATTACTATCTTTCTGAGGACTTTGCATTTACTTTCATTGATATTCATTCATTTCTATGGCTTAAACATGACCCGACCCCTAACCCTTTGTCCATCTTCATAGGAGGCAACTACATGGCGGCCATGTTGTGTGGGGAACTTAAACAGCATGTACTGCTGTTTCAACACCCAGACAACTGTGATTAACCCTAAAGGTCAATTTCTTTCATCAACCTTCCATGCTTACTAATGATTATTTAAAGCTTATAATAACATATACAATGGTTTTAGAATAGCAAGCATGTTCTATATAACTAATAGAAATAACCCAGACCTGAAAGGACAACCATGCTTGATTTTCAAAATAAGACAAAACATGCTCTACAAAATAAAAGCCTTTAAGCAATAGATGATTGCAGGAGTGGGCTTCACACTACTATTGGAGCTCACCCAGTGATGGGAATGGGATTATGCTGGTCCTTTGAAACAGGCTTACTGAAACTTTCAAAATAAAAGCCTCAACCGTCCATACTTACTAATGATTTTTTAAGCTTATAATAGCATTCATAATGATTTTTAAATAGCAAGCAGGATCTATATAACTAATGGAACTAACCCAGACCTGAAGTGACAACCATGCTGGACTTTCAAAATAAGACAAAACATGCTCTACAAAATAAAAGCCTTTAAACAATAGATGATTGCAGGAGTGGGCTTCACACTACTGTTGGAGCTCACCCAGTGATGGGAATGGGACTATGCTGGTCCTTTGAAACAGGCTTACTGAAACTTTCAAAATAAAAGCCTACACCTTCCATACTTAATAATGATTTTTTAAGCTTATAATAGCATTCATAATGATTTTTAAATAGCAAGCAGGATCTATATAACTAATGGAACTAACCCAGACCTGAAGTGACAACCATGCTGGACTTTCAAAATAAGACAAAACATGCTCTACAAAATAAAAGCCGTTGCATGTTAAACAATAGATCATTTCAGGACTGGGCTTCACACTAATGTTGGAGCTCACCCATTGTTGGCCTTTTAAAATAAGGCTTACTGAAAATTTCAAAATAAAAGCCTCAGTCTTCCAGAGTCACTAGTAATATTTTAAGCTGATAATAGCATAATGAAATAAATAAAAAATAGCAAGCCCTGGTCGGAGCAAAACGCACCAAGAGGCAGGCCCCGTCTAAATTTCTTCCGAAATTTTTTAGTTATCCTTTGTTGTTTCTTATAAAAGGACTGAATAAAGCAATTGTAAATGAACTCTCTTGATAACATTGCTCTTAGCTAGCCAGTTAGCAGCACAGCTCTGCTTTTTTTCATGCTAATGCAGGAAATGCTGTTTCACTAAGCTCTCTGTTCCTTCATACATAATGTTCATTTTGAGTATACCAGGATGGATTGTTTTACTTCTGTAAGCAAAGGTGTAGCATTTTTATCTGCTTAACATGGATTTGCACATACATTTGAGGGGCATCTCTGACCTAAAACCAGACTGGATACTTTAAGCGGATGGGTTTGGCTTCAGCATCAGGATACGTGACAGATGCAGATCAGTTTGTTTTATATTCACACAATTCTGACGAAAGCCTCTTACAACAAAAGCAAATATGTTTTTTATGGATATTAAAAACAAATTCCAACCCCTCCATGCATCTCTCTGTGCTAGCAACTTAGGTTTTGTCGTCCTGTGAGGCCATTTTCCATATATGATAGGGAGGAGCGTTTTCACAATACGACTCCAATAGTGAGGAAAAAATGAGTTTTTGACGTTTCTTTTTCCAAACTCAGAATTTTATGTTCAGTTGATGTGTTTCTGTTCATTTACATTTGTGGTGAGAACAATAGCTGGGAGAGAGAACCCTGCACATTTTCTGTGGAATTAAAACAGTAGTTCAGGACTGAGATGGCTATTCTAATCAATATATTAAGGCTCTATTGTGCCTCCAAGGTCCCTGCGGCGCAGCAGACTGCTGCAAAAACACTGAAGAAAGTAGCATTGGAGGTTCATAAATTTTCTGCTCCCCATAAGACTTGAGTCTGCTCAGTAGATAAAGACGACATTGGCTTCTTCTTGTACTGGACATGTGGTGGAATGGTCAGGCATGTTATTCATTAAAGGGGACATATCATGCAAAAGCCACTTTTAAACAAATTCTAGAAAATTTGAATTTAGTCACTCCAGATACTGCAATGATATATTTAGATGCTTTTTGGGTCACATTTGGTCAGTCTGTTCAGATTTTTCCATTTTCTATTACGTTTCGTTCTCTATTACGTCACAGTATTTTCTATGGAACTTCTAAAGATGGTCATGGACTTCCGGCTAACAGATCCAGCGAATTTGCCATTTTTTTTCTCGCAGTGTTCTTGTAGTTCAAGTTGAAGGATGCCAAAGCAACAAGCGGAAAAACCTAAATATTCTGTTGTCGAGTGTATTAACCCAGACCAGTCATTACACCGTCCCTCAGGATCAGAACCTCTTCGGAGTGCCTGGTTAAATAAAATTTTTCATGTAAACGTGCCGACATCACTGGGGAAAGTATTCTTCATTTGCGCAAAGCACTTCAGGGAGTGTTTCAGCTACCTTGGCCAGTATGAAGGGTTAGCCAAAAGACTCCTTCTGTCTGAGGGGTCAGTTCCTTCTGTCTATGGAAGCGACAGACAGAGCAAAAGAGGTCATCGGCAGATAACGGTAAAATGACAGCAAGCTTGATGAGGTGCTGATAGAACTTACTGGCTGTTGAAGCTCCTTGAGAACATCGCCTTATTGTGTGTTTTAAATAACAATATTAACCAGTTTTGCAAACAGTTTGATTGACCTCAGTGATGTTCTTGATGCTAGCATTAGCTAACTCGTTCACTATGTTGGGGTCTTGTTTAAAAGTTGAGTTCATTCAATTTGTGGTAGCATTTTAAAAGTTATCTTACATGTAGTTTGTGTAAATATATTGTCATTAACATTAGTAATGGGATTATAGCTTTTGTTACTGTGAATTCCTTAACCTTTCTCTGCTATTGTTTAAGAATTTAGTAAATGTAGCATATTGCTGGTACAGTAGTTTTGTTTTTTGTTTTTTAGACATTTGCTGATATTAATCGAGGGCGAGTAAAGTAATGGAATCTTGTATGGCTTGTATGGCTCCGCAGCCTAGAGGGGGGCGGGTGTGAAGTGCCTCATTTGCATTTAAAGAGAGCACAGCAAAATGAGACGGTCCAAAAGGACGCTTAAAAAATGAGTTTGTACCTTTTTAGTTTTTTGTACGTTTTAAGACCACATTTTGTTGGAAATAAAAAGGAGTCATCTGCCATGGACAGTTTCATCAGTCCATCAATTCATAACTGTTTAAGAGGCTGCTTCGTGTCAGCTTTGACCACCAATGATCGTAAGCAATTTTCTACAATCTACTCAGTCTGCTGTAAGACAATGTGGTACAGACCTTTACCAGCAGCAGGTAGTTCAGAGTTATTTGGGTTTGATCAGGGATCATAACCTCATTATTTCTTAAGTCAGCCAACCAAAACAGGAATCAGAACTAGAATAAATGGAAATAGGATGTGATATAAGTCCTCAGCAAATAGCATACAATTAGTTTAAATTAAAAAAAAAATTTTTTATTTATTTTTTTGCTGCTTATGATTTTGCACTTTTGAACTTTTTTAAGGAACATGAACAACCATTGATCTGCTCTAGTTAAAAATCTGCAATGAATTATAGTACAAAAATATACATTTTTAATAGTTTTTGTGATTTATACCATCTTAGACTCGGACAGGCTTGAAAACTGCAACATTTAAGGCTGCACTAAATTATTCATCACTGCTTTCAGATTCCATCTTATGATTGAGGACTCCATCTGAGGAGGTCATATACCAAATAGGATTAAAATGACTCTTTTTCATTTGTTTTTACAAAGCAAAATGTTTTAAAGAATCTACAAAAACTGCTAAATAATCCATTCCAGGTTTGACTGTTATAAATGCTTTTTAAAAACAAGACAAAACAAAACCCTTCATTAAACATGAAGAATTGGAAGTTGCATATCTGATGCTAAACTCAGCATTGTGTTCATCTGCCTTTAATGTTTTGCAAGAAAAGCTATGGGGAAGATGTCCGACACTTATTTTATGGGTAGTGCTCCATGTCAACCAGCTTTGTTTCAATGAGGCCGCCTCACGTCATCATGCCAGATTTATGAACCGCTTTGAGATGGTCTGCAGCCATAATACAGGAAGTCTTGTGAAAAAGGTTTTCATTTCCAAAAGTCTCAATTTCCCAACTCTACATGTCTACACTGCAAACCTTCACAGATGTTTAACTTAACTGAAACTACATAGATACAATTAGAAGTATCAAACAAACCATACTGAAATTGTTACAGGTTTAGTTAAGACTTATTCCAGTGAATTAAAAAAATACTCAGATTAAAAGATTCTCTATTTTCTCTCCAAAAACACTGTAAACACTGTCAACATGTCAGGACAATCTGAACTCCCACTGACTTATGGACATGTGCGTTCACTTAGAATTGCAGCCGCTTGATACCTCATGGGTCAAGAGCTCTCGATATTCACATAATTACATGCATGAAAAACTCTTTTCCACCTCATTTTTCTGCTGGGAAACATGAGATTTAAGTGAAGCACTTGGGCACAATCATTGAAGAGCTTGACCTAGAGTAATGAGGACAACTTTCTAACACGTGGATGGTAATATTAAACCCGTTTCTGCTGCTTTCCAGTTTTTCCTCACTCCTAATTTCCATTCCATTAATGTATTTTGGTCTCTAATCCTTGTTGCTTTCAGGCTTTTGATTTCACTCTTTCAGTTAACTCATCGCCCCTGTTGCTCTTCTTCACGTTTTCTCTTCCCATTCAAGCGCTCGAAGCGTTCCCGTCCGCACCGAGCCTCTATCCTCCATGGCACCTTCCAGAAAAAAATAAACTGACATTTCAAAAAGGAGAGAGAAATCCCAGTTACTGTTGTTGGTTCCCTCTATAGCCGTACATTGTATAGTCTTATTGTGTGGAAATGATCCACCCTCAGAATATATGCAAAATTAATGGGTTTCTATGGGAGACACTTGGCTTTTATATTGTTTGGGGCTCATTTTTCTTCTTGTTCCCCATATCTATCCAAAGTATTATATCAAAAGTAATTAGTCACTACATTTTCTTGAAGCTTTCTTAGTTTTTCTCTAAATCACACACACTTCTTTCTGATTAATTTAAAGAAAGGCCAAGAAGATGCTTCAGAAATTCTACTTGGGATATTTCATAATACAATGCAAACTGAGAGGTTCAACAATTTATCTCTACACTGGATCCAGAAATATTATTCATTGTTAAGTTTGAAAGGGAACACAAATATTTTGGCAGTAATATTTTTGGAAAAAATATAAATCTCGTTTTAAGTTGTCATTGAAATAAATGGAAGGTTTAACAAATTAGAAAATGTCTTTTAAAGACTCTGTAACCTTGTTATAGTTATTTAGACCAAATTTGATTAGTCTATATTCTGAGGTTTTTATCTATGTCTTATTCTGGGGTGGTTCTTATGCCAAAATAAATAAATAAATGAAAGGTCCTTTTGTGTTTTCAGAAATGGAAAAGTTGGGTTTCAGAAATCTCAAACTGTGTTTTAAAGAATCAGACTTCATGGTGGAATTATTCATTTAAACTATTTTAGATTTTTACCAATAAATGATCAAATGCAGTCCAGATTCTTTGGAAAATGGTGAAATAGATGTCACTGAGTACTCTTAACTAGCCTGATGAGCAGACTTTCTTAGTTGATTTCCTTTGCTTCTACAAAATAAGACAAAACGACTTCAAATCCAAAGTTATTCTGACTACAGCTGTGCTTCACAAGACACACTTTAAACTGGTGAGAACTGGTTTCTTCTGTAGTTTATCCTACTTTTATTTGAGGCTGCAGCCACAACAGTAGGATAAAAGAAGATGCTGACCCTCAGCCTTTAGGAGCTAGAGGCAGCTCTGGCTCTTCTTTTGGAGAACCTCCTCATCAGGGTGCTGTTCTGCTAGTCATCAATAGGGATTTCAAGGTAATTGTGGGAGTACAACACATCAGTCTCCTGCTCTAGAACTGAAACCAGATAGTGTGGGCTGCATCTCCTTAGGTCCATCACCGTCTGCTTGGTTGTGGTGGTTTCAAGGTGAAGGCAGTGTCTATGACACCAGTTTCTGAAGGTAATCACAGAATTCCTTAAAAAAAAATAGCTTTACGATTATTTCTATATATGGCAAGATTTTGAATTTCTCTAAAAGTCAGCTCTTTTCAGCCTGAACATAAATGTGGTAAAAGATCCCGATCCTGACAAATTGAGTTAATTTGGTCAGGCAGGCTATTACCCAGGTTGTCAAAGGGATCCAGACCAACCGCCTCCAACTTTTCTCTCATTATGAGGGTCTGGATCATATTGACGAAGTCAAAAATTAGGTTTCGCTCATGAAATTCCAGGTCCTCTGCATGGGTAGATCCTGTGCAACATCTAAAGGGTGATATCCTCAATTCAAACGTATACTTCATAGGCAGTCCGGAGGGAGGGCGGGCAATTCCGGTCCTAGAGAGCCGGTACCCTGCATATGTTGGATAGTTAAACAGACCTGACATGTTTGAATCGATCATGCAGAAGTAGGTGGTAAGCTGAAGAGATAACTCAGCTGTTTAAAAGTGTCTGGGAGCAGGGACACATTAAACGTGCTTGACATTGACCCTTGAGGACGGGAACTGCCTACTACTGTTCTAGTTCATGCAACGTCTGAACCACCCACACAAATACGATGATAATCTAGGATTCAAACATACGTTCTATTGCATACATTTTCATGAAGTCCTAGTGGTAAAACACATCAATGTCTAATGTATTATGTCAGTTGGTTAAAATGTTATCTGTTTAAGGGAACACAGCGACTTACATCAAGTAACTGAAGTGCCCTATAATGAACATATTGAACCAGATAAGCTGAAGGCTTTTGCATGCAAAAAAAAAAAATTTCCAGACTTGAAATAATAATTACATAAACTGGGATATAATGTTTACAATTTTAGTAATGTTAGAGTGGTGATTGTCCATCTTAATCTATTGACCTACCTTATCCACAAGGTTAAGGCAGATTGTGTGCTCATTATGCAAAACACTTAAAAATAAATAGCTGCAAAGTCATTATTGACCAAAAATCCAAGCTAGTATTGAAAGAGCCTGAGCAATTCAATGTGTTATATTTGGAAAATTACAATCAAATTTACAGAACCAGATTTATTTTTATTTCAAAAGCTTGACAAATACCTATCTTCCTATACTGGTGACCCCTACTTTTTTAGGGTTTATAAATTCTGCTTTAAATCTTGCCTTATCTCCTATATTTCCTCTTGTTCTTCTGATTTGCTTTCTTTAATGAGCTTTGTTTCCTCTTCATGGCTTTTCCAACTTTTGTGTGTCCCAGTAAGGCAGAGAATATTTTTCACTCTAACTTTGACCTCAGGGCAGCCAGACTGACAGCCACCCAGAGCCTGTCTCTCAAAAGGGCAGCGAGAATCAAGAAGCTGTAATCCAACACACACTGCTGGGAGTTGAAATTACGACTGCACGCTTATATTCTTAATTATTTGCTGCATAGGGAATATCAGACTGACACACACCAGGATGCCTTTGCATTTACTGCATGTCTTCTCGAAGAGAGCAATTAGATGATTGATAGCGACTGATGTAGCTGGTTGGGTATTGGAGAGCGTGCACACATGTAAGTTTCTACCCCACACTAAGACGAGTCACCGTCAGTCGGCTAATTGCTTTATGCTCCAACTCGCTGGATTTGTGGACAGAATCACTATTCAATTAGAAAATAGAGCTTCTCTTCATTGTCCCACGAGCCTGAAGCCTCAGACTGATGCAGACTCATGTTTTAAATTTGAAAAATGTCTATTTGTCATCAGCATCTTGTTTACAGGTTTCTCTTTAACTTGAATGTCAGTGAATACCAATTGGCCCCTCTATTTCTGATGCTTTCATCATTTTCCATGAAATTACACTGCTGTAAAAGCACATGCTTGGTAATTCATGGAACACCTTGTTAAAATTTGTGCCAGTTTCGTCTTGTTGGTAGTTCAGCAAATGTCTATAATTGAACAGATTAATTAGTTCAGTAAGTAAGGCATGGGCCAGAATGAGATTCTCACTGTGTGATAACCTTGAGTAAAAATTTGAGTAAAAACAGTTTCACAGTATTAGCACAAAAAATGAAAACATTTTTAATATCTTCTGATTGGATTTCTTTAAAACAGAAAAGGACAGTCTAACAAGCTGATATTAACTGACTAGTTAGCCAGGTGATTAGCTAATTCAGCTAGTCTGCTGCTGTAGAGAGCCTGTCAAGATGCTAACTTTACTTTGAATGTGCTTTAGTCCTTTGGTTTCCACTCTGATTTTCATCCTGTGTCTTTCGAAATGGCTGACTATTTCTCTGATAACCAGAAGAAATGAGCGCAAGGGGTGGTGCACCACACCAGATAGGGGAGGATCACTCACTCAGGAACCTTCACTGGCATTTTATTAAACTTTAAATCATAGGAGTGATATGTAGGACATTTTCATTGGTTTAAAACCTTTTAAAACTGTAGAATATCTTGAGACCAGTAACCTGCCCTTGCCTATAAGACATGTAATTGTGTTCCTTACAGTGTTTTCTACAAGCTTCTTGTTCCTTTTTAAGCTTTCTAGGATTTTGATCAGGCTTTAAAAGAGATGGCGAAATCCAACCAAAGACCTGAATTGTTTCAGTGACTCTTAATACAACAAGCTGCACCATGCATTACGTCTTATCCAAGGTTAAATTCAATGGACCGTGAAATAAATTGTTTTATTGCAGTTCCATAATAAAAAGTCTTTTCTGTCCCACAATCAGAAAGGACAGAAAATGGATTTTAGCTGGTGCTGCATGTTATGGTTCGCTGCTGTTTCTGTCATTTTCGATATAGCACTGACCCACATACAGAGAACACTCAGAGGAAACGAGCTGAAAGTGTAACGGTGTTTATTTACAGTACGTGAACACAGGGACTTGAATGGGTAAATTTGCCAATAAGTAAATGCCGTCAAGTCACCAGGGGTAGAGGGAGTCAGAACCTGGGTGTGCGAAGCTAGGTTGTCCAGATGCTTCAGTACGAGCTGGGGAGTGAATACTGGTGAGTTCATGAGAGAGGCAGCAGGGGAGACTGGGGAGCATCTTCTCCAGATCAATAAGTACTGGTGCCCCCCAGGGATGTGTTCTATCCCCACTCTCTGTACACAAATGACTGCACCTCACCGGACTCGTCCGTGAAACTCCTTAAGTTTGCAGATGACACCACTGTCATTGGACTGATCCAGGATGGAGATGAGTCTGCATACAGACAGCAAGTGGATCGGCTGGTACACTGGTGCTGTCAGAACTACCTTGAACTCAACCCACTCAAGACTGTGGAAATGGTGGAGGACTTTCGGAGAACACCAACCCCCCCCCCCCACCATCCTCAACAACACTGTATTGGCCGTGGACCACTTCAGGTTCTTAGGAACCACCATCTCTGAGGACCTGAGATGGTCTTCACACATAGACACTGTTTGAAAGAAGGCCCAGCAGAGACTGTACTTCCTGAGGCAACTCAAGAAGTTCAACCTTCCACAGGAGCTGCTGGTCATCTTCTCCACTGCCATCATTCAATCTGTCCTGTCTTCATCCATCTCAGTGTGGTTTGGCTCATCCACAAAACAGGACAGGTCCAGACTGCAACGAATAATCAGGCATGCAGAGAGAATAATCAGAGCTGACCTTCCCTCCATCCAGGACTTATACAGGTCTATGGTCAGGAAAAGAGCTGCTAAAATCTCTGCAGACCCCACACACCTGCACATAAACTGTTTAGTTTTACCTTCAGGCCGTCGCTACAGAGCACTGTTCACTAAAACCAGCCGCCACAAAGACAGTTTCTTCCCCCAGGCTGTTTCTCTGATGAACATTCAATAGAGTACAGAACAACAGCATACAGATGTTGCAAATGCACCTTTTTATTATATATGTGTATATTGTACATTGTAAATATGTATATTCTGTAATGCAAAAACAGAACAAAAGAGTAAAGTGTACCGGAGTCAAATTGCTTGTTTGTATGTACGAACTTGGCAATAAAGCTGAATCTGATTCTGAGTTCAATGTTCAAGTACTTGAGTTGGAGGGTGGTCAGGGTATGCCTCTGCCTTGGTTCATTAGTCGGGAATTTCCAGGAAGCTGCCAGCTTAATCCAAAACACGAAATCCAGAACGTAATCCACAAAACGTAGGTAAACTTGAGCGTCCAGGAAATCACTGGAGCCAAAGACGACGCTCAACGAAGATAAACAAGGTTCAGGTTTCAGCCTGTGAAAAATCATACACAATGTCAGCAAAGATTCATGGAACGAAGCATAGCTTGAGTAGTGGCTAGGTTTGTTACCACTGAAGGCAAACACTCTGGCATCGAAGTGCTGGCAGCCTCCTGTTTAAATACTCCTCAAGGCAATCAGCAGATCAGTCACACCTGTCACCCCGTGCACCTGAGAAATTCTGGAACCTAAAAACAAAGTGAACACAAACACACACACACACACACACACACACACACAAAAACCCAGAACCCTGACAGTTTCAGTTTTGATCATTTCTTTATTATTGTTAGAAAGGTCTTGACCTTTTCTATTCATATTAGTTCATTACTTTGTGTTTAGTTTGTTTCATATTGTCTTCTTCCCTCTGTGTATTTTATTCCCTCTGTTTATCTTATTTTACTGTTAGGACCTTTTCCTTTTGATTTGTAGATCCTTTTGTATTTAGCTCCCTGTGAATTATCTGTGTTTCCTTTTCACCTTCCCTCAGGCTCACTGTTTGGCTATCCTCCACAGCCATCCCACATTCCCCTGGTTAAACTCATAAGCTCACTGGTTTTCATTGTTCATTACTGGTTCATTCTGATACTGTGCCCATGCATCATGTCCTGCTCTCTCTGTGATCCCTCTGTTAGTTCTCCTTGTTATTTATCTGTAAAATTCTGCTGTCTTGCATCACTGTCAGGCTGTGCGCTTTGGTCCTTTCCACACCACAAACATGACACTGTGCGTTTTGGTCTCATGAGACTTAGGACTTGGCTCAACAGATGCTCCAAGAGGGTCTGGTATGAAACAAAGTTTGAACACATGGAATGGCTCTGTAAAGTATGGTGGAAGATGTGTGATGCTGTGGACCCGTTTCTCTCCCTTAGGCCTAATGCCCTGGGATCCTTGGTACTGCATGACATCATGAACCCTTTGAAGTATCAGAATATTTTCAATAAAAATCTGGTGGCCCATGGAGGAAAACCTAACATGGGTTTTCAGTGGGTCCTTTGGTGGGCTAATTATCCAAAACATCTGGCCAAATCATGACAGAAATATTTAGAAGACAAAATCAGCTTTCTACCTCAGCCATCTCAGTCCTCAGTCATAAATCCTTAGGAAAGAAAAAAAGACATGCGTAGGTGATTGAAGAAAAGAAAGCCAGGACTCTGGAGGATCTAGAGAGGTTCTATGAGAAATAAGGGTACTAAAAAATCTCATTTTTTAAGAAGGATTTCTTTCAGAATTGAAATAATTTACTCAAAGTACAGTGCGGTTATGCTATTAAAAGAAAGGATTGATCTATTTCAAAACCCTTTACACATTTACATAAAGATAAGCTATAACTGTAAAAGGTATGTGCCAATGCTAACAAAAATGTCATTAAATTAGACTAAATTATATTGATGTTGTTTGCAGGCCAGTTCAATATTTTTCCTCTGTAGTCTAGCTCAATAGCATATTGGCTATGAAAGGAAAATAGTCCCTCGATTAGTGGCTTTCATCACAGAATGACTCCACACCTGTGTTATTTTCTAATGCAACCTGTGATGCTGAGGTGGCCTCGACTGGCTGCTTGTCATGTTAAAATTATAAGAAATGTACCATTTTAGCTGATTTTCATCATCAAACTTAACAAAAGCAACTTAACATCAGACAATAAAACTAAAGCCATGACATAGTTTTACTTTATGGTTTATGCTTTTTGGCCGATCTAATGCATAGATAATTGCTTTTAGCAATGCTGTAGACAAGGCAGTAGCAGTAGCAATAGTTGTATACAGGTCCTTCTCAAAATATTAGCATATTGTGATAAAGTTCATTATTTTCCATAATGTCATGATGAAAATTTAACATTCATATATTTTAGATTCATTGCACACTAACTGAAATATTTCAGGTCTTTTATTGTCTTAATACGGATGATTTTGGCATACAGCTCATGAAAACCCAAAATTCCTATCTCACAAAATTAGCATATTTCATCCGACCAATAAAAGAAAAGTGTTTTTAATACAAAAAACGTCAACCTTCAAATAATCATGTACAGTTATGCACTCAATACTTGGTCGGGAATCCTTTGGCAGAAATGACTGCTTCAATGCGGCGTGGCATGGAGGCAATCAGCCTGTGGCACTGCTGAGGTCTTATGGAGGCCCAGGATGCTTCGATAGCGGCCTTTAGCTCATCCAGAGTGTTGGGTCTTGAGTCTCTCAACGTTCTCTTCACAATATCCCACAGATTCTCTATGGGGTTCAGGTCAGGAGAGTTGGCAGGCCAATTGAGCACAGTGATACCATGGTCAGTAAACCATTTACCAGTGGTTTTGGCACTGTGAGCAGGTGCCAGGTCGTGCTGAAAAATGAAATCTTCATCTCCATAAAGCGTTTCAGCAGATGGAAGCATGAAGTGCTCCAAAATCTCCTGATAGCTAGCTGCATTGACCCTGCCCTTGATAAAACACAGTGGACCAACACCAGCAGCTGACACGGCACCCCAGACCATCACTGACTGTGGGTACTTGACACTGGACTTCTGGCATTTTGGCATTTCCTTCTCCCCAGTCTTCCTCCAGACTCTGGCACCTTGATTTCCGAATGACATGCAAAATTTGCTTTCATCCAAAAAAAGTACTTTGGACCACTGAGCAACAGTCCAGTGCTGCTTCTCTGTAGCCCAGGACTGGGGAATGCGGCACCTGTAGCCCATTTCCTGCACACGCCTGTGCACGGTGGCTCTGGATGTTTCTACTCCAGACTCAGTCCACTGCTTCTGCAGGTCCCCCAAGGTCTGGAATCGGCCCTTCTCCACAATCTTCCTCAGGGTCCGGTCACCTCTTCTCGTTGTGCAGCGTTTTCTGCCACACTTTTTCCTTCCCACAGACTTCCCACTGAGGTGCCTTGATACAGCACTCTGGGAACAGCCTATTCGTTCAGAAATTTCTTTCTGTGTCTTACCCTCTTGCTTGAGGGTGTCAATAGTGGCCTTCTGGACAGCAGTCAGGTCGGCAGTCTTACCCATGATTGGGGTTTTGAGTGATGAACCAGGCTGGGAGTTTTAAAGGCCTCAGGAATCTTTTGCAGGTGTTTAGAGTTAACTCGTTGATTCAGATGATTAGGTTCATAGCTCGTTTAGAGACCCTTTTAATGATATGCTAATTTTGTGAGATAGGAATTTTGGGTTTTCATGAGCTGTATGCCAAAATCATCCGTATTAAGACAATAAAAGACCTGAAATATTTCAGTTAGTGTGCAATGAATCTAAAATATATGAATGTTAAATTTTCATCATGACATGATGGAAAATAATTAACTTTATCACAATATGCTAATATTTTGAGAAGGACCTGTATATGCGGTAGATAATAGCATTTGGGGTTTTACTGATACTAATCTAATTTAGTACTTAATAAGACATTATTGATCTGTTTTTGCATTGCCTCTGTCGTTAACAGATTAGCATTGCAATTTGTAATCACATTGAGCATACCTTGCTTCACAAAACATTCTTGAAAAAGTGAAAACATTTATTTTTCTGGTCATGCAGTTGAAATGCTATTCCTTCTGAGTTAACAGAACATGGAAAAAATAAGAACAATAATTATGTAAATTACTTTAGAAATTGTCAATTCAAAAACAGGCATACTGATGAGGCGGTACTACTAAAAACTGCTTTTCCAACAAATTACATCTACATCAGCCATGAGTCAGTTGTTATGAGTACATTATATGAAGTATGAATGAGTAATTTGTCTTATAAAGAGTTTGTTATCTCATATTCTTTCTGCCAAGAAGATTGTCTTATGTTTCAGTATGTATCACATTTTTGTGATTTTGAATTTTGGATCTAAACTTCGTTTTGTGCACAAACAGAAACATTATTTACACAAACATCGCAGTAATATTTAGTTTGTTTTGCAGCAGTTGTTTTCTTTATAATTACCAAGCAGGATTAAAGGTTCTCTTTTTAAAAACAAACTTTTCCTCAAGTGTCATCAGGCAGGATGCAGAGATGCACACAGCAGACTTCTAGACATGGTGATTGGCAGGTGTAGGGCTGCGTGTCCTTCCTGATAAGGTCTTCGGTGTGGAGCCAATTTTTGTTCAGACTGAGGAGTCACTACAGAGTATGAATCACATCAAAAGTCAAGGACTTGGCCTGAATATCAATCGAATCATTACTTCTCGTTTTCGCTTCTCGCTCTCCTCAGGATTCAGATAAAATGTTACCCTGCCCATGGAATGCATTCCCATATATTTGGAGGTAAGAAACTCATCATGGAAAACCTTCTAGTGGGAGCTAAACTGAACATGCTCCTTGGAAAAATGCAGTCCTGAGTGTTCATTAACAGCAGCAGTAAGACATTAATGGCCATAAATCTTTGAAAAAAATACCAAAAAGCACAGACAGAAAGAAAAACTAAAACCTCTGTTTCAGTAGTGATTTTTGGTCATAATGGCTTTGTTTCGATCCTGTGGGTAAAAAAACTTTAAAAAAGTCCTTACAATATGTTTGCATTGGAGGCTCAGGCCAATTTTCAAATCTTAGATTCAAGAAGATCATTGTGGCTTGTCCTTGGAACAATGGACCAGATCTTTACCCTTGCAGAGTTGCTTATTTAGTCACAGGTTGTCTGGTCCACATGTGTTTTCTGGATCTGGTTAAGGCTTACAACCATGAGTCCTGTGAGGTATTTTGTGGATGGTGCTGCAAGAGTATGGGTCGCTAGAGTTCCTTTTAAGGGCTAACCAGTCCTTGTATAACAAAACTGCCCCCTAGTTCACACTGACTCTGTCGCTAATAGAAGCCATTCAAGTCAGTGAGGTTATTCACACTGGTTCCGTGGTGCTGCAGCATGACAGAGAGCCCCCCTCCGTTGTCGGTGAGAAATATGGGACAAGTTTATTTTTGACGGATAACGGAGCAAAAACGCTCGAATTTCAATGGGGGTAGAATTCACGGATGAAGGAGCTGTTGTCGGATGCATTAACAGATCCCAAACGCAAAGATTTATCCAGTGTGAATTGCCAAACAGCACAATTTGCAACAGATGACGGAGCAGACACAGGACGTAGTTAGTGCAAACTAGGAATAAGATCATTTTCAACATTCTTTGCACAAAAACGAGAGACAGTTAGAAAAATAACCAATCAATCAATCATTGTAGAACTTTAAAGTTGAACCCAACTATATTTTAGTCATGGATATTGATGCAATAAAACAAAAGAGGTAGATTTTAAGGAGTATTTTCATTACACAATATCACAACATTTATTGTCCTTTTCTAGTCAGAACAGACATGGAAAACTAAGGTCTTCTAAAGCCCCAGAGCTTTATGGCTTGACATAAGACCTAATTTTACATTTTTTTACACTATGACTGTCTTGCTGAACACAAATTGAAACACATTTTTTGTCAACCAATGGTAAAAGTGCCACAGTTTGAGAGTGATGGGTTCACCCTCTTTCAGGAAGTCATCACCTCTAGTTGGAGTTACCGTCCCATCATCATTGCACGTTCTGCCATATTAATTCCTGATATTAAAGAGGAAAATAGCATAATCAGAATTGGCTGTCTTTTATAATATTATTTTTCTTTTTTTCATTTTAGTCCTAGGATTATTACAATTGTAATTAATATCATTATTAAAAACAACCATGAAAAGTTCTGGGTCAAAAACAAAATGCATGAAAGGGTTTTATTTAAATGTGTGGGTGTCTGAAGAGCCCTATATACTCGTTGCTTCCATCCCTGGAAGCTCTTGCATTTTTTGCAGTAGTCCTAGATAATCTTTTTAGTGGGACATAAAGCCTCGTGTGGTGGAATAATTCTCAGAGCTCTCAGTGACTCTCATTAGCAAATCATTTTATTTTCTTCTGAATTTACAGACATCAGTGGGCAGAAATTCTTTCTGGTATTAGGAGGTTTGGAAACTATTGTGGTGAAATTAGATACTGGTATGTACATCAAATTTAGGTGTATTTGCCTTCCTTCTTTAAAAAAAACAAAAAGTCCCTTTTTATTGATTTTATTGAAATTGCAACAATCTCAGAGACTTGTGAGCAAAGTAGACTTGGTAATAAATGACTGATGGGTTCCAACCTGGCCCTAACAACTTATTTGACTTTTCTTTCATATTTTATGAACTAAAGCCATTCTTTTTGACTGGTTTTAAACATAATGTATTTGGAAGCATTACCTTTCTGTCATATTGTAACCGTTTATGGGTTTTTAAGGCCTTGTGAGAGCTTGTTGAACGTGTGATGGAAATTCTTGCAGTAAGCATTCCAAAGTGTATGACCTTTGGGTTACCTCACTCCTGTGAACATCTGTGTTAGAGGAGGAAGCTGTAAAAGCCATTATCAGAAGTTTAATGGTTAAGGACATTTGTTACGGTGATGCCTCGGGGAGAGTAGATGGTTGTTCCTAGGTAACCTTCTCACCTCTGAACCCGAGAAGGGTCTGGGGTCGTAAAACACAGACTCTTTGCAGTTGAGATAATACTGTCATGTTCTGGTATAAATACTGTGTGTAAATGTTGTTCGGGGCTCTGTTTCACTGACTAACCTCAGTGTCAGGGTCTTCAAATGCTGAATGCCTTTGAATAAAACTTATAAAGACAAAGTCTGGATTTTCTCTTGTTCTGAGTCAACTTCTACCCACTTTGATAAGAAAATTCCACAACAAACATTCACAAACAAATGAATAATAATGAGGTGTTTATATTCTCCTGTCCAGTGGCTTTACAGCCCTTCTGAGAAAACTCAAAGCTCCAGGGGATATGCTAAACTATGAATAATTATATGAAAAATACACAATGCAAAAAAGGCTGTGGGAAATGTACAACGAGCCTTAGACTGAAGACAGGTTTAGGGGATAATCAGTGGTTGGGGTTTAAATTATTCATGTATCTAAATATCTAATACTATATAAAGTGCTTTACATCATTAAAACTAATAGTGTAATGGAAGGTCACTGTCCTTGCTTGCTTTACACAACCTTCAGAGCATCGTTTCTAACACTCAAATGGAATTTGAGTAGTAATGATCTGCTTCCACAAATATTTGTCTATGTGAGTAATTCTCTTTTAGCTGCTCTGGGTTGGAGTCCCCACAGTGGACCATTAGTGGAGCTTTTCCATTTCTTTCCAGTTCCTGTGGATGTACAGGCCAGTGGGTTTTTAATGTCATGTTCATTCCCAGCTACATGGGGAACAGTTGGGTCCCAGAAGATATTCAGGGAGAAACAAATATACCAGGAGGACATATTTTATTTAAATCTTGCAGAGTTGCAGAGCCAGTTGGGCCAGAACATGTACTGTATACTTAGTTCTGGTCAACTTCATTATATATCTAGAATAAGGGATGTCTTTTACATCCTAATGTAACCACATACTTTTAATTGGAAACCACAGGGGAAAGTATTTGTCTTTCCTGTACCAGGATTACAAAAAGCAGAGTTAAAGAATGGTTCTCCTGGATTCAGGAATATCAAAGAGTAATTAATTTGCTCACCACAGTATTGTACTTGGAATGAGAGGATTCAAAAATTTTAACAGGTATATTAGTACTGTGTACCTTTTAGTTTGTAAACGGCATCCTGAAATCAATAGAAAGTGAGTTTAGAAAGACAGATAACAGTGTATGATCTTGCTGTTTTTGTTGTGTCAGAAGGTCAGCTTCTGCATCATGAAAGTCCACAGGTGCCTAAGTGATGCCAAGTCATGACCAACATACAAAGGGTAAAAAAAGTACAATAAGTGGTGGGGTGGTGGACCAGGGATTGTGTTCCAACCACTTCTCAGCTACAGAGCATTTGGAAAGAAGGGTCTGACCAGTTGTTAACTCTGTGAAACAGTAAACTCCTGGCACGGAGTTTAATTTACCAGTTGCTGGCTTTAATGGACTTGGAGAAGGGTTGCTGCACAACCCTGTCTCCCAGGATATTTTGTGGGCGATACAACAGGAGAATGGAGTAACCGGTATGGGTTGGACTGTGCCTGAACTGCCCCTTCTCAAGGATCCTATTTGTGGGATGCATGGGCAAGACCGTAAAGGAGTTGTGATGGTCAGAGTGATGGTCTGAGAAGCTTAAAGACTCCTTTTATGTTTTGCAGATGAAGTGGTTCTTCTGGCATCTTCAAGCCACAACTTCTATTCCACACTGGATGAGTTTGCCGAGCTGACTCAGCAGGGAGACCTCCAAGCCAGGGATGAGTGTTTACCTCTAGTGATGAAGTTCAAGTGTCATGGTGTCTTGAGTGGAGCAGGAGATGGATAGACTAATTGGTTCCTTCTCTGTAGTGTGGGTTTTATTCTGGTTTTTAAAGGGTGGCCATCTATATTCCAGTCCATGCCTACGTTTATCTCCAGCGGTCATCGGGCGAGAGACACAGACACACACAGGACGGACAGCTATGCAAACACACACGCACCTAGGGGCAATTTAAAGAAACCAATTAACACAACAGTCGTGTTTATCGGCTGTGGGAGGAACCCGCAATACCCGGAGAGAACCCATGCATGCACGGGGAGAACATGCAAACTCCACGCAGAAAGAAGCTTCTTGCTGCAAGGCTACAATGCTACCAACATGCAGCCTTTACTGCATCAGTTAGGGTTAAACAACTTGTTGCCAGCTGAAATGTATTCATCAATGCAATAAATCTTGCATAAAATCTGCGGCTCTAACTGATTTGCTTTGTTAAATCCAAGTCGTGACGTCTTGCTTGAACAGACAGTGTATGTTATCTTGCTCTTCAAGGTTTTATAGTCCCTCAAATGTGATGCTAACAATAATGTGATAGTTCGGGTGATTTGATAGGAGGGCAAAGATGAGCAGTGAATAATAAAAGAAAGTGTTTTGGAACAATCTGGAGTCTAACTCCAGAGGCAGATGATTGATTGCATCTTCTAGCATAGTTTATAGCTCATACCCTGGATAAGTACTTCTTACCACTGAGAAAAGAGAGCTGACTCATTTTAATTATTACACATCATCACATCAAATCAATATTTATTCCCTGATTTAGTACCTTGTAGTTGTTGATATATATTAGTCTGGCACAAAGAAGAGGACTGACTTAAACTATTACTCACTGACAATAAAAGAACAGTTCAGTCTTGCTCCAGGTTGGTTTTAGAGCATCACAGTAGAACATCCAGGCTGGATTTGTTTACATGTGGCATCAAAGCTGTACAGGCAGAAGGTGCATACATCCATCAGCATTTACTGTAAAAATAGGTCTTAAACACACTTATCTCAGTTGGTTTTCTATGGACGTACAATCACGAATTAGTTGAAAGATGTTGCAGAGATGCACAGTGCTGTGTCAAATAAGTGCACTAACACACACGTACATTACAGACCTGTCGGTGTAATTAATCAGTGATGGTGGAATCCTTTCACAGGCCAGAATGTAAAACACTGAATTTAAACGTGGAAAGGACATATCAACTGGTCCTGCATACACAACAAGCTCTCCTTCTGGCATTGTTCCCTTCACAGCTTGCATTGTAAGCTTTGCTTTCTACCAATTAGCAAGCCTCTCTCTCTGAGATGACCATCTCATTTTCCAAATCAATACAAACTGTGGCTTTTATTGGCATAGAGGCATTCCAAGTGTCATCCCTTTGGAAGCTTGTAAAAGGTCAACACGTACACAATAAACCTGGGGATTACCCCTTAACAAGCTCTGGAGTCCAGAAAGGCTTTTATCTCCTGCAGAGAAACACTGATCACACTTAATGGTGTAGGAAATAGACAGGCATGGGGAAAAAAAAAGTTCAGATGCATTACAAGCAACACAACCAGTATCTTATCATACCAGAGTAAAATAAAATACTAGGTGAAGAAAATTGAAGATACAGTTATTAAGTATACCCAATGATTGAGCATTTTGTATCATCTTCTTTCTAACCCGATCAGACATTAAAGAGGTTATCGAGGATTTTACCCCTCCCTGCTTCATCTTGCTCCAGTTTACTGGGGATTAAGTACATTTCTTTCACCTCCTAAAGTCTATTCACAAGTTGTCTAGAGAATATTTTTTTCTTTTTTGGGAACATTGTATAGTCGGTCCTTAGGGTGAACTAAGGACCGACTGTACTCCAGTCGGTCTCCACTCTGCTCTACTCGCCACGAGAAACTTGTTGTGTTCCAGTTGACAGCTAGAGGCTTGAAGCCCCACCTCCAGCTGTCAGCATCGAATGCTGTTCAAAGTTAAATAAACATTCACCGCCAAACATCATGTCGTCTTAAAACAGTGAGGTTGCATTTACCGGCACTGCCGAGGTGGGCAGTTAAATCCGTGGTTTATCATACCTCTGCAAACACTTTCTCATGCCGCTGACATACAGCTGACTTCACTCATGGCCAGTCAGTGAACAGCAGCCAGTTCACATCATATTTCAGCCCTGCTCAGCCTCGACGGGACCTGAAAAGAGTAATGTAAACGGCCACAAAACAGGATGAGTGAACTAGAGCCGGAGCATGGAAAAGGGGCATTGCTGTTAGGCACTCCAAGGACACTATCTTGAATCTTTTCCATTAGGTAAAATGATAAATCTCTGTGTAGTTTGCAAATAGTTTTAGAATCCTTTTCTAGATTTTTTAACGGCAGCAGCTGCTTCTCTAAGCTTGCAGTTCCTTCAGTGCAACAAAAACTGAACTGGATGAAAGGTTATAAGATCTATAAAAAATGTCTTGCACTGAACCCTGTTTGACAAGTTTTTTTCCAACGTGTTTGATAAGTGGCATTTTAGATTTTACTTGAGGTTGTTGCTGTATTTGTTGTGAACTGAGTTTTTCCTGTTCACAGTAGTTAGGGTAATATGGGTTTTTAACTTTCAAAAATGTTGGCAGTCGGTTATAATCAAAACAACATACAAAGGTATTCTAATCTGCTAATGTTGCCGTTTTGAAGCTTTGTTAATAAAATAATATTTTAAAGACATCTTTCTGTTTTCTGCCAAGCATTGGGAAGAGCACATAAAGCCTTAGTTGCTTCTCTAAGTTCATTGCTGATGTTTTTCCGCTTTGGTGTTGCATAAACACCCGGCTAGATGGTTCACAGCAGCAAACTGACTAAATATCTGAAAAAATACAGTACAGACCAAAAGTTTGGACATTCTTTTTCATTTGAAGAGTTGTCTTTATTTTCATGACTATGAATATTGTAGCTTCACACTGAAGCATCAAAACTATGAATTAACACATGTGGAATTATACAGGTCCTTCTCAAAATATTAGCATATTGTGATGAAGTTCATTATTTTCCACAATGTCATGATGAAAATTTAACATTCATATATTTTAGATTCATTGCACACTAACTGAAATATTTCAGGTCTTTTATTGTCTTAATACGGATAATTTTGGCATACAGCTCATGAAAACCCAAAATTCCTATCTCACAAAATTAGCATATCATTAAAAGGGTCTCTAAACGAGCTATGAACCTAATCATCTGAATCAACGAGTTAACTCTAAACACCTGCAAAAGATTCCTGAGGCCTTTAAAACTCCCAGCCTGGTTCATCACTCAAAACCCCAATCATGGGTAAGACTGCCGACCTGACTGCTGTCCAGAAGGCCACTATTGACACCCTCAAGCAAGAGGGTAAGACACAGAAAGAAATTTCTGAACGAATAGGCTGTTCCTAGAGTGCTGTATCAAGGCACCTCAGTGGGAAGTCTGTGGGAAGGAAAAAGTGTGGCAGAAAACGCCGCACAACGAGAAGAGGTGACCGGACCCTGAGGAAGATTGTGGAGAAGGGCCGATTCCAGACCTTGGGGGACCTGCGGAAGCAGTGGACTGAGTCTGGAGTAGAAACATCCAGAGCCACCGTGCACAGGCGTGTGCAGGAAATGGGCTACAGGTGCCGCATTCCCCAGGTCAAGCCACTTTTGAACCAGAAACAGCGGCAGAAGCGCCTGACCTGGGCTACAGAGAAGCAGCACTGGACTGTTGCTCAGTGGTCCAAAGTACTTTTTTCGGATGAAAACAAATTCTGCATGTCATTTGGAAATCAAGGTGCCAGAGTCTGGAGGAAGACTGGGGAGAAGGAAATGCCAAAATGCCAGAAGTCCAGTGTCAAGTACGCACAGTCAGTGATGGTCTGGGGTGCCGTGTCAGCTGCTGGTGTTGGTCCACTGTGTTTTATCAAGGGCAGGGTCAATGCAGCTAGCTATCAGGAGATTTTGGAGCACTTCATGCTTCATGCCTTGATACAGCACTCTGGGAACAGCCTATTCGTTCAGAAATGTCTTTCTGTGTCTTACCCTCTTGCTTGAGGGTGTCAATAGTGGCCTTCTGGACAGCAGTCAGGTCGGCAGTCTTACCCATGATTGGGGTTTTGAGTGATGAACCAGGCTGGGAGTTTTAAAGGCCTCAGGAATCTTTTGCAGGTGTTTAGAGTTAACTCGTTGGTTCAGATGATTAGGTTCATAGCTCGTTTAGAGACCCTTTTAATCATATGCTAATTTTGTGAGATAGGAATTTTGGGTTTTCATGAGCTGTATGCCACAATCATCCGTATTAAGACAATAAAAGACCTGAAATATTTCAGTTAGTGTGCAATGAATCTAAAATATATGAATGATAAATTTTCATCATTACATTATGGAAAATAATGAACTTCATCACAATATGCTAATATTTTGAGAAGGACCTGTATACTGAACAAAAAAGTGTGAAACAACTGAAAATATGTCTTATATTCTAGGTTCTTCAAAGGAGCCACCTTTTGCTTTGATTACTGCTCCTCACACTCTTGGCATTCTGTTGATGAGCTTCAAGAGGTAGTCACCTGAAATGGTTTTCCAACAGTCTTGAAGGAGTTCCCAGAGATGCTTAGCACTTGTTGGACCTTTTGCCTTCCCTCTGCGGTCCAGCTCACCCCAAACCATCTCAATTGGGTTCAGGTCCGGTGACTGTGGAGGTCAGGTCATCTGGCGCAGCACCCCATCACTCTCCTTCTTGGTCAAATAGCCCTTACACAGCCTGGAGGTGTGTTTGGGGTCATTGTCCTGTTGAAAAATAAATGATGGTCCAACTAAACGCAAACCGGATGGAATAGCATGCCGCTGCAAGATGCTGTGGTAGCCATGCTGGTTCAGTATGCCTTCAATTTTGAATAAATCCCCAACAGTCTCACCATCAAAGCACCCCCACACCATCACACCTCCTCCTCCGTGCTTCATGGTGGGAAACAGGCATGTAGAGTCCATCCGTTCACCTCTTCTGCGCCGCACAAAGACACGGTGGTTGGAACCAAAGATCTCAAACTTGGACTCATCAGACCAAAGCACAAATTTCCACTGGTCTAATGTCCATTCCTTGTGTTCTTTAGCCCAAACAAGTCTCTTCTAACTCTCTTCAAACTTTTGGTCTGTACTGTATATATAGGGCAACTGACACATTTTGGTAAATATTCATGTTTTAAACCACAATGTCAGTTTACTATTCCTGTTTTCTAAAGATAACCTATTATAGACCAGGTGGTAATTCACTGGTATAATTAGCATTTGCATGTGTGAAAGTTAACAGGTTTCAATGTTCTCAGTTTTCCCCATTTGGAATTTCATATTATAAATTAGTGTGAATATTTTGACGCCTTTTTTTCTCACTGCATAATTATGTGAATAAACTTGGCTCACATTGGCTGTGTCCACTTTTTATCTTTCACATCATTACAGTCAGCTGAGTTACAACTAACCCACCGACTTCATCATCAAACTCTGAGGAATGTTGTGTTCACATAATGATTTATTCTGAGGTGTTCTCCATTTCTCCATTAATTATTACTGGTGCTAATAATAGCTGTAATGAGGCAAAGATGCCGATTAAATTTCAGAGGCTGTCGGGACATTTAAATCAGCCCACAAACTTGGTTGTTGTTGCATTTCCTTGCTAAAGTACTTCATTTGCCCTGCAAAACCTTGGTACTAAAATGCCTTCTTAGGTCTGCAGTAATTATTTTGTACATTGTGTGCTGTTTACTTACATGCGTCTGATTTATGTCATTGGACAGCAGAACAAAATAAGGAATTACACGTAAGTGGGTCTCAGTTCAACTTGTTGACAGGAACATTATAGTAAAACTGTTGAATTATTTATGTTAATTGGCGAAGCGTGTTAGTTGTTACCAATAATTACATTTATTTGGTGCTAAATTTCAAACACTTAACCACAAGCAAACAATTTTAGCATCTTACCAGTGTCTGCAACTTGTACTATGCCCTAGCTTTGCATTACTTCTGCAGCAAAGGTCTAAGCATTTCACTGTTTGATAACAAACTGTCAGTGAAAAGAAAGAAAGCTAGTCAGTTCTGAGGGTTCTCTCGGTGTTATAGGATCCGTTGGCTTCTATATGGAGCAACTATAGAAAATGCATCTCTTCTTTGAGTTGTTGGTTGTATCACAGCTGGCAACGTATGTTCACAGAGCTTCATGTTTGCCATGTGTTGAGTGTGTTATAATTACAGTGGAGCTGGATGGATGTGTGTGTTAAGAACATGTACTTGAAATAGTGTAGAGAAGGAGCGCTAAGAGGCAAAAACACCTGCAGCAGATGTTTTCTCTGTGCCTTAACGGCAGGTAGAGGAGCATGTGGAAGCAGGTAAAGCAGGCATAGCCATAGTTTTTATTTTTGCTTCCTTTGAGTGATTGTAAGAAATAATAACGAGCAATATTACCCTTAGTATGTGTTCTACAATAATCCATAAGTGCATCTGTGTTAAATATTCAGTTCATATTTCTTGCAGTCTATGAGTAGCTTTTTTTAAAATAATCTGTGGAATATCACTTATCCATACATCATTTATTTAGTTTATTTATTTAGTTTTAGCCTGTTTCCTATATTCATGCTACATAATCTCATAAGCAGCGAAGATTTAGGCAAAGATCATTTTTGGAACCAAACCAAAGATCACACAATCTCAAACTCTCCTTTAGATTGAGGTTGGTGGACACTGTTAAGCTTTTTAAAAAGCAACTAAAACTATTTAACTATTTGGGTGTACTAAAGTTTAAAGTTTAAAATTTTCTTCTATACAGCACTTTGTGATTTACGTCTTGAAAGGTGCTATATATATGAAGTTTTAATTATTTACTATACCGAGGTGAGTGAATCTTGATCAGTGCAGACAGAGAATCTTCCTAATGTAGCATAAAATGTGTGAATTTTAATATTAGGTCGTGGTTGTGACATTTGCATAGTGTGAATACAGCTATTGTAGCAGTGTGCTGAATATACTGCGTCTACAAGTCTTGATGCTCACCCCTTGGAAGTATTTCATCATCACATAAAAAAAATAATTTAGATTGGGACAATGGTCCAGTAAAATGATTGGACAGAAAATGAAAAATAAAAAGCCTCCAACGTCCAAAGCAAAATCTTGAAAGATGTTGAGAAATTCTGGCAAAGCTTTTTACTATTGACCACAACATATTCTGGCTTTTTAAAACAAAGTCATTTAAAGGTTTGCACAGTAATGTAGATTTGTAAAAAGGATGTGACTGTCACCATTCGAGCAAAAAGGAAACTGCAGCACAACTGTTTCCTATCTGAGATCTTTACTAAAAACAGTTTCATTTTTGTCTTTATAAATCCTAATTTAAAGCTTCTGAGATCTCTGTTGCTTTTCTTCACTTTCCAGAAAAACCTACATACAGGTCCTTCTCAAAATATTAGCATATTGTGATAAAGTTCATTATTTTCCATAATGTCATGATGAAAATTTAACATTCATATATTTTAGATTCATTGCACACTAACTGAAATATTTCAGGTCTTTTATTGTCTTAATACGGATGATTTTGGCATACAGCTCATGAAAACCCAAAATTCCTATCTCACAAAATTAGCATATCATTAAAAGGGTCTCTAAACGAGCTATGAACCTAATCATCTGAATCAACGAGTTAACTCTAAACACCTGCAAAAGATTCCTGAGGCCTTTAAAACTCCCAGCCTGGTTCATCACTCAAAACCCCAATCATGGGTAAGACTGCCGACCTGACTGCTGTCCAGAAGGCCACTATTGACACCCTCAAGCAAGAGGGTAAGACACAGAAAGAAATTTCTGAACGAATAGGCTGTTCCCAGAGTGCTGTATCAAGGCACCTCAGTGGGAAGTCTGTGGGAAGGAAAAAGTGTGGCAGAAAACGCTGCACAACGAGAAGAGGTGACCGGACCCTGAGGAAGATTGTGGAGAAGGGCCGATTCCAGACCTTGGGGGACCTGCGGAAGCAGTGGACTGAGTCTGGAGTAGAAACATCCAGAGCCACCGTGCACAGGCGTGTGCAGGAAATGGGCTACAGGTGCCGCATTCCCCAGGTCAAGCCACTTTTGAACCAGAAACAGCGGCAGAAGCGCCTGACCTGGGCTACAGATAAGCAGCACTGGACTGTTGCTCAGTGGTCCAAAGTACTTTTTTCGGATGAAAGCAAATTCTGCATGTCATTCAGAAATCAAGGTGCCAGAGTCTGGAGGAAGACTGGGGAGAAGGAAATGCCAAAATGCCAGAAGTCCAGTGTCAAGTACCCACAGTCAGTGATGGTCTGGGGTGCCGTGTCAGCTGCTGGTGTTGGTCCACTGTGTTTTATCAAGGGCAGGGTCAATGCAGCTAGCTATCAGGAGATTTTGGAGCATTTCATGCTTCCATCTGCTGAAAAGCTTTATGGAGATGAAGATTTCATTTTTCAGCACGACCTGGCACCTGCTCACAGTGCCAAAACCACTGGTAAATGGTTTACTGACCATGGTATCACTGTGCTCAATTGGCCTGCCAACTCTCCTGACCTGAACCCCATAGAGAATCTGTGGGATATTGTGAAGAGAACGTTGAGAGACTCAAGACCCAACACTCTGGATGAGCTAAAGGCCGCTATCGAAGCATCCTGGGCCTCCATAAGACCTCAGCAGTGCCACAGGCTGATTGCCTCCATGCCACGCCGCATTGAAGCAGTCATTTCTGCAAAAGGATTCCCGACCAAGTATTGAGTGCATAACTGTACATGATTATTTGAAGGTTGACGTTTTTTGTATTAAAAACACTTTTATTTTATTGGTCGGATGAAATATGCTAATTTTGTGAGATAGGAATTTTGGGTTTTCATGAGCTGTATGCCAAAATCATCCGTATTAAGACAATAAAAGACCTGAAATATTTCAGTTAGTGTGCAATGAATCTAAAATATATGAATGTTAAATTTTCATCATGACATTATGGAAAATAATGAACTTTATCACAATATGCTAATATTTTGAGAAGGACCTGTATATTAGATGTGCATCCCTTATATCCAGTCTTCCACATCCAGCACTGTACAACTTTATTACTTAAAGTACATCTTCCTTCCATACAGGAAATGAAAACTGTCTGTTTTTAGGACACTGGAAGTTATATTTATTTCCTGGACGTCTCTGTGGGATTTGTTAGTCTATGTGATCATTGGACCAATAAATGGATGGTTTATCAACGAGCGCAAACGAAGGACAATACAGTAGCAGATTGTAACAGAAAGGACTGCAAAATGACATATCGCTTAATAAAACCTGAGCTGAGAGAAAATAAGAGTACAATAAGGCTTTATTTCTCCCCGCTTCGCCTAATCTCCTGTGATCTATCCCGACATAAAGTAAAAGGAAGAATGATATCAAACAATGTGCCTCTCACAATGGTTCCTACATGCTGCAAACTCACTGGTAGACAATACTTTTCTTACTCTTTTTTTTTTTTCCTTATTACTGCTGCTGATGTACTATGCTTGGCAAATCTACTTGGCCAGTGAGCCATAGCTGCTACACAGGAGCAAATGCTTTTGTGTATTCATTTTTGTGTATAGCTGTAAAGTTATTAAACCTGCTGCTGTTCCTTTTTAAAAGGGAACTGGAATGTTTTTTGCTGTTCATGTTGGATTCATCTGTGTGTTTGTCTCTGCCTTTTTGGGCCAGAGTACTGCAGAGGTAAATCAGCACCTCCTACAGCCTTTATGTCCCACAAAGCTCCCATACCACCTGAATGCAGTCCCCATGAGTGTAGTTCCCTGCCTGCTCTCCTCTTTCACACTTTGTAGCTTTAAAGACACGTTTGTTCTCTGCAACTGTCAAATTAAAGCTAGATAGATAGATAGTGTTGAGATAAAATAATGCTATCACTGATATTCTTGCGGCCTCAACCTCTCCCAGTCCGGATGTCGTGAGAAAGAACAGATGAAGAGCAGGAAATTAAGATTAACGCAAGTTTAATTTGGAAGATAATAAGTCCAATGATTTCTAATGCAAAATGAATATACAAAATAACACAATGAAATAAAATTGAGGGTTCATCCTCCTTGGCATCTTTGGCAGCAGCTCCCTTTGAAGGCAGTCACCACATCTGCCGACCTCCCTGAAAACAATACAGAAACAGTTTAGAGGAATCAGAATCAATCACTATCATAGCTGGAAGGTCATACTGGAAGGCAAAACAAGTAAATGCCTTCCAGTAAATACAAAGAAAAGTAAATATGTTTCTTCAAAACACTATCTATTTCTCTCTCTATATATATTATATTTATCTCTCTCTCTCTCTCATATATATATATATATATATATATATATATATATATGATTTCTGATCACTTTGATTAGATTTTGTTTTGATAGCCTCCCCTTGAACCAGTCAGCTCCAGCACTCCAAATCAACAAGAATAGAGCAGTGTTACCTTTGATTGTTTAAAAGTATTTTTTGTTACTGTTCTGTGTATTGATGCTTATATGTTCCAGTAATAATTCTTAATTTCTTGTTCTGTCTTGAGATAGATTTTAATATCTACTTCAACTTCACCTATGACTAGCAAATGCAAAACTGTCAGGGTCTGAACTGCTGATCATGTCAGTAATCAGTTTCCTCACTAGGTGTTGCAGAAGTCCTGGAATCTGGAGGCTGACAGGTGCAGCCTATCTGGTCATCAGCCACGGTGCTATAAGAAAGAGGACTGCCAGCACTTCAGCGGCTGACTGTTTTACCCCTGTGGTCTTGCTCTATGCATCGTTACCTTGGTTTCGAAGAATCTTTGGAAAGTCCCACAGACCGTGAACCTCACCGAACATCTTACCTTGGGTGGCAGCCCGACCGGATCAGAGTACCGTTTCAGTTGCGAACCTTGTCCACCCTCCTCGAAGGATTACCTCCCTGGCTCCTGTCAGCACCTCACTCTGGATCAGCACTCAGTCCCGACACGTTCTCTCCCTGGTGGATACCGATGCCCCATCAGTAAGCATATCTGCAAACTGCGTTTTGTTTCCATTATCTATTACTTACCCGTGTTCCTCCCCATCACAGTTCAGCCTGGCTTCCTTGTCACCGGACCCTCGTTCCAGTTCTTAAATAGAATAACTAAAACGTTCTTGGTTTCTGAGTGTTCTCTGCATGTGGGTGAAGTCGGCAGTCAGAACCATGACAGAACAGTCAGCCCAGCCGGACCCAGCAGAGGCACTCCGTAGGGCAGTTTCTGATCACAGTCGGCAGATAGATTTCCACAGTGCGACCCTCCAGTCGCTTCTCGAGCAACAGCAGCGGGCTAATAGATCAGATGGCTACTATGTTACAGCGTGTTCTGAACCTTACATCCTCCACCACCACCGGAGGCGCTGCCGAGACATCGGCCGCCCGACTTCTTCCTCAGGTGCTTAATGTCACTTCCCCTAACCCAGAAAAATGTTCTGGTGAGCTAGGAAATTGTGGTGGCTTTCTTTTACAGTGTGCTTTGGTGTTTAACCGATCCCCTCATGCTTTCCCTCATGACGCTACTAGGATTTCGTTTATTTTAGGGCTTTTGACTGGTAGAGCACTCCGTTGGGCGGAGTCACGTTTCACCAACCCCACACGTTTTGACTGCACGTTTGATCAATTTCTGTCAGAGTTTAAGCAGGTTTTTGAGGTGGCAGTGGATCAGACCGCTGTTGCTCGCCAATTATGGACCATGAAACAACGTAACCGGCCCCTGGCTGACTTCACCATAGATTTTCGTACTGCAGCAGCCACTTCAGGCTGGAATACTACTACACTAAAGACAGCCTTTTTCCATGCTCTAGATGAGGCTCTAAAAGATGAGTTGGCTCTAGTTGATGAACCGGAGGAGCTTAACAAGTATATTGCCCTGGCGGTCCGTTTGGACGCCAGGATGAGGGAAAGGAGACGCACTTGTGTAGAACGAGGCGCTCAGAGGTCCATACAATCATCCCCTCCATGCTCCTCCGCTCCTTCCACAGCCATTCATTTTCCTGACCCTGAACCCATGCAGTTGGGTAGAGCGCGCCTGTCTCCTGACGAGCGGCAACGCCGCCTTGAGGCTCACCAGCGTTTTTACTGTGGCTCTTCCGCTCACCTAGTGTCAGTTTGTCCTGCTCGGCCAAAAGAGAGAGGCCGCCGGTTATAGGGGGGCAACTGGTCGTGACTTAAATCTTAAGGCCTCTAGATTTACTTTACCTGCCATGATGGTATTAAATCAGAACTCTTTGCCTTTAACGGCTCTGTTAGACTCAGGATGTGAGCTGAACCTGATAGATCGGACCTTAGTGACCCAGCTTAACTTAGAGTTAGCGCATCTGCCCACTCCACGCATGGTCTTGGCTTTGGACGGACAGGCATTGCACAGCATCACCCACTGCACCAGACCTTTAGAATTAGTGTTATCAGGGAACCTTAGAGAGCTCATCTCCATACATGTTTTTCCGGTTTCACAGAGCGATTTGATTCTGGGTTTCCCCTGGTTACGGGACCACAACCCCCACTTAAACTGGATTGAACTCAGGGTAGACACCTGGTCCGACCGTTGCCTGTCGACCTGTTTAAGGTCAGCTGTTATCCCTAGAACCCGTCCTGGGGAGACCGAAGCGATCGAACCAGCAGATTTAGCCAGGGTTCCCCCCGAATACCATGACCTTCTACAGGTTTTTAGTAAGGTCGTGCATTGTCATTGCCCAGCCACCGCCCCTACGACTGTGCTATTGAGCTTCTGCCCAGGGCTCCATTACCCACTAGCCGCTTTTTTAAGATCTCTCAGCCCAAACGTCTAGTTATGGAGAAATACTTAGCTGACTCCTTAGCTGCTGGCATCATCCGCCCCTCGTCTTCTCCCCTAGGAGCAGGATTCTTCTTTGTGGGTAAAAAGGACGGTAGTCTCCGGCCATGTATAGACTATAGAGGACTAAATGCCATTACAGTTAAAAACAAATATCCAATACCCTTACTCTCTTCAGCCTTTGAACCGGTACAGGACGCCACCATTTTCACCAAATTAGATCTCAGAAACGGCTATCATTTAGTACGTATCCGCCAGGGAGACGAATGGAAGACCGCCTTCAAGACGGTCATGCCTTTCGGCTTATGCAATGCTCCAGCGGTTTTCCAGGCCCTGGGGAATGACGTTTTGAGAGACTATTTGAACACCTTTGGTTTTGTTTATTTAGATGACATTTTAATTTACTCCAGGAACTTGACCGATCATTGCCGACATGTCTGCCTGGTTCTTCATCGCCTCCTGGAGAACCAACTTTTTGTGAAGGCTGAGAAGTGTGAATTCCACAGGTCATCCATCAGCTTCTTGGGCCTTATTCTCGAGGGTGGACAGGTTTGCGCTGATCCGGAGAAGATAAAGGCTGTTTTGGACCGGCCTCAGCCTGATTCCAGAAAACAACTACAGCGGTTTCTTGGATTCTCGAACTTCTACAGACGATTCATACAGAACTACAGCCAGGTGGCCAGACCTCTAACCACTCTAACCTCGTCTAAGGTGCCGTATGTCTGGACCACTGAAGTCGACACAGCCTTCTCCAGACTCAAGAGTCAATTCTCCCAGGCCCCCGTGCTCATCCACCCGGACCCCAGCAAGCAGTTCATCTTGGAGGTGGATGTTTCAGACACAGGAGCAGGGGCTGTACCCTACCAGCGCTCGGACCTGGACGGGAGATTCCACCCCTGTGCCTGTCTCTGGCTGAGCCGAACTACAACGTGGGCGACAGGGAGTTATTGGCCATCAAGCTGGCGCTGGAGGAATGGTGTCACTGGCTAGAGGGGGCCGAACATCCCGTACTAGTATGGACAGACCACAAAAACTTATCTTACATTCAGTCTGCCAAACGCCTTAATCCATGTCAGTCACGTTGGTTGTTGTTTTTCTCTCATTTTAATTTATCCATTTCTTTCCGGCCCGGAACTAAGAACACCAAGCCTGCCGCCCTCTCACGTCAGTTTGGCCATGACGATTCAGAGAAAGAAACGGTTACTATTTTACCTCCCTCCTGTACTGTCGGTGATTTAACCTGGGAGATAGAGGAGATTGTGCGGCGAGCCCTACCTAATGACCTGGGGTCCGGTAATGGACCAGCGGGCCGCCTCTATGTTCCTGTTGCCGTACGACCTCGTCTGATTGGATGGAACCACTCAGCCAGATTTGCTACCCATCCCGGGGCCAGCCGAACTATAGCCTCGATCTCCAGGAGGTACTGGTGGCCCGCCTTGCACCGAGACGTGAGGGATTACATTGCTGCTTGCGGGCCCTGCGCCAGGAATAAGAGCTCAAACCGACCTCCAACTGGTCTCTTACAGCCACTCAGTACACCTTCACGACCCTGGTCCCACATCGCCATAGACTTTGTGACAGGTCTACCATGTTCCGGTGGATGACCACCATCCTCACAGTTATTGATCGTTTCTCGAAGGCCTGTCACCTCATCCCACTAAAGAAACTACCTTCTGCTCTTCAGACGGCAAAAGTGCTGATTAAGCACGTGTTACGCCTACATGGCATCCCTCAAGAAATCTTGTCTGACCAAGGCCCCCAGTTCATCGCCCGGGTTTGGAAGGAGTTCTGTGCTGCCCTTGGGGCTAAAGTATCGCTGACCTCCGGTTATCATCCTCAATCTAATGGTCAGGTAGAGCGTTTGAACCAGGAGCTGGAGTCAGCCTTAAGGTGCATCACGTCATCAGACCCCACCGAGTGGAGCACCTTCCTACCCTGGGTGGAGTATTCCCACAACTCTCACATCTCGGCTGCTACGGGCTGTACCCCTTTTGAGGCTTCCCTGGGGTACCAACCGCCCTTGCTTCCAGCCGACAATGAAGAAGCTACTGTCCCTTCAGTCCAGCACCACATCTGCAGATGCAAACGTATGTGGTCCTCCACCACCAGGGCACTCCAGAGATCTGCCGCCGTCAATAAGCACTATGCTGACCGGCGACGGACACCGGCCCCCGCTTACCGCCCGGGTCAGGAGGTGTGGCTCTCCACATGTGATGTCCCACTCAGGTCCATGTCTAAGAAACTTTCTCCCAGGTTTATAGGTCCTTACATCATCCAGTCCGTTATCAGTCTTTCCACTGTTCGTCTCCACCTTCCATCCAATCTCCGTATTCACCCTGTTTTTCATGTTTCTCTTATTAAGCCTGTCCATGCCAGTACGCTCAGTCTGGATCAGCACTCAGTCCCGACGCGTTCTCTCCCTGGCGAATACCGACGCCCCATCAGTAAGCATATCTGCAAGCTGCGTTTCCATTATCTATTACTTTCCCTTGTTCCTCCCCATCACAGTTCAGCCTGGCTTCCTTGTCACCGGACCCTCGTTCCAGACTTTAAATAGAATAACTAAAACGTTCTTGGTTTCTGAGTGTTCTCTGCATGTGGGTCAAGTCGGCAGTCAGAACCATGACAAAAACGAACAACATAAAACACATGTTAAGTAACAGTCCTGCTATAAATACCAACTTTGTGAAGGTCTTAAAATAATTTTGTTCTAACATCTTGATTCAGGTCTTATTATTTTAAAGGACAGAAAATTGAGATCTTGTTACCTTTGTGGTGCTTTGTATGCAACGTGGTTCAGCAGTTCACTTAAGCCATTCTCGTGTGGTTTACAAAATATAAACTGCGATACAGAACAGTCAACTAAAGCTTCACAATAGCAAAATAATTTTGTATTTTCATCAACTTACTGTAAAAAATCCTTCCAAAACACCGAGAATGAACTATGTCCAATGCTGGAGCTGCTGGTGTTTGGAACTATTAGCAGCTCCATGAACCACGTCACTTCCGCATTCCATTCTTTCTGTAGAAGTCAATGGGAGTGTCGTAACTCTCTCTTTCTATGGCGCTGGACCGGCCTATATACATTGGCTCCTTCGAAGGATGCAGCCCATGAATTTGGACAGAGCTTATTTTTGTTCCAATTTTGTGCCAAATTTAACTCGGATATCCTACATATTCAGGAGAAAATGTTAACTTTAGTTATTATGAATAACTGATGTCATATGTGCAGAACATGATGAACGTTTATTTTAAATAACATTGTTTAAGACATCTTATCCTGACTGATACTTTTGGGTTAACCTTTCTGCAACATACCATTGTCTTATCTAAGGGTTGCAATTGAAATAATGTCAGAAAACTCCAAAGGTTATTCACAGCTAATTTGATTTCCTCTAACTGACTGTGGCCGGAGTGTTATTTTCAGGGTTTGCAAATTAATGCCAGCAGGATATTGCATTTTTTTTTATTTTTATGTTTCACTCTTTTAACACTTTTTGTTTGTTTTTCAGTTTTTCAAGATGAATGTACAATTAAACTATTTTTTTAGACTTTTGAGAGCTGTCGTAGTACCGCCACATTTGGACAGGAAACAAAACAAACCAATTGAAATATCCAAAACTAAAACATTTGCGTTACTGAAGAGGTACCATTGCTATCAGTTCATGTTAATGTATTTTTAACTCATTGACTCTGATTCCATGCCACTATATAAAGGTAGTTAGGTAAACTGCATTACCACTGTCTCAAAAAGGATAGGACAGTATTTTCCATATTACGTAAATTCTACGAAGACAACGTGAGGAACATATTTCCTCTTTCCCTCTCATCTGCACTCTGACACGTTTCCCATCTCTTCATATAATCTTTATCCCTCACTTTCTTCTTTCTTCTGACACATTCCCTTTTTCCCTCTCCACCACTGATTAATTCCTCTGGGTTGCTGTTTGATGCTTTTCAAGCCCCGTCCTCCTACCCGCGCCTGGGGCTACGCAGACGACCGCAGGGAGACCGGCTCAATACATCGAAGCTCTGAGAAAGAGCGAACTTTCTTTTCTAAAGATCAAGACTCTACTTCCTCTTGGAGTTGTTGATGCTGTTAAAAAAAACTGCTTGAAACATTTTATCTTCAGAGGAGAAGGCATCATTTACCTACTCGATGGTGACACAACATGTTACAAAACATAACCCAGAAGGTGGAGGGTGAGCTGCTTTTAAAGTTGTTGGACTTTGGCTAAAGATTAATACAATGGGATTAGAGCTATTTCTGAATCAAATGCAGGATGAACTACTTCTGTATTAATTCTGTACTTCGCATACCATCCTCTTCTCTGTGGTTTGCCCCCACTCTTAACTAAGATTTATTTAAAATTTTAAGTTTGAAGAAGTATTTATGCTCTCTAACGTTTTACACATCATGTCACATTACAACCACAAACTTAAATGTATTGTATTGGGATTTTTTGCGATAGATCAACACAAAGCAGTTCAGAATTATATAGTGGAAGGAAAGGTATGAAAATGATGCTTCTCAATAAAATCTAACTGCCTTTGTAAAACAACTAAACAGCATCATGAAGACCAAGGAACACAGCAAACAGATCAGGTCAGGGAGAAAGTTGTGGGAACGTTTAAAGCAGGGTTGGGTTCTAAAACAATATCCCAAGCTTTGACAATCTTGCAAAGTTCTGTTCAACCCATCATCTGCAGATAGAGTATGGATTGACGCACACCTTCTAAGACATGGCCGTCCACCTGAACTGAGAGGCTGGGCAAGGAGTACATCAATCAGAGAAGCAATCAAGAACCTCTGATAGCTCTGGAGGAGCTGCAGAGATTTAGTGTCATATCCTACCATTGTCTGTGTTTTGAGTTTGTGTTTTTGTTTATGTTACCTGGTTTGGTCCTAGTTTCCTTCTGTTTACCGCAGCCTAGTTCGCACCTGTGTCTTGTGGTCCTGATTACCTGGTCCTGTTGTCTCATTGGTTTACCCTGTTTTCCTGCCTGTATTTAAGTTCCTCAGTTGCCTTAGTTCCTCACTGGTTCGTTGTCTATGTCTATGTTATCCTGTATTGCCTTAGTCTTGTCATTCCTGGTTCCTTTATTCAATTCAATTCAATTCAAAAATACCTTATTAATCCCAAAGGGAAATTAAATGTTGTTATAGCTCATATTATGAAGGTTTCCTCAAAGAGCCGTTGTAGATGCTGATGGCTGTGGGCAGGAAAGATCTCCTGTAGCGCTCCGTCTTACAGCAGATCTGAAGAAGCCTTTGACTGAAGACACTGTTGTTGTAAACAGTCTCATGAAGAGGATGCTCAGGGTTCTCCATAATGTTCTTCATTTTATGAAGAATCCGTCTTTCCACAATGATCTCCAGAGGTTCCAGAGGAGTCCCCAGAACAGAGTCAGCCTTCTTTATCAGCTTGTTGAGCTTTTTTAAGTCCCTGGCTCTGATGCTGCTTCCTCAGCAGATGATGGTAGAAGAGATCACACTTTCCACAACAGACTTATAGAAGATATGCAGCATCTTGCTGCAAACACCAAAGGACCTAAGCTTCCTCAAGAAGTACAGTCTGCTCTGTCCCTTCTTGTAGATGGCTTCACAGTTGCATCTCCACTCTAGTCTGTTGTCCAGGTGAACACCGAGGTATTTATACTCCTCCACCACCTCCACTTCTTCTCCCATGATGGAAATAGTTTTTGACTTATTCCTGTTTCTCTTAAAATCTACAATCATCTCCTTTGTTTTAGTCACGTTCAAAACGAGATGATTGTTTCCACACCATGCCACAAAGGCGGTCCACCACCTTCCTGTACACAGCTTCTTGTCCATCTCTGATCCACCCCACGACTGCAGAATCATCCGAGTATTTCTGCAGATGACAGGAGTCTGTCTTGTACTGGAAGTCTGAGGTGTACAGAGTGAAAAGGAATGGTGAGAATACAGTCCCCTGTGGTGCTCCTGTGCTGCTGACTACCTGGTTAGACTCACAACCCTTCAGTCTCACAAACTGTGGTCTGTTTGTCAGGTAGTCTTTAATCCAGGAGATTGTTGAGGCCTCCACCTGAGTCTTCTGGAGTTTCTGACAAAGCAAATCAGGTTGGATTGTATTAAATGCACTGGTCTGGTTCTGGTTCCCTGTCTGGTCCAAGCTTAAGATCAGTTAAATGTTAAACTCCAGGCTCCTGGCGTCCTGTCTGCACTCCATCCCTAACTTTTTCTGCACTTTGGTTCTACCAAACCCGCATCATGACACTTAGGCCCTGTTTACATGACAACAATAATTTAAAAGTGAGATTTTTTGTCTGTTTATGTTCACACACCTACATGACAAGCTTTTAATAGCTAAACAGTAAAGACATGAAAAAGGTGTAATTCCCTTGGCATGCAACTAAATGACAGTATGTTCTGTGAAACTCGACAACATGCGCATCACTTTCTACTTTTAAAACGCGGAGAAAATGAGCACTTTGTTGGAGAACCGTTGTTAGCTTCAAAATAGTCAGCAGCACAAGAAAGTATTCTGTAATCCTCCAATGTTATCGGTGATATATTCATCTTTGAGTTTTAAACTGTTCCGCAGGCATTATGTTGCGCACGTCTGCATTCATTTCTACTGATTTCAGTCATACTGCAGATGAGCCAGGGTTTCCTCGTAAGAACGGATAGATTTTTTCGGCCTACACGACAATAGCGACTGGAATGTTTTAACACCATTACACTCTAAAACCTATTCTCAAATTGTGCCATTTTCAAACAAAACACGCAGCGTTCTCATGTAAACGAACAGTAGAAATGCAACTAAACTTTTCCCTTTTTACTAGTCAAGTCAAGTTTATTTATATAGCGCTAACAAGGCACTCAAAGTGCTGTACATGAGGAAAAACATTACAATGATAAAGAAAATCAAATACAGAAAAACAAATCAAATGACATTAATAATCCTTGGTAAGAGCTGGTTCTAATCCAATCTTTCTAATAGAGGTAATTAGCTCATTAAGTCCTCTGTGGTAAGGAATTCATCCTGTGCTAGAAGAGGAATGATAATATTAATACTTGAGGTCGCTGGTATGAGGCAGTTGTGGTCCCATCATTCAAATAAGCTGGGTCACTGGTACAAAACATTTTTAGTCCAATCGTTTTAAATACTAACAATGTTTGGCTTTCACTGGTATGAAATTGTTGTAATACAATCCTTCTGAGAAATCTAAAAATCTCTGGTCATTGGTGTAAAAACTGCTTTAGCCAAATTTTCATACACTAATAATACTTGGCTTTTGCTGGTAATCCTTCTGAGAAATCTGAAAATCTATGAAAAGTAATGAAATCACACATTTAGGTAAAGTAAGATAGGAGGGGGAAAAAAATCATATTTCAGACTCTATTCTGAGCAGAATACAGTCTGAAGTAGTACACAAAACCGCAGCAGGGTAAGCAACACACACATAAGTAAAGATTTAGCAAGGGTACGGTGGAATCTTGAGGGTGCGAATATATAAGCCTGAGTGTGTTTGCAAGAATTAGACTGTCAACACTGATAGAAGCGCCATTGTCCTTGAGAAGAGAGGTGGAAGTTTTATCAATCGGCCGCATAGTCCTATCAGCACACACCTGGTATGGGAGTGCTCGGGAAGAGCGTGGTGTTTGTATAACATCCAGGAGATATCTTGTCGATAGCCAGTTAGCAGAAGTTGCCAAGGCCACATTGGGGTGCCAGATTTAGAAAAACAATAAATGTTGTGGTTCAGGCAGTTGTGAATTTCCAACCACTTCAAGAGTTTTACTGGTATGTTTCAATTGCGAATCCAAATAGCCAAATTTCTGGTTCTTTTCGCAGATCTCGAACTTACAACTTCTCCAAGATTATATCATTTAACCTCTGAGTCCAACCGCTGCCAGGCTGCGATTCTGTTCAAGAATCGTGTCCAGCTTGTGATTCTGCTCTCTTAACATTTCAGTCTGAGTGTTGATCGTTCTACAGACTCCATCCAACATCGCAGGCAGCTTTGGAATGCTTTGAACAGCTTCCCACATTTTGCGAATCACTCAATAAGCCAAGTAACCACCAACTCCAAAAAGCAGAAATCCTGTTATCAAAAGTCCAGATATGTACACATATTCTACGTCCTCGACCGACATCGTAGTCAGGCACACAATCTTCCACTGCTGCCAAAACTCCATTGTGTATCCAGAGAAGAACATCCCGTCTGGACAAGAGGGTTCTCTTTTACCCTGTCTTCCCGTCGAAATTTTTTTATCAATTACGTTGAGAGTCCAGCTGACCAAATCGGTAATTTACAAGTTTGGAGGATATGCGATGCGAGGCTCTGAGAAAAATACAGACAAATGCAGAAGCAGGGATCAGCAGGGAGGGAGGGAGAGAGAGCAAACGTGTGTGTCTTCCTCCGAGAGCAAGCTAGAAAATCTACTAGAAAATTTTGTGTAAACAGGGCCTTGGGTGTTAAGCCTCAACCTTTGCAATTGGGTCCTGGGCTTCCTAACAGACAGTCCACAGTCTGTGAGGATCCACAATGTCTCCTCCTCACCCATTACCCTCAGCACTGGCTCCCCTCAGGGCTGTTTGCTGAGCTCCCTCCTGTTCACCCTGCTCACACACGACTGCTCGGTGAAACATCCAAGCTGTCTGATTGTAAAGTTTGCAGATGAGACAGCTGTGGTTGGACGCATGATGAACAATGATGAGTCTGACTATAGGCAGGAAGTGGAACACCAAGTAAGTTGGTGCAGAGAAAACAACCTCTGCATCAATGTGAAGAAGAACAAGATAATCGTGGACTTCAGAAGAGGGTTTTTGTACAAGTATTGCACAGTTGTCACTCAATCTTCCTCTTATATACTACCTTAATGGTACAGGAACGTTGTATATTGCCGTCATTTTGTTTGTAGGAAAAGCTTAATTTATCTTGTTATCTTTATAATAGTGAGTTACTTTTCATTGTCTATACTTTTTACTATTCCATCATTGGGCTTGCACTGAGACCAGAGTAACAAATTTCGTTCACATGTTTAAACGTGTTGAAATTATCCTTAACCTTGATCTCAACTAATCTGGCCATTAAAGAAGAGTGGCAATAAGACAGCCATAGCTGGAGAAAAGCCATAAGAAGTCTCATTTGCAGTTTGCCACAAGCCCCTGAGAAACACTGCTAACATGTGAATGAGGTTGCTCTGGTCAGATGAGACCAACATTTAACTTTTTGGGTTACATGCAAAACTTAGCAGGAAAACTAACAGAATAGCAAATAAAGCTGGTCAGAGCTAAAAATAAGACAATCCTGGAAGGAAGTCTGTTTGAGGCTGCAAAAGTCCGGAGGTTCACATTGCATCAAGGTGACCCTAAACATACAGCCACAACTAAAATGGAATGCTTCAAATCAAAGCATATCAATGTGTTAGAATGGTCCAGTCAAAGTCCAAACCTAATTCTAATTGAAAACAATTGGCAAAATTAGATTTTCAAAAGTCTTTAATCCAGTCTAACAACAAAAAGGTTCAAAAATGCCATTCTCTAGATGGGCAAAGCTGGTAGAAACATGTTCCAAATGACTGGCAGCTGTATTTGCATGAAGAGGCGAGTTTCAAATGTATTGATTCACAATTTATTTTTAGAAAGAAACATTTAAACCATTACAAATTTAATTCATTTCACAATATGCACTGCTTTGTGATGATCCATCATATAAAACTCCACTGAAACACATGGACGTTTGTGGTCGTAATGTAACAATATTAACAATATTAATATTCTTGCAACGTACTGTAGACATGAAAGACATGAAACCTTTTTTATCATCTAGTCCTTAAAATTAGCTAAATATAACCTTCTAGAGCAAAACCCACAAGACAACCCAGGGTACAGACCAGGAAGCAGGGTTGTAGTTTAACACTGCTCTCTGCACCTTCTGTAATGTTACCCAGACATTACCCTATTAAGACAGTGTCTTGCCCACGGCCAGAATTGAATAGAATAAAATATAATCTAAATGAAGCAAATCGTGAAAATCTCATAAAAATAAATACAACTCAGACTGCAAAAGAAAAATAAAACAATCAAAATGTGACTTTTTGAACATAAGATCTCTCTCTTGAAAGACTTTGTTAATGACTTGATTTTTGACCATTAGATTAATTTATTTTGTCTCACAGAAACCTGGCTGCAGCAAGAGGATTACATTACTATGAATGAGTCAACTCCTCATTATTTAAAATTTCACATACCTCTAAATACTGGGTGAGGAGGAGGAGCATCCATCTTTCAGTCCGATTTATTGATTATCCCAGACCAATTAATTGCTACAACTCTTAAAAATTCGATTCTTCGATTTGATGCCTAAATTGCAAAGGACCAAAACTACTTCTGTTGTTTTGTACCGCCCACCAGGCCTTTATTCTCAATTATTAGATCAGTTCTCAGACTTCTTATCTGATTTAGTGTTAAATACAGATACGTTTATTATACTTTATTATTATTATTATATTACACTTTCTTTCTGCTCTCGGTGGAGGAGGACGCTTTTTCTGTCTCCCGCACCCTCCCATATCTGCCCTGCTTCAGCTCTGTGTTTTGTCTTTCTTTTTGGAGCCTCTCTTTGCATATCTTCCTGGATGTTATGTAAACAAGATGCTCTGCTCCCTCTGCCCCCTCCCTTTCTTGAGGACATTTGTGGACCTGATCAGAACTGAATAGGCCGGTTGATAAACACTCCATCGCACTATCAAGCCTCTGTGACAGTGCTTACGGACTTGCTTGCACACAGTCACATGCACACGCACACACATGCCCAAGATAAACATATGCATCCCTTCACACTGCCTTCACCGGATCCCCTGCATGATGTTGTTTTGTATATGTGTTGCTTCTTTGTGCCGAGGTTTTTTGCAATCTCAAACTGTATCCTGCTAAGGATAAAGTGTGTAATATGATTTTTTTTCCCTCTACTTACCTAATGTGGACTCTTTTCTCATCTAGCAAGGACAGCGCCTGTGAGTGGGCAGCACAGTCTCAGTGACCTGTCCCCCAATGTCTTGTGTCATGTTGTGTGTCTGGATGGGTCGTACTGGAATTCTAATTTCCCCTCGAGGATCAATAAAGTATTTTTGTATTGAATTGAATAGTGGGGGATTTTAACATAAGGGACCTTTTGCTGACAAGACACCCTCATGAGGACTACACAAACGAGGCACGTGACGTCGCCCAGTACGGCGGAGCCAGGGTCCCGCCCTGGAGTCAGGCCTAGGGCCGGGACCAGTCGGAGAGCGACTGGTGGCTGGGTTGGTCCTTGCGTGACCCGGCCGGGCCAACCCCAAAAGAGAGACGCGAGGCCATCCTCCATTGGGTCCACCACCTGCAGGGGGAACCGTGAGGGACCCGGTCCAAAGAGGATTGGGCGGCGGACGAATGTTGACACCTCAGCGGCTCGATCCCCGGATGCTTAGGCTGACTCTAGGCACATGGAATGTCACCTCACTGGGGGGAAGGAACCTGAGCCTGTGCGAGAGGTCAAGAGATATTGACTAGAAATAGTCAGGCTCACCTCCATGCACAGCATGGAACCCATCTCCTTGAGAGAGGCTAGACTCTCTTCTACTCTGGAGTGGCCCACGGGGAGAGGTGGCGGGCTGGGTGTGTTTTCTTGTCGCCCCCCAGCTGAGCCGTCTCATGTTGGGGTTTACTCCAGTGGATGAAAGGGTCGCATACCTGCGCCTTCGGGTTGGGGACAGGTCTCTGACAGTCGTTTCGTCCTACAGGCTGGGCAGTATTGCGGAGTACCCGGCCTTCTTGGCATCACTGTCGGGGGTACTGGATAGTGCCCCTCCCAAGGACTCCATTATTCTGCTGGGGGACTTCAACGCTCACGTGGAAAATGACAATGACACCTGGAGAGGCGTGATCAGGAGGAATGGCTTCCCAGATCTGAATACAAGTGGTGTTTCGTTATTGGACTTCTGTGCTAGTCACGGATTGTCCATGATGAACACCATGTTCAAGCATAAGGGTGTCTATCTGTGCACTTGGCACCAGGACACCCTAGGCAGGAGGTCAACTTTGTTGTTGTATCGTCAGACCTTTGGCCGCTTGTTTTGGACACACGGGTGAAGAGAGGGGCTGAGCTGTCCACTGATCACCACCTGGTGATGAGTTGGATCCAGGACAGTGCCTCTGGACTGGCAGACTGGGGTGGTGGTCCCCCTTCATAAGAAGGTTGACCGGAAGGTGTGTTCCAACTATAGGGGGATCACACTCCTCAGCCTCCCTGGTAAGGCCTACGCCAGGGTATTGGAGAGGAGAGTCTGGCCGATAGTTGAACCTTGGCTTCAGGAAGAGCAGTGTGGTTTTCGTCCCGGCCGTGCAACACTGGACCAGCTTTACACCCTCTACAGGGTGCTCAAGGTTTCATGGGAGTTTGCCCAACCGGTCCACATGTGTTTTGTGGACCTGGAGAAAGCATTCGACTGTGTCCCTCGTGGTGCCCTGTGGGGGGTGCTCCAGGAGTATGGAATCTGGGGCCCTTTATTAGGGAACATCCAGTCTCTGTAGAAGCGTGCACGTTAAAGATCAGCTCCTCCAAGTCCGAGGCCATGGTTCTCGACCGGAAAAGGGTGGCTTGTCCTCTTCAGGTTGGAGGGGAGTTCCTGCCTCAAGTGGAGGAGTTCAAGTATCTCAGGGTCTTGTTCACGAGTGAGGGAAGAATGGAGTGGGAGATCAATAGATGGATCGGTGCGGCTGCCGCAGTAATGGGGACACTGTGCCGATTCGTTGTGGTGAAGAGAGAGCTGAGCCAAAAAGCGAAACTCTCGATTTAACGGTCGGTCTATGTTCCTACCCTCACCTATGGCCATGAACTTTGGGTCATGACCGAAAGAACGGAATCCCGGATACAAGCGACTGAAATGAGCTTCCTCCATAGGGTGGCCGGGCACTCCCTTAGAGATAGGGTGAGGAGCTCGGCCATCCGGGAGGGTCTCGAAGTAGAGCCGCTGCTCCTCCACATCGAGAGGAGCCAGTTGAGGTGGCCCGGGCATCTATACTGGATATCTCTTGGATGCCTTCCAGGCACGTCCCACCGGAAGGAGGCCCAGGGGACGGCCCAGGACACACTGGAGGGACTATGTCTCTTCGCTAGCCTGGGAACGCCTTGGGCTTCCCCCCTGAGGAGCTGGAGGGGGTGTCTGGGGAGAGGGACATCTGGGCGTCTCTGCCGAGTCTGCTGCCCCTGCCACCCGGTCCCTGTGCAGATGATTTAATACCTAAAACAGGAGTTTTGTCAGTTTGCTGACATATATGCTCTGGAGCATAAAGGTGTTTAATACCACAATACCAAGATGAAAAGACATCAGCTAGAGCAGACAAGGGTGATAGTTGTTTCCCTTGGCCTCATGACATTTCCTATTTCGTTTAGGTTTGTGAATCTTTAAAAAGCTCAATCCAGTTATTCCAAAGTTATTCTTTGGACTGCATCAAAGAATAACAACACTTAAGTTATTCTATAGCCAATCTTCTGAGGTTGTAAACATATAAGACTTTTTAAAGACCTAATGTATAAAATCTGCTTGAGAAATTCTCACCATCCAATCCTTGACTTGGTCACCACTCTTATCCGCTGTTTAAACCCCACCCCTCTTAAAACTCGAGACAACCAACCATCAAAGATTATGACCTATAACTTGAGATTTGCCATTATAAATTTTTTTTTTTTACAATAAACGTTTTTAAAAAGTTGTTTTTTACTTTTGCCACAACTATAGACACTGATTTGGGATTGACAGGCAAACATATCACAATTTTTAGGAAATTAGTTTGTACTTCTGTCTAAACAGACCAAAACTGTGAATCCATGCCTCCAGCAATATATTTTGGTTTTCTCCACCCCCACCCTCCCAGTCTTGTTAATTTTGGTAACATCTGATGTTGTTTGGGAAATGCATTAGAGCAAAAAGCACTGTGTTGTAGAAATTATTCCAAACACAGCAACATTTGTATTGAATAAGAACAGACTTGCACATCTTGAACCGTTTCTTCTGACTGTGATTATTTTGATTGAGGGCAGAGGTTTAATGAGTTATTCATCTTTTCTAAGAGTTAAAGACAAAAAGAGACATTCTTAAAATTAAAAGTGTTTTGGAAATGTTGTAAGAGCTGCAATGTCTGCAGGAGGTACTAGAATTGAACAGTTTTTATGTAGCCAAACATTACCCTAGTTCATCTTCCACTTAATGCTAGCAGGGAGGCTGACTATCAATAGGCTGCAACATCAGGCTACGGTTCTCAATGCAGGCAGAAGACTCATATATGTTCTAAAATGGACTGGTTAAGCCAATGCATATCATAGTAGGGCCACACGATAAGAGAACATACACAAGTACAGCTCAAACTTACAGATTATCCTTAGACATGGAGGGAAATATCAAGCTTTTATTTCTTAGAATTTAAAAAAGCATATTTTAAACAGAAATATCAGGCTTCTGAAAAGTATGTTCATTTCAGTGCATTCAGTACTTGACTGGGGCTCCTTTTGCATGACTTACTGCATCCATGCAGAGTAGTATGGAAGCGATCCGCCTGTGGCACTGCTGAGGTATTAGATTGACATTGATAGTGGCTTTCAGCTACATCTGTAATACATCTGTATTGTTGGATTCCTCTTGACATTCACAGAGTCTCTATGAGGCTCAGGTCCTAATGTGTTGACTCCAGCCTCAGTTCACCCCTTGTGAAGCTCCTCCAAATTCTTTAATGGATTTTGCTTGAGAATCCTCTCAAGGCTGCAATTATCCCTGTTCCTTTTGTACTTTTCCCTTCTGCACGTTTTCCTTCCAGTCAACGTTGTGTAAATATGATTGACAACACCAATTAAGATTAATTCTCATTTTCCTTACTCTTTTTATTACCCAATGACCCTTACATGCTCTATGTGACTGTTAACATCTCAGCCACTAAAATATATATAAGGTATTTGCTTTGAGGACAGTTTAAGTCCAGCAACAGCCCAAATTTTATTTTATTTTTATGGAGAGAAGCACTTAAAAAATTTACTACCAAATATTGCATCAAAGCAGTCCTTTGTGATTTTGATATCGCGACCACTGAGAATGTGATTCAGTACACTATGAAGCTCTAAAATATGAAGACTATTGTTGCAAGTTATTGCTCAAGTAATTTTCTTAATTGCTGAACAGATACTTGAACTGATGTTTTGAGCTCCATAGTCTGCGCTCTATTTTTATGTTTTTTATAGTTTGCAAAAATTGCCAATCTGATTAATCACATAGTGGTGTAGTGGGGGTGTACTAGCATGTAGATTAAAGGTTTTCTTTATCTCTGAATGGTTACTGCCGATCAACATGACCTTCACTTAGATGTGATGGGAACTCTACTGGAAATCATTATATATTATTGATATATTTTCCATTTCAATAAAAAAATCATCTGAAGCCTTTGTCTGTCTCCTTTGATGACAGATGACCCATGACATATTTAATAATTTTATAATCACACCAACCTATCGAAAAATGTCGACACACTTGTTGCTCATAGCAACAGTTCTCAAAGGCAGGTGGTGATAAATGGCTTTTTGCATGCATTTGCATGCAAACGTTTGTATTTGTGCATTCACCTGCCACGTTAGAAAATCTGTTCTAATGGTTTACCCCCTACTGGGTTAGTTTTACATTTCATTAGATAAGATGACCAAAGTAAAAGAAGTAGAGACATGGGGAAAACTTTCAACAAAACAAAGTGCTGGACCAGGATGTAGTGCCGTGCCAAACGTGGATTAGTTTTTCATTTGTCTTTATCTATCTATTATTTCAGTAGAGAACTGGTTAAAAGTAAAGTGAAGTAAATGAAGTAAAGACATAAATATAAAAAAAGCACACATCCAGAGACAGTTTTAAAAACCCTGGTTCACAGCAAACATCTATTAGCCTTATAGTAAAGCTTAAAAACTGCACAATAACTACACTTTGAAGGCTCACAAATTGTTTTGCTTTATGCAAAACAAAAAACAAATTGCTCCATCATATTTTTAAAAGGCAGTTGTTTATATGGGGTTTGCTTGTTGCCCCCCAGCTCAGCCATCTTGTGTTGGGGTTTACCCCAGTGGATGAGAGGGTTGCATCCCTGTGCCTTCTGTCGGGGGAGGACTGTGGGTCGGACCCAAGCGCAGAACAGAGCTCGGTAGCCACATCCTAGTTACTTCCTACTTTATTCATAAAAGTCAAAAAGGTAACAAAACACACTGCAGGGATGAAACAAGGACTAGATCAAAACTTGCGCAAACCTGCAGGTACTCATAGCAAGGCATAGCATAGTCCAAACGAAGCATAGGTATCCTAAGCGTAGCATACACGAAGCATGAACAAAGCATAGACAGAAACGTAGCATAAACGAAGCATAGACATCACTGACATAGAAACAGAAACCAGCCAGGAACTAAACAAACAGAACAACTAATATACACAGAGCACAGAGAGGGGAACAAAAGGCAGGTAATCAAAGAAACAGGGAACAGGTGTGACAAGGAACAGGTGAAAGAAATACAAAGGCTGAGGATGGGTGAAAGGACTGAAACAAAAAACACAAACTAAGCAAGAGAATAAATCAGAGGAGGAAATAAAGAACTAAAATAACTATGAACTAAAGTAAACAGAGAAACTAGAGGGGAACATAGAAACAATAACTTAAGAAATAAACAAAGAGCCATAAGGAGAATCAAAATTACAAAATAAACCAACAAGTCCAAAATGTCACTCCATGACATAACCCCCTCCTCAAGGTCGGATTCCAGACGACCACTTGGAGACTAAAACAAAAGTTCAAAACAACCCGACCAGGGCGGGCGGGGGGCCCCGGAAGGAGGGCAAGAGTCCAAAACACAAACCACCAAACCAGGGTGGGCGGAGGGGGGCCTTGGGAGGAGGACAAGAGTCCAAAACAAAAATAACTTCCACTAAACAAAACAACAAAACCGAAGTCCATAATCTCCAGGGGAGCCTAACAAAATCCAGGAGGCCGATGATCAGGGGGCCCGCGATGACGTAGCCAGCGAAGTGGTTGATGATCCGGAGGCCGGCAGTGACGAAGCAGCCATCGAAGTGGTTGATGATCCGGGGACCGGCAGTGACGAAGTAGCCAGCGAAGTGGTTGATGATCCGGAGACCGGCGGCGACGCCAGCAATTAAGGAGCCGATGTCTCGGAGGTGGTTGATGATCCGGGGACCGGCAGTGACGAAGCAGCCATCGAAGTGGTTGATGATCCGGGGACCGGCAGTGACGAAGCAGCCATCGAAGTGGTTGATGATCCGGGGACCGGCAGTGACGAAGCAGCCAGCGAAGTGGTTGATGATCCGGAGGCCGGCAGTGACGAAGCAGCCATCGAAGTGGTTGATGATCCGGGGACCGGCAGTGACGAAGTAGCCAGCGAAGTGGTTGATGATCCGGAGACCGGCGGCGACGCCAGCGATTAAGGAGCCGATGTCTCGGAGGTGGTTGATGATCCGGGGACCGGCAGTGACGAAGCAGCCATCGAAGTGGTTGATGATCCGGGGACCGGCAGTGACGAAGTAGCCAGCGAAGTGGTTGATGATCCGGAGACCGGCGGCGACGCCAGCGATTAAGGAGCCGATGTCTCGGAGGTCTACGGCGAGGATGCAGGCGCCTCGGAGGTCTGCGGTCAGGATGCAGGCGCCTCGGAGGTCTGCGGCGAGGATGCAGGCGCCTCGGAGGTCTGCGGCGAGGATGCAGGTGCCTCGGAGGTCTGCGGCGAGGATGCAGGCGCCTCGGAGGTCTGCGGCGAGGATGCAGGCGCCTCGGAGGTCTGTGGCGAGGATACAGGCTGCCTGGAGTCCGACAGCGGAGATGCCAGGCAAACCCACGAAACGAGGAGTCAAACAGTGTATGACGTGGCGAGATCCTCAGAGACTTGGCCCTGGCGTCCAACTTGGACCCAGGCAGAAACCCTGAAGACTTGGCCCTGGCATCTAACTTGGACCCAGGCAGAAACCCTGAAGACTTGGCCCTGGCGTCCAACTTGGACCCAGGCAGAAACCCTGAAGACTTGGCCCTGGCGTCCGGTTCGGAGTCAGGCAAAGAGTCAGGCATAGAGTCAGGCAAAGAGTCAGGCACTGGTGTGTCAATCAAAGTCAAAAAGTCAGTCCATATCTCCAGTAACACCCCCCAGAGGAAACTGAGCAGGTGCTCAGGACCAGGTCTTGGAGACAGCCCATCCATGGGCTCCACCGAAGCATGGTGTGGGAATGGAGGCAGCCCGCCCACGGGCGGCTGAGGCTCTGTAGATCCGGCGATGGCCGGCTGAGGCTCTGTAGATCCGGCGGTGGCCGGCTGAGGCTCTGTAGGCTTAGCTGCATGCTGTGAGTCCAGAGGCATGGCTGCCTTAACAGCCACGAGAAGAGGATCGAAGGGACCTCCAGCGGAGAGTGGAGCTGGAGCGTCTAGCCATCCCTCTGCAAGAAACTCTTCTAGTAAAATAGTGTGCACGTCAACCAGATCCTGAGGATTGATAGTCAAGTGAGGAACACACTCTAGGCAGCGTTACTTCATAAGTTCCTTCTTGATCTCCTGCAACCCGGCCTGAACCCATGGCGGAGCAGGAGGTCGCACCGACGACCGGAGACCAGCAGAGGGCATGACGAGCTCAGGTGCTGCTACTGCTGCTGCTACTGCTGCGAACGTGGCAAGCTCAGGCGCTGCTGTTGCTGCAGCTGTGGACGTGACGAGCTCAGGCGTTGCTGCTGCTGCGGACGTGACGAGCTCAGGCGTTGCTGCTGCTGTGGACGTGACGAGCTCAGGCGTTGCTGCTGCTGTGGACGTGACGAGCTCAGGCGCTGCTGCTGCTGATGCCGCTGCTGCGGACTGCTTGCGGCGCCGGCGACATCTCCGACGAGGTGGGGCAGGCTCCGAACTGGCAGAGTGCGCTGCAGGCAACTCTGGCTCCGAAAACGAGGAGGAAAAGTAGACTGGAGCCAATGACTTACTCCGGGGATGAGGAGAGAGTCTGTGACGCAGCGGACCGGTACCCGGAAGAGGCCTAGCCAGTCTTGTGCCCCAAAACGGTGACCGCTGCTCTCTCTCCTCCTGATCCTGACGTGCGCTCTTCTCCGCGGCACGTCGGAAATACTCAAACAAGGTAATCATCTCCGGTTCTGCTTGGTCCTCTTTTTGGCTGGTTCCTAATGTCGGGGGAGGACTGTGGGTCGGACCAAAGCGCAGAACAGAGCTCGGTAGCCGCATCATAGTTACTTCCTACTTTATTCATAAAAGTCAAAAAGGTAACAAAACACACTGCAGGGATGAAACAAGGACTAGATCAAAACTTGCGCAAACCTGCAGGTAAAAGAACTAAAATAACAATGAACTAAAGTAAACAGAGAAACTAGAGGGGAACATAGAAACAATAACTTAAGAAATAAACAAAGAGCCATAAGGAGAATCAAAATTACAAAATAAACCAACAAGTCTAAAATGTCACTCCATGACACCTTCGGGTTGGGGACAAGCCTCTGACTGTCGTTTCGGTAGTGCGGAAAACCCGGACTTCTTGGCATCCCTGTCGGGGGTGCTACATAGTGCCCCTCCATTATTCTGCTGGGGGACTTCAACGCCCTCGTGGGAATTGACAGTGACCCCTGGAGAGGCGTGATCAGGAGGAATGGCTTTCCCGATCTGAATCCAAGTGGTGTTTCGTTATTGGACTTCTGTGCTAGTCACGGATTGTCCATAATGAACACGATATTCAAGCATAAGGGTGTTCATCAGTGCACTTGGCACCAGGACACCCTAGGCAGGAGGTCAATGATCGACTTTGTTGTCATGTCATCAGACCTTCGGCCGCATGTTTTGGACACTCTGGTGAAGAGAGGGGCTGAGCTGTCCACTGATCACCACCTGGTATTCGGCATTCGACTGTGTTCCTCGTGGTCCCCTGTCGGGGGTGCTCCAGGAGTATGGAGTCATGGGCCCTTTATTAGGGGCCATTCGGTATCTGTACAAGCGGAGCAGGAGTTTGGTCCACATTGTCGGCACTAAGTCGGACCTGTTCCCGGTGCATGTTGGACTCCGGCAGGGCTGCCCTTTGTCACCAGTCCTGTTCATAACCTTTATGGACAGGATTTCTAGGTGCAGCCAAGGGCCGGAGGGGGTCTGGTTTGGGAACCAGTGGATTTCATCTCTTCTTTTTGCAGATGACGTGGTCCTGCTGGCCCCTTCTAGCCAAGACCTACAGATTTACAGACAGATCGGTGCGGCTGCCTCAATAATGGGGATGCTGTGCTGGTCTGTTGTGGTGAAGAGAGAGCTGAGCCGAAAAGCGAGAGGTCTGGGTCGTGACAGAAAGAACGAGATCCCAGATACAAGTGGCTGAAATTATCTTCCTCTGTAGGGGGGCCGGGCACTCCCTTAGAGATAGGGTAATGAGTTTGGCCATCTGGGAGGAGCTTGGGGTAGAGCCACTGCTCATTCACATCGAGAGAAGCCAGTTGCTAGGGCATCGATAACGGATGCCTCCTGGAAGCCTTCCTCAGGATGTGTTCCAGGCACGTCCCACCTGGTGGCCCAGGGGACGGCCCAGGACACGCTGGAGGGACTATGTCTCTCGGCTGGCCTGGGAATGCCTTGGGCTCCCCCCAGAGGAGCTAGAGGAGATGTCTGGGGAGAAGACTTCTGGGAGTCTCTACTGAGTCTGCTGCCCCCGCGACAAGGTCCCGGATGAAGCGGAAGACGACGAGTACAAGTTGTTTATTTACTGTCTCGTATAAAACATAAAAAACACAAAAAATACTTAGGGTTTAAAGGTTTAAAAATAATGATTTGAGGGATACCAGTAAATCTAAAACAGCCTATTTCTTTGAAACACCACATGATCAGTACAACCCAGAACCTGCTAATCAGGATCTTCCCTATGCTCGTCTAGTTGGTTAGGTCAATATTTTTGATCTCATTAAGTCATCTCTGTTGATTCATCTAAAAGGTTGTTGAATGACCTCTAATCCAGAACCAGTTGTCCTTTGGAGAACTTTCTATCACAGGGCCTGGATCCTGTTGGCAACAAAACATTTCCACTATGATAAGATAGCAATTCAAGGAAGAGATGTCCCATTACTTTTAGGAGCTGTTAAGAGGGTTTGAATATTCAAATGGGTAAAAGTATTACAGTGTGAAAAAGGGAAGTCATAGTCCTGCATCAAACGTTTGTAGTACTGCAACTGAGAATTTGATATGGTCTTATGAGTGTACCTGTTCAGTTCTTTGGAGTCCCAAAAGCCTTTTGGTTTAATATTGGTGCAAAAATGATAAGTAGTAGTTTTGAACTCTGGGCAATGCTAATCATTTCTATCAGTGGTGGGCACAGCTAACCAAAAAATTAGCTTTAATATACCACCATCTAAAATAGTAGCTTTGCCACCGCTAAAGTGCTAAACAGCTAAAAGAATTAGCAGAAGCTATCGCTAACCGCTAAATCAACCTTCAATCACTCACCTTCCATAACTTAAAAAATAACTGAAGACTTTGTAATTTGAATTGAAAACTGCCTTAAGCTAGGTGCTGCTGCATTGCACAATTACATCTTGTCACATGTACACATAGTAAGTCAAATAGGGTGCCTGACGGACTCATCTTGACATGCCCACAACAGAAAGGAACAAACTTGTGAATTTTGTTAGCAGAACTAAAGTTGGCAAAGCATAATTTAGGGGAAGCTAAATGGTCCAGTAACGGTTAAGTTAGCAAAACCTCTAATCCACTAAAGGAAAAATCCACTGTTGGCTGTTAGCAGATTAGCAGAACCTAGCCCACTACTAGTAAGTATAAGACACAAGCTTAAGGCTCTGTCCAATGAACAACGAATATGGCCATTGTTAGACTTACTCTCAACTGATCAGTGTCCAGTTGGTGTAAAGCAGCAGTTAAGCAAAGCTGTATCAGGTGATTCTGTGTTCTTATCCTTTACAGTGAGTCCATTGTAAATCTACAGCTTTCGGCTCTGAACAGATACTTACGTACCCCTGCCTGAGACAGGTTGGAGCGTATTTCCAATCCTCTCAATTGTCTTTTTTTCATCTACTTTATTGGGTACTTGGGTCGTTACGACACATACATTCAAAATCTGAATCAGCTTTATTTCCAGGTTTGTCCACACAAACATAGGATTTGACTCTGGTACACTTTGCTCTCAGTGAAGATTTTTTTCCTTTTTAGTGTACACATATACACAAATGACTTTACAGGATAATATAGTGTAAGATCAGTCCTCAATATAGATATTAAGAAAAATTCCTAAAACCCTTTTAGAAACCCCTTTTGAAGGGATAGGGTTTTTTTCTAATAAGGATTAGGAAAATATAAGAAATTACAGTAGGATAATAGTAATATATTTTCTTATTTAAGGCAAAACCAATATGTTCTAGACAGCTCATTAACTATTTAGACAGAAAAAAACATATTTAAAAGTGTTGTTTCCTGTATAGCAAAACAGTAGTTAATGTACCACCTACTAGACGTTTTATTATCCCTGCTGTAAGTACAGTATGTACCTTGGATTCAATTGTGCACTTAATTGGAAAACTACTGGCATCCAGTTTACTTTGCTAATTCAATAAAAAATATGGAAAAGAACCTACCACAGAACAGAACAGAAAGTATATATAAAGGCAGAAATTCTTCTGTGAGACAAAATGAACTTTGGTTTTTGAAAAACTTATCATTTAAAGTTTTCCTAAAGAGAGAATTTAAGCACTCCCATTAAATAATATTTAGGGCTCATTAAAGAGGGGGCTGCACGGTGGCACAGTTGGTAGCACTGTTGCCTTGCAGCAAGAAGGTCCTGGGTCGGGGGGCTTTCTGCATGGAGTTTGCATCTTCTCCCCGTGGATGCGTGGGTTCTCACCGGGTACTCCGGCTTCCTCCCACAGTCCAAAGACATGCCTGTTAGGTTAATTGGTCTCTCTAAATTGCCCTTAGGTGTATGAATGAGTGTGTGCATGGTTGTTTCGCGATGGACTGGCGATCTGTCCAGGGTGCACCTGTCCCGCCTCTTGCCCATAGACTGCTGGAGATAGGCAACAGCTCCCCCGCGACCCACTATGGAATAAGCGGTAGAAAATGACTGACTGACATGACTGACTGGCTTATTAAAGAATTAAAAATAAAACTTCCACCAGGTGCTTTAAAAAGCATCATAAGTGTCTCTGGGGAAAATGTTTTTTCTCTCTGAGGAGCTCTATAACCAGATCAAAACTTTACTTTTTATGTAAATTCATAAAAATATTAACTGGGTTGTTGCATTCAAACAACTTTCTGGAAGTTAGAGGAGCTTAGTTTATGGGACATTAAAGGCCAGGAATAAAGCAACCTTAGCCCTGCTCTTCATACAAGTCCTCATTATGAAATATTGTATGGGTGACATCAGAGGACATTATGTAGGACACTGGGGCACAAAATGGGACTTCAACAACAGCTCATCCTGGTTTTAAGCACACGCATAGCATAATAGTGTGATTATCCTTCGAAAGACTCTTATATGCCTGACTGGTTTAAATAAAACCTTAAATAAAAACTTTAAAGAGGAAGCCTAATCGACTCAAGAAGATTTGACAACCTACAGAGTTAATAGTGAAAAGCACGTACATTTTTGTTTGAGATACAATTACAGAATTTTGCATCACTACTCTCTTATATTCCCACATGTCCTTTTTGACATTGTAGATTGCTTATCTTTAATCATTTGCATTTGGCATTTTTACATTTTGCTTTAACAGCTGGAGAGCTGTCATGTTGGAAAGGAAGGGAGTGGATTTTAAATAGAGCAAAGAGAACAGTCACAATGTTTAAAACGTGCATCGTTTACACTGTAAATTTGGTTGACTTTAGGATACTTGATGCACATTATGGACTGCATTCAATAGGCTAAATACTTCATAGTAAATAAGCTTTGGACAAATGTTATTGGTGACTGAAAAATCATAACAGAGCTGTTGTTTAATTTGGATTACTGCATACTTCAAAAACGTATCTACCTCTGTGGCCTAATCTAGACAATATATCAAGAATTGTGTGAGACAAAAATATAAATCTATACAAGAAGCAAAACAAAAAATGCTTTTTTTCAATCCTGCCATTATGACTGAATTTTATAATGACAAAATGTAGTAGCATGAGCGTCCTGCTTTTAATTTTCTTTCCTGTAGCTTAACATCATCTTAGCCCATGGCGTCCCTTTGGTCTGAGCCATGTCTTAACAGATTTTACAGCTATGTACCATAATGTTATCATAGACCTATTATATCAATCAGAGGCATTGTATGTAATTATTAATTGAAGCTATGTGCATCAAATGCAGCAATGTAAATACGACCTGTGTGGTTTTTATTTGCCTACACATCACCAGGACAAAAAATACATAGTTTCAGTAGAAAATGCTGAAAATATTGTATGGAAAGATGTTTGGGGTGTAATGGTACATGTATTTGTTCCAAAAATATAAAGTACAGCTCTATTGGTTTGGTACGCACTTGTAACAAAGGCATGTAGCACTGTTTTACGCCTGAACACATGCTGAATGTATGTGCAGAACAAAGTGTGCAATGCAACATTCTGTAGCGCAAATTTAAAAAGCGAGACCAAAACAAATCAGAGGACTCCCAGCTATCACTAAACTCTGCTATTTGGAAATTGTACTGTTTCTCATGCAGAAAGGTGGACCAAATCAAACCTTTATGTCAGCGTACGCATCTTTTTACAGTAATAAGGTACATAGGTCACTCTGCACTAAAATGGATTATTCACCTGAAACAACATCAAGCTGACTGTAAACACCACTGGAGAAAAATCATATTCTAAAATCATTTAGAAGTCAGACAACAGTTAGAATAAGCAGCAGCATCATGACTAAAGAGATGTGTTTAAAAAGAAATTGCCAGTACAAACGTTGAGTAAATGTCACCACTCGTTGAGGTAGGGTTTTTCCACCAAAGCTGTAGCAGTGCCTAACAAGAGCTGGTAATGGAGCCAGTCCTTAACTGGTTCTGCACTATAAACCTTTTATCCAATGTATGTTTGATTGTTCCTGTTTTATTCTGTGCATTTATGGAAGATCTTAGTGCATGGTGAACATTCAACTACACAAGTCCTGTCATTTATTCTTGTATCCTTGCAAACAGACTATCTGATATCAAAGATTTATTATTTTCTTTACTCCAGTCAGGTTAAGGAGCCAGAATAACCTTTCTTCTTCCTGTAAGAAAATAAGCCCCATTTCATTTTCAAATGACTTTTTCTGTACGTTTTTCTAGCGTTTTCATTCTGCTTGTCTTCAGCTCGATATAAACTGTCCCATTTTTGAGAAGCAAAGAAAATCCAACTAAATGACAAGCTGATGGTGCATGAAAGCATTAGACAAGTTGTTTCATACACACATTTATGCTTCACTGCAAACACAAACACAGAGAACAGGGATACTCTAACTGCTGGCTGCGAATGTTAGATATGTTTTATTGTTATGCAGGGCTGTTTCAGACAAGTGCGTGTGATGGTTGTGCATCAGTCAATTTTGTCTTTGGGAGTAAAGTGTTTTATATGAGAAGTTATGAGATGCTCCTCCCTCACGAGGAAGAGCATGGTGTTTCTGAAGCTTTCAACCATTTCTTCTCACAGCAGGTAATGGACCCATTAAAAGCACACCAGTCTCACATGTTGGATGATGCTGTTGTAAAAAACAATACATTTAAAACAACTATGTTCATTTAACAGCAACCACTTAGTGTGTTTATAAAATAGATATACTCAAAAACATGCTCTGTAAGTACTATCAAAGGTATCTAATAATTAAAATCGGTTATAATATGAAAATATGTTAAACTTGTTTTATTCTGGTTCTTGTCATATGATCGATGAAAGATCGTCTTTTATGATCTTGTTTCCTCCTACAAGTTTTTCTCTTACTCCCTTCAATTTAAAATCGTTATGTCACGACTTGGAGGCAAGTCAAGGACTCAGCATCTCCAACGTGCACAGAATGTGGAAAATGGCTTGTTAAGGTAAATTTTATCCAGTTAAACCATGATTTACAACTATGTAGCAAAACAAATTAAAATGCTGACTGACATTCTGTTTTGTCGAGGGTGAACTATATGTTAGGGCATTTTAATTGATTTTCTGTCGGGCCAGCATGTTTAAAATGAGCTTCTGTACAGTTACATCTATTATTTTCTAGTATCCTCCACATTATTGCAGAGGAAGAAAATATAATCCCATGGTATAGGAATAATAGGTTTTAACAAAATTATTATTGTCATTATTTTTGGTACCCCTCCTTTCTATACTATTGATAGTCCCTTTTGCCAATATGACAGAACCTACTCTCCTCGGACAAGATCAGATCACAGGGAAAGAAAAATCTTCGACCCCTTTGCGCACCTCTCTTGTTTGTCCGAAGTCCAGCGTCCACTCTTATGGTCCCTTATCTGCAGCTCAGCTCCGTTTTCTACAGGATTTAAGTCGTGCAGTTCAAAACACATCTGAAGCATTACGCATTAAGGTAAAAGTTATATTAATTAACTACATTACTGTCATTCAAATGCAACATATGTTTGCTCCAACTTCCTCGGAGCCCAACAGAGCATGTGCAGATCCATTGGTTGGCCCGACCGGAGCAAGACAGACCAGAATGGAACAAAAAATTGGAGTCGTTCCATAATTTGACGGAGAACGATGGAGAGCGGGTCAGTCGACGGTGATGTCTGGAGTAGTCACGGATAATGTGGAACCGTTCTGATTAAGTAACGTAACAACGAAGTTGCTCCGTCAGTCGGAGCAGAACAGAGCAGGAACGGAGGATGTGGAATACTTTCGCCTCCTATGAACAACTATAGCAGCTTCGCAGGCAGGAAGGAGCCGGCGGTGTTGGTTTTTCAAAATAAAGTACATTTTAAGGTTTCATGATATTTAAATTTCAAACTCTGATTATGGTTAGTATAAGTGCATAAATACAAATTAACATAATGCTTATATATATATATTTTTTGTTTAATCCTGCCGTTAATAAACTTAGAATAAAACTCAGAGATTAAAAATCTTTTTTTGTAAGATTGCTCCAGACAAGACAGAGCACCACAGATTAAGTTATGATTATCAGAACAAACACATACAATCAGGATTGTCATCAAACTCGAATTAGGCTGAACATCAACAGACAGCTTTTTCTGCCTCCAACTTAGTGACAGGTTCTTTGTCCATAGAGATCATATCCCTAAGTTTCAGGTTATTTTGCATGCGGTTCTTTTGTTTATTGACCCTGTACAGACAACATCATGGGACCGGAGACTGTAACCACCTGAACCTTTGTGAGAAATACATTATTAGCTGTCAATATTAATTTTAGCAAACCTGGACACCGAGCACAAAAACTCAACCCTCAAAAACTGAAACAGTTAAGATCAGAGTTGGACTTCCAAGGCAACTGGGACACAATATGAGCCACACATATACAAGAGTCCGAAAAAATATAAGTTTTGCCTTTTAAATCCCTGAGGTATTATTTTACATGCTTATGCAACACCAGTGTTTATTTTAACTCATATAACATAATTTAAGATTAGAATATTACATTTCAGCAATTAAAAAAACTATTTTCCAAACCGAAATATGAGCTTAATGAAATATGTGTTTATTACCTGATTTTAAGGTTGCTATTTTCAAAAGGTACTTTTAATCTGACAAACGGGCCTCATTAGAATGCAAATTCTAATTTATTGAATGTGACACTCTCCCTCTCTCTCTCTCTCATATATATATATATATATATATATATATATATATTGATGTTGCAGTAAAAGAAGATGTTGGTTAGCATACAGTCTTAATTGGCCACGTTTCAGTCACTGCATCAAAGTGGTTCTGTTGTCTGACTCCAGACACTGACATATATGTAAATCAGAACTTCTTCATTTGCAAATTGGCTGTGTTGAAGTTAAAGTATCTGAGAGAACAAAGTTAGAACCTCATTTCCTACTTCTGTGGGTACATTTTTGTGACAAGTAAAAGTTGACAAAATCCTTACTTTTACTGATGTTTCATACAATTTGCTGTCATTACCTGTTTAACTATGAACAAATTAATTGCTTTACATTTCTTAAAGCATCTTATGCTTTAAAGAACATACAAGAACAAGTCTGCTCTTGATTTGAAGTAGTGAAGGCTCCCATAGCAATAAACTGGTGAGCAGAGAGTTCCTAATGAGGCTTTTAATTATATTAGAAAAGCTGTTTACTGTCTAAACTCATTGATGGACCACCGAGGCATAGGAAACTCCAAAAGTAAATAAATTCCCTAAAACTGCTTTTTAAATTGTTTTAGAAACGATGTGCAGCCTTCTTAATATAGGTATTGATTCCATTGATGTCTCCTGTTGTGTCCCCCTTTGGTAATTGATCATGTCCCACCTCAGAGATGTTTGGAAATTGATAGGTGCTGTGTTTTCTTGCAAGTTTAAAGGAATCCAAACCTTGAAGCTGAACTCTCTGCAGTAATTAGCAGCCTTAGTCAACTTTAGTTTCCAGTCAGTTCTGTTTAGCTTTATTGCACCATTTCACCATGAAAAGCATATCAGGACAAAGGGAAAACTATAATACGTATAATTTCTAGTCAAATTATCTGAATTTCAAAAAATCAGCCTCAAATGTTCTTAAATATGCTCATAAACAAAGCTGAGAATCCTTTAGCAGTTTCCTGCAGAAGCAACAGTTTTCATCAACACTTTTATACATTTTAAGACATTTTACTAAAACATTAAGAGACTTTCTTGTTTAATATCCTTACCATTTTAAACCTTAGTTAAATCGTTAACCACATGCATAAGGAGTATGGTTGACCTTTAACAAAGCAGCCATGAATTCCTCCAACAGTCTATTTCTAATTACTGGAAGCTTCTCATTACCTGTCAGTTTTTGCCAGTTCGGCCTCATTTTATATTCCTTCATTAAGACTTCTGACAATCTACACATTTTTCATATTTAACATATTAAGCGTCTTCTGCATTTGACATTATATTTAGCATTGTATTGCTTTTTTTTTTTTACTATGTGATATTTTAAGGCTTGGTTTTAAAGATTATTTATGCTAGGTGAGTGAGTAGTCTAAAGTCCTGTGTTTTGGAGTTAGTGACACCTAGTGGGTAAGTGGTAGTTTGCAACAAATGCTTTGTAAAGTAATGAAACTTTCTATGAACTGTTCACAAATGGTTTGGAAACTCAAGAGTACCACCTGCTGATTGGAGGATGTCATAGAAATGTTACAACACCATGCTGTACTTGGTGCAGAGTTCTTTAAGAGGACATGTTGCTCATTTTTAAAATCTTATTCCTCAGAATATCTAAACAGCTTTTTAATACGGTTACAATTTGTGCTATGGGCGCTTGGTATTTTTGTGCTAATGAAAACACTGAAAATTAAGAACTTGCCCTTGAATTGTTTTGATTTTATATTTCTGTCTTTCGCTCTTAATGCAATACAAGTTTATTTTTAATACTTAACAGCTTTTATTCTATTACCCTCCATAGGAAATATTATTTGCCTCTCCTTTAATCATGCCTTTAAGGTAGAACAGGGTGTCATGGGATATAATGTTAATCCCTAACGTGACAATGAGTGTATCCCAGCAGGTAGTTTGCCACCGGCGCTGCTTGTCCAAGGTCAGTTTCTTTGTATTTTGACGCACTTTGTGAGAACAGAACAACTTTAATGAGAAAACTGAGAAAAACACTTCAAGCATGAATTATCCTGCTGAGACTAAGAAACAATAAACAACCAGTTTTTGTGTCAGTCCGCAAGAATCACTCAGCTCATTTTAACTGCAGACTTTCTGAAATACACACTGACAATGAGTGACCTAACAGCGAAATATCTCCCAGACTGCAAAAACATTTATATATATATATATATATATATTCTTTCTTTAAAGAAGCAAGGTAAAATAAATACTAGTAAGATTATAGGCTCATGTATTTTTTTAATTACTGTGTCTTTCAGTCTTAATTCTAAAGTACAGTGTTTTTCTCTGGGAGTCCTTCAGCCATGAGGAATGATTGTATTTAGAGGTGTAAACATGTTTTCCTTTGGCTTATGGCTTTAACACCAATAAAAAACCTTTTGGACTTTTTGGTACAGCCCACTATTGTCACAAATTTATGGATTACATTCCAAAACTCACAGCTTACTTTAGGAAAACTGGAAATTACTTTCCAAAACCCAGTAGGTTACTCTTCTCCAGCCCACTGGCCACCTTTTCAAAAACATTTAGGTACTGACCAAAACCTGTAAAAGTATTTTGAAGATGATACTATATATTACTTTCTGAAATTTACAGTACTTCTCCAGAGCCTAACCTTGCAGCGTACTACTCTTGAATTCGAGGTTAGTTTCTGTAACTTACAAGGCATTTTCCTGGAAGTTAGAGGTTACTTTTCGAGAACCTAGAGATTACTTTCTGAAATGTACAGGCTGCTGTCTAGATTTCATATGTTACTTTTTCAGAATTTAGAAACTACTTTCTAAAACAAGCAGATTACACTATTGAATTTACAGATTATTTCTGCCAATATTTTACCATTGAGCAACATTTTACCATTAAGGGACTTTTAGAGCACTTTCCAGAAACTTAAAGGTCACTTTCCCAGATTTTACTATTACTTTCTTAAACCTAAAGGTTAATTTTTGGAACTAAGTTTACTTTTCAGAATTCATAGATTACTCCTTTAGAACTTAGAAAGTACCTTCCAAAACTTGGAAGGTACTGTCTCTTAAACGGATTTGCTCTCAAGTTGACATGTAACAAAGCTCTGAAGCCTTGCTGCTTCAGAGCTGTGAATCCCTCTGTCTACTTCGACTCCCTACCAGTAATTACTGATATCATGCTGGGTGGCAGGCAGAAAAAGCCTGGAGAGTGCATAATCCGAGATGGTTAGCAGCGGTTTTTGTGAGTGTGCTTCTGTAGTGCTTGATGTGCTGAGAGCTTCATTTGGGACCCGTCTTTCCATTTTCGAAAAGGATTGAGTGAAGAGAAGGAGAAAAGTATACTCCAGTCAATTTAGGGTGGATAACAAAAACAATCCTCTGAAAGAGTGAGTTCAGGGTGGAAGAAGGAAGTTTAAATAGTAGCTCAGGGTCGCAAAATTTTATTTTACCTTTTATCTTACTGTACAAAATCTCCTCATGTATTTTTGTCACATAAAAAACTGGCACTTGGACCTTTGTGACAACCTCTTAAAGTCTTTGGCTAATTCTGCTTCATAAAAAATATGATTCAACTAGTGATGAGACCTATGGCTCTTTGAAGGGAGCCGAATCTTCAGGATCCGTTCAAAAGAGCTGTTTAAATGACCACATTCAAAAATGTAAAGAACAAGCTATTTTACCCCTAATATAGTGTTAAATATATAAGTTTTAGGAAACCTGGCACGAAATTTACAACTAAAGCTAAATCATCTGTATTAAGTAAGTTTAATACTATTATTAAAAAGGTGCAAAATAGAACCACAGTATGTTTATGCAACAAAATGTGCTGATGTATATATTTTTTTCAGAAAATTAAGTATAAAATATTAAAGCATCAATATTAAATACCCATGTAGTTCTTTACTACAACTGTTGTGTGCATTAGTAGCATTTTAATGTTATGTGTAATAGAAAAAAATAGAAGAGAAAAAGTGCACCTGAGTTGCTTTGGCAGTAACAAAAATCAGCAACTGCACCATTAAATATAACTATTAAGGCAGCAGGGATATCCCTGCGCCTTCGGTTTGGGGATAGGTCTCTGACTATCATTTCAGCCTACGGGCCGAGTGGTAGTGCGGAGTACCCGGCCTTCTTGGCGTCCCTGTCGCGGGTGCTGGATAGTGCCCCTCCCGGGGACTCCGTTATTCTGCTGGGGGACTTCAACGCCCACGTGGGGAACGACAGTGACACCTGGAGAGGCGTGATCGGGAGGAATGGCCTCCCCGATCTGAATCCGAGTGGTGTTTTGTTATTGGACTTCTGTGCTAGTCACGGATTGTCCATAACGAACACCATGTTCAAACATAAGGGTGTCCATCAGTGCACTTGGCACCAGAATACCCTAGGCAGGAGGTCAATGATCGACTTTATTGTCGTATCATCAGAGCTTCGGCCGCATGTTTTGGACACTCGGGTGAAGAGAGGGGTTGAGCTGTCCACTGATCACCACCTGGTGGTGAGTTGGATCCGCTGGAGGAGGAGAAAGCCTGACTTGGCAGCCCCAAGCGCATAGTGAGAGTCTGCTGGTAACGCCTGGCCAGGGATGTATTCAACTCCCACCTCCGGGAGAGCTTCGACCAGATCCTGGGGGATGTTGGAGACATAGAGTCCGAGTGGACCATGTTCTCCGCATCTATTGTCGATGCTGCTGCCCGTAGCTGCGGCCGTAAGGTCTGCGATGCCTGTCGCGGCGGCAATTCCAGAACCCGGTGGTGGACACCGGCAGTAAGGGATGCTGTGAAGCTGAAGAAGGAGTCCTATCCAACTACAGGGGGATCAAACTCCTCAGCCTCCCTGGTAAGGCCTACGCCAGGGTATTGGAGAGGAGAGTCCGGCCGATAGTCGAACCTCGGCTTCAGGAGGAGCAGTGTGGTTTTAGTCCCGGCCGTGGAACACTGGACCAGCTCTATACCCTCTACAGGGTGCTTGAGGGTTCATGGGAATTTGCCCAACCGGTCCACATGTGTTTTGTGGACCTGCAGAAGGCATTTGACTGTGTCCCTCGTGATGCCCTGTGGGGGGTGCTCCAGGAGTATGGAATCGGGGGCTCTTTATTTGGGGCTATCCGGTCCCTGTACGAGCGGAGCAGGAGTTTGGTCCGCATTGCCACCACTAAGTCGGACCTGTTCCTGGTGCATGTTGGACTCCGGCAGGGCTGCCCTTTGTCACCGGTCCTGTTCATAACTTTTATGGACAGGATTTCTAGACGCAGCCAAGGGCCGGAGGGGGTCTGGTTTGGGGACCAGTGGATTTCGTCTCTTCTTTTTGCAGATGACGTGGTCCTGCTGGCTCCCTCTAGCTAAGACCTACAGCATGCGCTGGGGCGGTTCGCAGTCGAGTGTGAAGCGGCTGGGATGAGGATCAGCTCCTCCAAGTCTGAGGCCATGGTTCTCGACCGGAAAAGGGTGGCTTGTCCTCTTCAGGTTGGAGGGGAGTTCCTGCCTCAAGTGGAGGAGTTTAAGTATCTCGGGGTCTTGTTCACGAGTGAGGGAAAAATGGAGCGGGAGATCGATAGACGGATCGGTGCGGCTGCCACAGTAATGGGGGCACTGTGAGAGAGAGCTGAGCCGAAAAGCAAAGCTCTCAATTCATCGGTCGGTCTACGTTCGTACCCTCACCTATGGCCATGAACTTTGGGTCATGACCGAAAGAACGAGATCCCGGATACAAGCGGCTGAAATGAGCTTCCTCCGTAGGGTGGCCAGGCACTCCCTTAGAGATAGGGTGAGGAGCTCGGCCATCCGGGAGTGTCTCGGAGTAGAGCCACTGCTCCTCCACATCGAGAGGAGCCAGTTGAGGTGGCTCAGGCATCTATACCGGATGCCTCCTGGACGCCTTCCTCGGGAGGTGTTCCAGGCATGTCCCACCGGGAAGAGGTCCAGGGGACGGCCCAGGACACGCTGGACGGACTATGTCTCTCGGCTGGCCTGGGAACGCCTTGGGCTCCCCCTGGAGGAGCTGGAGGAGGTGTCTGGAGAGAGGGACGTCTGGGTGTCTCTGCTGAGTCTGCTGCCCCCGCGACCTGGTCCCGGATAAGCGGAAGACGACGAGTACGAGTATTAAGGCAGCACACTAATGGTAAACAACACTTAACTGGAAACATTAACCAAATAAAGTGTGTAGACTTTTCGTTGCGCCACTCTTTGATTCATCGTAGATCAACGTTCACACGGTGACCATCCTCCTCTCTCGCACTGCATGCAGCCTGCGTCAACGTCGAGGCCAGGTTGCACACAGCGCCGCACACCCTCCCGCCATAACACGTGATAAAAACAAACATTGAGAATGATCATGCATGCTGTATGCTCATACCTACCCCTCTTTCAGTTTTCGTATTTACTTACCTAAGTAATAGAACATTAAAGAATTAGAATTAGAATTAAATTAAATTGGAAAAGTAGCATTCTAAGCAAGCAAAGTAGTAAAAAACAAAGAAGACTCGAGTCCTATCGTTCAAGATGAGCAGTTTAAAAAACTCGATTCGTTTGTGAACATCACTAGATTCAGCTTGTCTTGAAGCTATTTTTGACAACCTGTGTGTTGAAGAAACCTCTTGCACCTCCTGGGATCTTTGCAAGGCTACATGATTCTGAATCACTGGTTTTACAAAGTAAAAGTGTTATATTTTTACACATTTAAAGAAGAAGTCTAATGTCCGCTTGGCTTGGAGGACTCTGGACCAGTCTCATTCATTAAACACTATGTATTCTGTGTCAGCCTCTACAGCAAATAAGCTCTCTTTTTCTGTTTCTGCAAGACCATGAACACTTTCACTAACAGTCCATCTTTCCCTGTGTGACTAACTAATGCAGCCAAATTACTGGTTGTGTCCATAACTTAGAGAGCTAAATGATTGGTTTGCTCTGCTCCAGAGCAGCTGCTGAATATTCAAACTGCTTCAGTTTCACAACTGGAAGCACAGAAGGTGCTGAAATATAGGGATGCCTCATCTGTGGCTAACATCACTGTAAATTCACGAAACAAGACATTTAAATAATGAGGCTTTGTAAGTCTCTAACAATTATTCCAAATGTTTCTTTTAAACCTGTTGTTAAAGAGCTGTCACATATTTTACCTCTCCTGTTAACTCTGTCACTTTTTTGAATGCACCTATTTACAAAACCTTTAACATCTGGCAAGAAGCATGAACATTTTTATCAGGCAGTAGGTGAGCAGTTAAGGATGATGTTAAAAGCATGAACACATCATCCTGGTTTAGGATTGAGCAGCGGTTTAAAATCACTGAAAACAGCTTGATGGCTGGGTCAGAGCTTCTGCACAACAAAAGGCTCTTCAAGCTGCTTTCTTTGTGCAGATCATTAAACAACTGAAAGAGATCTGGGGAAGGAAAACTAGCGAAATAAACAACAATAAGGTCCTTTGTACTCAAGTCTTCCTGAGGCGTTTTAGGAGTAAAGAATAGCTATTAAAGTCTAGTCCCTACTGAAGAGCAGTTCTGAAAAGCTTTAATATTTACTATGATGAAGTATCTCAGATTTGGTTTGGAGTACTGTTTAAAGCTTCACTCTTTACAGGAGAGTTAGGATATATAGTTAACCAGAAGGACAGTGTTTAAGAAAATATATAGCAAAATATGTGAAAATATATGAGTGCAACAAAACCCTATGTTTGTCGGAGTTGAACAAAAACTTCATTTCCCCGGAAGTGGAACATTTCAGGAAAAAAAAAAAAAAAAAATCCTTCTTCCTAATTTAAGACCACACTTTTTGGACAAAGTCAAATGCTGTTGATACTCTAAAATTAAATCACAGACAGGTGTGGAGGAGTTATCATTGAAGTTGATTTTCACAAGACAGAAATGAAAATAAAATAAAGATGAAGCCTAGTTTTTCTGCTTGACTGCAACAGTTTGTAATTTCTCAAGCTACTTACAGTCTAACCGATAATCTGTTTTATGGGGAATATGGTTTATTTAAAATCTGTTCTCACTTTACTATTAATAATAGTGTAGATGTGCATACTTACCTTTCAGCTAAAAGGTCATGGGTTTAAATCCCAGTCTGAGGATTCTGCATGGAGTTTTCATGTTCTCCATGTGCATACATTGGTTCTCTCAGGGTACCCTTGTTTCCTCTCATTGTCCAAAAACATGCCTGTTGGTTTAATTGGTGTCATCTCGGTGTTGCCCTTTGATGGAGTGGCCACCTGTCCAGGGTGTACGCCACCTCTCACCCAATGACCTCTGGAGTTAGGCACCAGCTCCCCTTTGACCCAGCAGGGATACGTTGGTGTAGACAATGGATGGATGGCCAGTTCACATAGACAGTTTTACTTCTTGTACAAAGGTCAGTGACCTTTACAACCCAAAGAGGCGTTTTTGCTTTCAAAGCTACTAAATAAATTCTGTCCACTGGCGGTTGATGCAGATGGACACTTTTTAAATATTTTTAGGGAGAGATTTTCACCAAAAAATTCTTCTTGAAATTGAACATTTTAAATACAACAAAAATATGTGTTATATTAACCATGTTTTGTTTTGTTTTTTTTTTGCTCTCATTTTATTTCATAAACATCCAGCTGCTGTAACTCAAAAGCAAACTTGGCCACACCACGTTCATTAAAACCAGCTAAATGCAGTAAGAAGGACCCACATCCTGTTCTTGTTGATGATGATAGATTGAATTTTTTTAGAGGAGAAGAAAAAAAATGGAAAATGTATGTTTTTCTTTTATTAAGGCAATATTGCGAAACCCTGTTTATTTTTCTGATTTTCTTTCAAAATCAGACTACTTTTTTAGTTTTATAAAATACATTGCATGCTTAGTTTACTGTTGGGCAGGTTAAAATGAAACAAAATCAATAAATTAATTTAGCCTTTTCTTTTTAATTGAAAATTTATTTGTGTGACCCACAGGAGCCTTTTAATTAAATCATTTTGGCTTGTGCTGTAAAAAGAGAATTGGAGATTATTATATATAACTTGTTGTCTGGCGAAATTAAAGAACAGTAGAAAAAAGAATTGCATTACACTATTACAAGGATGAAATCAATAGACAGTTTTTGATGACACAATTTGAATTTTTGGAAAATTAAGAAATGAAAGAAACACAAAGCACACAGTCCAGCTTGATTGTAAAATCAGTATTTCTTGTACCATCAGTGTTATTCTGTTGTTGAGATTCTACACAGCTATTGTGTGAAAACAGCCAAATTTGCTAAAACTAGTCTTATTGCTTGTATACAGGTAAATCCCAAAGAATTAGAATATTGCGTAAAAGTGCAATATTTTTTGCCAGTCATCTCAGAAAGTGAAACTCTATATATTCCAAGCCTTTGTTTCTTGTAATTTTGATGATCAGGTAAAGAAACCCCAAAATTCAGTGTCTCAGAAAATTTGAATATTAGACATTCATGGTGTCACAACCTAATCAGCTAGTTTTCTCGAAACATCTGCAAAGGTTTCCTGAGCCTTTAAATGGTCTCTCATTCTGGGTCATAGGCTACGCAATCATGGGGGAAACAGCTGGTTTGATAGTTGTCCAGAAGACAGTTATTGACACCCTTAAAAAGGAGGGTAAGCCACAAAAGGTCATTGCTGAAGATGCTGGTTGCTCACAGAGTTCTGTATCCAAGCATATTAACAGAAAATTGAGTGCAAGAAAAAAGTGTGGTGGGAAAAGCTGCACCATCAACAGGGAGAAATGCAACCTTGAGAGGATTGTCAAGCATAATCCACTGAAGAATTTGGGAGGAGCTTAACAAGGAGTGGACTGAGGCTGGAGTCGGTGCATCAAGAGCCACCACACAGTCGAATTCTAGACATGGTCTATAAATGTCGCATTCCTCGTGTTAAGCCACTCTTGAACCAGCGACATCAGAAGTGTCTTACCTGGGCTAAGGAGAAAAGGAACTGGACTGTTGCTCAATGGTCCAAAGTCCTGTTTTCAGATGACTGTCCGACTGTCCTTTATGATCTTCTGATCATAAAACTTCCCCCCAACTCCTGAGCACAAAGGATTCTAACTTTTGGCGGCAATCTAGCACAGTGAGATTGAAGACAAAAGGGAAATGGAGAATTTTACCATGAGGTTGTTTTAACAGTCCAGTCTTACAACGCGCCCGCGTTGACTCTCAGATAGTAAACACAAGCAGCTCTAGGACCGCGGTGGATCCCAATATCAAAATAACACATCAAAGTTTCAATAAGCAAGGTTACATGCACATATCATTCAGAACACATGAGATCCTAACCAGCGATTCTGATCGCTCTACAACCTCTGACCCTGCCCAGGCCTTCTAATAAAGAAATAAAAGATTAAATAAAAGATGGGTTTTACTTGTTGAAGCCTCCTTCGGGGCAGCGAGTGGGAGGAAAAAGGGGGGTTTGAGTGTCGCTGCGCGTCCGCAGTTACACCAAGAGAGCGGCCAGTCCTGTCCTTCGTTGCTTTTTGACGAAAAGGAAAAATAGGATCTGACCCTCAGCAGTCGACTAGGGATGAAACACGTTGGCGGTTCGTTTCCTCGAACTCCGTGTTTTAGTTACGTGTTAACCCACGTCTTCGATCGGCAAAGTGAAATCTCTGGCCTTCTTAGTCCAAAAACCTCAGGTATGAATTGTTCGTTGGCCAACGAGAGAGAGAAATAACTGGAAACTCCACGTGGGAATTTTGTTACTTCCAAGGACGCTCCAGTTGCGTGGCGACCCCGTCAAGATTGCCAGCTGGAAAGCAAGTTTTAAAATGCCCGCCTTCCTATATAGCGTCTTGTGACGTCAGACTTGAGACGCCCCGTCATAACAGTCGCGATGCCCGATGGGACATGGAGGCGCGCACCGTCCGGGATACAAAATGGCCGCAAGCATCAGGAGGCCTGGTGTCTGTGCAAGTAGTCCAATATTCAGCAACAAGTGGTCCAACAGGCTGTTGTCAAGGGGAAGATGAGACACACCAGACCCAACATGGCAGATGACCTGAAGGCCGCTATCAAATCAAGCTCGGCTTCCATTACACCTACGCAGTGCCACAGGCTGATTGCATCTATGCCACGATGCATTGATGCAGTAATTTATACAAGAAAAGGCCAGACCAAGTATTGAGTGCATAGAAATGGGCATACTTTTCAGAAGTCTGACATTTGTGCTTAAAACTTCCTTTTTTGAGTGGTCTAATGTGGTTTTCAAATTTTCTAAGGCGTTGAATTTTTGGTTTTCTTCCCCTGTAAGCCATAATCATCAAAATTACAAGAAATAAAAGCTTGAAATATTTTACTGTATGTGGAAAAAATCTGAAATATTGCAATTTATATTCTAATATAAAAAGTCTATATTCTAATTTTTTTTAAATGTACCTGTATATAAAAAACATGATGGGGTCTATGTCATTTTGGATCAAAAATTATTAGAGTAAGTGTGTTGGACTTAAGGGACTAAATGTGGAGCCACCAGCTTCATTCTCTTTAGTATTTAAACTCTTACTTCCTTTAAACTCCAAACACTACTAAACACTCCCTCTTCTAATTGACCAGTTTGATTAGTTTATTGTCCAATCAGTTTGACACTTTCAAAATGTGTCGGAATTTGCACTTCTAAGGCAAGAGACCCATACAGACAACTTTCTGCTTTGTGGCTGTAATTAGATTTTCACAAACTCCTCACCACTGCAACCAGCTTTTTTTTGCACAATTTCTAATTTGAACTTAGTCACAATCTTACAAACCCGGCCAAAATTTGTACAACCATAGAATTAACCCACAAAAAATACAGAGTCATGAATGTTTGTAGTTGAAATAAATCATTGGAGCTTTTGAGATGTTCAGAGAAGTCCCCAAGTGAACCCAATGAAGGAGAATATTATTTCAAATATATTTAAAAAAAACATGATTGTTACATGACTGTCTTTTTAAATTGCCCTTAGGTGTGAATGAGTGTGTGCATGGTTGTTTGTGTGTTGCCCTGCGATGGACTGGCGATCTGTCCAAGGTGTACCCGACCTCTAGCCCGTAGACTGCTGGAAATAGGCACCAGCTTTCCCGCGACCCACTGTGGAATAAGCGGTATAGAAGATGAATGAATGACTTTTTTATTGAAAATTGTTGTAATCCATAGATTAAAATAGTGTTGGGGTCAGATAACAAATAACCAGTTAAATATTTTTCTAGCCTCCCAGATTATATACAGGATATTTTGTTTCTCATGAGCAAGTTATATTTAAATTAGTTTGAACAAAAGGCATTTCTTTTAGCTGGCCTGATGATGACCGCATTGCCAATGCAGTGACTTTCAGCATCGTTTTATCACAGAATTAAAATAAAGCAGTTAAAAAATTAAAAAATAGGTAGGAATTTTCTGCAGCGGAATGGTTGTTTTTAAATCTTATACATCTTCAACTACAACCTGTGTTAGGTCATTCTGTGTTGAGTCATCCACAGGCACAGTGCTGATCTCTGCTGAAACCAAAGCAGACATGCCCCAAGTGTGATCCATCACAGGTGAGGCCAGTTTACACAATCAAGCTGATCCAGACAGTTCCCAGCACCACTGCTAAACCCAGTGGGAAAGCAGAGGAGAGTGATTTTAACCATAGAGGCACTAAAACTGATAAGGCAACTTTTAAAGAAATGAAGACAAATTATAGAGACATTTATCCAGCTGGACAGTAGGATGGATTTTATTTTGAACATCAGTGGTGAGTGAAAAAGTTTAGGTTTTGGTTTTGTTGCAGTGATGTTTGCTGCAGATTTCACTTTATTTCCTTCCTCATAATGTTGTTGCAGTACTGAATGCTTGCCTTGAATTTATGCATGTCTATTTTATACTTTACAAGTGTTCATACATTTTTCCAAGTCAAAACTCCATTGTGTTCCAGGCTCCCATATCTTGAATTGTATTTTTTTGCATTTTTATTTAAACTAAACAAAAAACGTTTCCATAAACTTATGAGAGAGTTTTAAAGATGGAACCTGCAAAAATCCCACACTGTAAGGAGATGTATGCATGGATGATGGAGGAATACATGGACAGATAGCCTAACCACAAAAATAGAAAAAGGTTTTATGTGACTTAAATATTAGGCTTTTATTTTTCTTCATCAATAGGCCTATTTTGAAAAAACAAAATCCTTGACCTTAACCTCCACTGTGGGCCCAGACAACTGACCTGGTTGTCCCCTTCCTGTCAGCGACCTTGTCCCTGGCCATGGAAGAGGTTGTACCACCTGGATTCTATAATTTGGAGAGGTGACGCCATAGTTTTGGTGATAGTTTTGCATACTGTGTAATAAACTCATTGAAAGCTAGGTCTGCCCATATTTATTAAACTTTCTAGTGTTGCCTTAGTTAGACTGACCTACTGTGTACATGTGTAATTGTTATGTTTAGGTTGGTGCCCAGTTCTGCTGTGGTTCAGGTAGAGAAGATCCAGTTTTTATAATTATGTGTGACCAAATGTCCTGTTGAAAAAAATTTAAATAAAGCTTCATGTTTCCCAAAAATCACTGATGTAAGAAATATGCTGATGAGTGTGATCACACATTTTCACAGCAGAGCACAATTGTGTCATCTGAGCATTGGGTAATTCATAATTAATTTGCTTTAATCTCCTGGGAAATTCATCTTGCATTAATGACAGAACAGACTGTAGAGGTCCATTAATGCAGTTTCTGAGGAATTTTAGAGGGAATGTTTTTATTGTTGCTGTACTTTAAGTGGTTGCTCTGTGCTGTGATCTCTTATCAAAGAAACAAACCTAATTGCTCTTTTTCCTTATTTGTCATTTGACCCATATCTCTTTGTTGTTTTTGCAGAGGCTTTTTGTGTTGTATTCACTTGTTTAAAGATAAGGTACCTTCTTTGCATTCCATGCAGAGAAAAACAGTGTGAAAGATTACTTACTGGGTTTCAGTTTCTTTTAATCATTCAGAGAGTTCAGCTTGAGGTCATTCTGCTGTGGTGTTATAGTCACAAACTGTTGGTTCATTTGTCTTGTATGAGAGAGCAGCTTCAGGCTTTTAGGCGAAACAACCTGACAAATGAATGCACATTAAAAAAGGGGGGCTACGGTTTTGGAATAAATGTAATGAACGGTTCACTCTCAGGTTGCACACACCTCTCCCCTTTGTCTCGTTAACGGACTGTTGGGTCAATAACAGGGAGGGAAAGTGAACTTTTCAGAGTTAGTTAATTGGAAGGGAGGAAGGTAAATAACTAGAAATCAGTGAAGATGGAGACAGAAAAAAAAAAGTGCACGATCATCTGATTGCCCAGTATACTGCACCAGTTTCAACTGTAAATCTTGTACAAAAAAGAAAAAAGTCATAAATGTTATGCTGCTAATATGCACTGGCCATTTTTAATATCCATACATACCCAAACATAGACCGATTTCTGGTTAGTGATAGAATAAATTAGATAGTCTCTAGTTAAGACTAACGTTAACTCTCATCTCTGCAAGTTGAATCAGCTTTATTAGCCAATACTCTGCGCACAAACATGGAATTTGACTTTGGTTTTAAGCACTCACAGCATACAGACATTAAGTATACATAATAAACTTCAGAGGAAATTAAATGAAGGATAATAGGTACAGTATGTATGTTTATGTACTCTCATTTTATTAAAAAAGCAGGTGGTGGTAATGCAAATAACCTTATTTAGTTTCACAGCAGAGACGCTGACTATTCAGGCTGTGAGTTGTTCATGATGTTCATCAGAGAAACAGGCTGGGGGAACAAACTGTTTCTATGGCGGCTGCTCTTTGCAAATAGCGCTCTGTAGCGCCGACCTGAAGGTAAAAGCGGTTTGTTTTCAGGGTGTGTGAGGTCTGCTGGGACATTAGCTGCCCTTTTCCTGACCCTAGACCCGTACAAGTCCTGGATGGAGGGAGGTTCAGCCCTGCAGACCTGATTGTTCATTGTAGTTTGGACCTGTCCTGTTCTGTGGATGATCCAAGTCACACATGCTATGATGATGGCAGTGTAGATACCCAGCAGTTCCTGTGGAAGGGTATATTTCTTGTGTTGCTACAGGAAATATAGTCTCTCCTGGGCCATCTTCCCAACAGTGTTTGAGGACCTCGGGTGACTAGAAGTGGTAGTTCTTCAGAACTGGAAGTGATCTAAGGTAGATACAGTATGAGGGTAGGTGTCCAAAAGTCCACAGTCTGGACCGGGTTTAGCTCCAGGTGGTTCTGGCCGCACCAGTGGACTTGCCAATCCACCTCCTGCCTGTATGCAGACTTTTCTGTTCTGCAAAAGATTCAGCTTTATGAATAGTTTGGAGGCTTGCCAAATACCAATAATGGCAATTTGATGTCACACTGCTGCTGCTCAGAGCTTTTTACAGAGTCAGGTGCTTGTTTACAGACGCAAAATGTGCAGAGGCAGAAAACGTATTATACATCCACAGACAAAAACTGATCAGTCTGATAATCTGCCAATGGCTGTCCATTCAACTTTATCCGCTTGTTATATTTCATGTACTTATTATTGGGTTGGATTTTAACGCAGCACTGTAAACACTGGCTGAAACAACTACAGGTTCATAATTTATATGCACTAAGGAGTATGAATATCATGTTGTCTTTGAATGATTTTTTTAAAACCTATTCTACAAGCTGGTACTTTACGAAATAAAACAAAACTGAATTTCTTCTTGATTATTCTCTAATTCCAAATGGATTAAAAATGATACATGCAGGCAAAAATGTATGCATACACCCCCACGAATATATGGTAAAAAAGTAAGAGTAAGTTACGTCAATTATATGCTTTTTGAGCCACCGACAGGCTTCTGGTGCAATTCTCACAGATTGTTTGACCTCTCTTCTTGTTAAATATTCTTTAAAGCCAAGTTTGTGTGAAAACACCAGCCAGTTCTACTGAGCTGGTGTATGGGCTTTGGTTGAGGTGTAATTTACTAAGGGACATTTATTAACATCTAACATTTTAGTCGAGAGGGATGTATGGTTTTGAACCCTTTTTGATTTGGAGAAAATCCACAATAAATTCAAACGCGCACAGTTATTTTTACAAATCATTAAAGGTGTTTATTGTATTATAATTTTCTTCCACCATGAAGAAAATTATGATTTAATGAAGTCATTTAAAGCTCAGAATAAGAGGATATGCTTGTCTATGATGAGGTACACTGTAATCATCTAACCAGAGCTGTATATCTGTTGCACCACATGGAAAAACTATTTACTAAATTCTGTTTGAAGAATATTTTTATGCTTTTACTCCAACTAACTTAAATCTGGAAATATTTGGGGTATAGAAAAAAAGTCCTAAGTATTACTAGATAAAATCCCATTCTTTCTAACCTGACTCTGATTATGATATTGCAGATTATGTGCTCCTTTAAAACAAGAACATATTTTGTAAAGTTAAATTTATCTACAAACATTTTTCACTGAAAGATGTTTCTTAAATCTCTATTTGGGTCAGATTTAAGAAACCCAGAAGTGGATAATCATCCCACTGTTATTCATATAATAAACTCATTTTTACTGCATGAACGTAGAAACAAATTTGAGGCTTTAAAGTCCTAATTTGTTTCTGGGATGCTTGTAATCACCATCACCATCTCCTCCCCAGACTTCACAGTCTGACTGCATTATTACGTAACCACTCTTCATGGAGGAGTTGCATCAGAGATCGCTCTCTTCACTGCTGTCTGTGTTCACATCAGAGTAATGAAAAATATATTTCACATTAAGCTCCTACCTTCTTCTTACACAGATTTTCTTTTCTGAGTAAGCGTGTACAATTATATTTCTACTCAACAGACTGTGGAGAAAACAGTTGAATATATATCTCCATTTGGATGGATTAGTTTTAATATGTGCAGCATAATTTGTGTGACTAACTGGTGACACTTAGATGTTTTAATTTTAGAGTGTGTTTAGAAAAATATGCCATATATTTAAATTATAGTATAATATTTTGACAATTTCTAGGTGACTGCAGAGACTTTTCAACTTTTAATGCTCGACAAATTGATGGTATAAGGAGAAGTCGGGGTCTGTAGAGGAGAGCATTTCCCAGCTTCAGTTTTTATTAGAAATGTGGAAAATGGAATATAGGATAATATAAGAAAATTTATAATAACTTATGGTGGTTTTCTTAACCACCTTGCAACAGTTACTTATAGAAGGAAATTAAACAGATCTGGGCAAAATTTGCTGCTTTAAAACAATTTCTTGTTTTCATTTGCAGCCTCAGGTCATCAGTGAGGATAGGCAAGAAATATAAAACCTCTCCACAACTGTTTGGTGATGCCTTGGATTGCAGATGAACTGGATGGAGTAGGCCTGCATGTTAATAGCTGACTAAAGGGTAGGTCTGAAATGTTTTCTTTATTCTTGGGTGTTGCAATACATTGGGCTTTAGAATTATGTGATGCTCCCTTACCTGCACATACTAAAGAAATGTATGTAAGTGTCTGACTTTGAAAAAAGCAGTGTTATCTAAAGAAATCTCAAATTTCAGTTTTTAGCTAATACAAGTTCATTTTTGTGATCACAACTGACCTAAAACAGGAAATAGTCTGTCTAATTTAATGTTAGGCAGCGGGGGAAAGGTCGGTCGGGCCATCTTGAACAAATAAAACTAGTAAAGTTTGATATGGACAGTGCACAGGAGGAAACAAAAATATGCCAAAAGGACATTTTTATCCCTTGATTTGTTAATATCAAAACACATGTTTCAAACATGTGGATATCCCTGTGGATAAATGAGGTAATAAATAAATATTAATAATGAATAGTAAAAATATGGAATGTTTATAAAAATTCTCCCCTAACTTTATACATTATAAGAGGACAGGAGCCTCTGAACAATCTGTTTGCCCTAACAGAAACCCCAGGTCCTATTTAACTGAACTATTTGTAAAATTCATCACTGAGTTGGTCACCTGTAAAATTGGCCACTTCTGTTGGTGCTTTTCCTTATTGCAAATGTTTGAGATGTTGAGATCTTCACAGATCACCATAAATGCATCAGGATGTTTGTATGCTGGCTTAAAATCTGACTTCAGCAGCTTTGGAAGGGAAACCAGGTGAATCATGTCGATTAAAACAGAGAAGGAAACTCCTAGTTATAAGTTCACTTCTTCAGTTTCAGCAGTGCTTCTTCTCTGTAACATGTCCATCTTCATACCAACTGTTTCCAACTACTGGAGAAGTTCTAACAAAACGTATTGCAACAGAATTCAGTGCCTGAAATCAAAACTTGATGTATGCAGGAATAACTTTAACTAAATTAGCTTTTACATAAAGGAACTTTTCAGAAGTTTTTTTTCTTTCTTCATAGATGTGCTTTAAGCTGAAGATAGATAAAGCTGCTTTAGTTATTAAATATGATGCTGGACATTATACCACTGAAGGTCTATATAAGAATACAGACTTTATGGAGATGAGAAAATGAAAAAGCTGACAAGCATTTGTCTGAACCTTTCTTTTTTAATATTTCATATAATCTTAATGATAAACTGCCTTTACTTCATTTTTAAATGTAGAAATGTCAGCAATGAAAGTTCTGGCAGAATTTGAAAACACGACTTGAAATACTCAAATTCACAAATTTACTCAGACTTTTATGGCAGCATACTGAGTGACATTTAGATATGACCTTATAAAGGGAGCGAGAGAAGTTTTATTGTCGTCCATTTTCTCCCGAAATGATCGCTGCCTCGCAGCAAAGCAGAGACTTCTCTTCTTTCCTCTTCTCTCTGTTTGAGCTCAGTTTCAGTGCAAGTATGTGAGCTCCTCTGGTCTCCAGAGTTGTGACATTCAGAGGCAAGCCTGGCCGTGCCATGCCATGCCGTGCTGAACTAACACCCTGACATTGTCCTGACATTTCTCTCCTGGTGGTTTCTGCTTGCCTCATCTGTGTGAGTGTGACAGAAACAGAGATTTAGAAGTTGCTGGCAGCTACCCAAACGTAGAGAGGACTCAGCAGTGTACTAATGGCTTTGGATCTTGAAGAGAAGTACATAAAAATCCTCTACTGCTGTGGGCAGCCTGGTCTCACATGAATTTATGAAATGGCCTCTTTCTATTAAGACAGCATTTTTATTGAGAAATAAGATGTGTGTAACAACAGTGGTGGTTCTTGCATGAATGCGACAAGTCTTACTTATTTATTTATTGAGAAAATCTGCTTCCTCCATACAGCCAGTTACATCTCAAAACATTACAATATCATTTCAGAAAGTGAAACTCATTTCTTATAGACTCATTACACACTGAAACAATTCAACCCTATATTGCTTGTAATTGTATACAATTCTTAGAAAAATTTAGAAAATTTGAATATCTCATAAGATTAATAAAGTATATTTTAAACAGTCATCTCAGGCTTATGAAGAGTTTTTTTTCTCTTCTATGCAGTTAATACTTGGTTGGGGCTTCCTTTGCATGAATTACTGCATCAATACAATGTGCATGGATGAGATCAGCCTGTGGTTCTGCTGAGGTGTAATAAAAAGCCCAGGTTACTTTGATAATGGCCTTCTGGTCATCTGCATTGTTGGGTCTCTCATCTTCCTCTGGATAATAGCCTACTCCACAGATTCTACATGAGTTTCAGGTCAGGAATGTTTAAAAAACCTCATGAAAACGCATGTACACATATCCAGTGTGTGGTGCAACCTTTCCTATATATGCAGTAACCTTTCTGTGGCACTCTTCAATTTTCTGCGCTGACATCTTTCCCTGGGTGCTATGGTGAACAGAGTAGCACATCGTGGAGTGAACTGTCTGGCTACCCTTAGCAATTTCAAGTCGTTTGTCTATGTAAAAAATACATGGGTTAACATTAGCTGTGAATTTGCATTTGAGATAACCCACGTTTTAGATGGAGTATGACTTGTTAGCTGCCGCAGTATTTTATTTTTATTAGAGGAAGAGGCAGCGGAGGAAGGCTGGGCACTCTGTTACGTCTGTACAATAAATCCGGAGGTGTTTCAATCATGTTGGTTGTGCACCCTCCTTTGCATCATGCAATCTTATTGCAAGTGTTACACTGGTTATTTCTTTTATTAAAGTTAGGCCACATTTTGTATACTAACTATGGTTACTTCCTAGGCAGCTGCTTCTTTGGCCGGTGGACTGGACATCGAAACTTTAACAGGTTGTTAAGCTAAAACTCTTTATTACAATTAAATTAACCTTGAACGGCATTAAATCTGGGAAGATATGGAACCTTTATGGTGAATTTTAAGTTTTCAAAGTCAGTTTTTTATGAAAATTGTTAGAGAGCAAACATAGTTTGTTTGCAGAAGATGACTCTGATGGTTAAAAAGCTCTGCGGAGGCAGGCCGTTGGGGGTGGATGAGATCCGCCCTGAGGACCTCAAATCTCTGGGTGTTTGGGGGGCTGTCATGGTTGACACGCCTCTTCAACGATGCGTGGCGGTCGGGGACAGTGCCTCTGGACTGGCAGACTGGGGTGGTGGTCCCCCTTCATAAGAAGGGTGACCGGAGGGTGTGTTCCAACTATAGGGGGATCACACTCCTCAGCCTCTCTGGTAAGGCCTACGCCAGGGTATTGGAGAGGAGAGTCCGGCCGATAGTCGAACCTCGGCTTCAGGAGGAGCAGTGTGGTTTTCGTCCCAGCCGTGGAACAGTGGACCAGCTCTATACCCTCTACAGGGTACTTGAGGGTTCATGGGAGTTTGCCCAACCGGTCCACATGAGTTTTGTGGACCTATGGCCATGAACTTTGGGTCATGACCGAAAGAACGAGATCCCGGATACAAGCGGCTGAAATGAGCTTCCTCCGTAGGGTGGCCGGGCACTCCCTTAGAGATAGTGTGAGGAGTTCGGCCATCCGGGAGGGGCTCGGAGTAGAGCCGCTGCTCCTCCACATCGAGAGGAGCCAGTTGAGGTGGCTTGGGCATCTATACCTGGATGCCTCCTGGACGCCTTCCTCGGGAGGTGTTCCAGGCACGTCCCACCAGGAGGGAGGAAGTGCAGGGGACGGCCCAGGACACGCTGGAGGGACTATGTCTCTCGGCTGGCCTGGGAACGCCTTGGGCTCCCCCCGGAGGAGCTGGAGCAGGTGTCCGGGGGGAGGGAAGTCTGGGTGTCTCTACTAAGTCTGCTGCCCCCGTGACAGTCCTGGATAAGCGGAAGACGACGAGTACGAGGATGACTCTAGTCTTTAAACAAACCTTTAATATACATTTCTCTACCAAGAGGAAAATAGTTTTTACTGAGCAGCTGCTTGACTTGCAGTTGGCCCTAGCTTTTGAAGTTGTGAAGCTAATGCAGTTTTTCTTCGTAATGATGGTTCCTGAGAATATTAGTTTAGAGTTAAATAATCTAAATGATGTCCGTTTAATTACATTTTTTTTTTTTGTGTGTGTTGAGAAACTCCGCTAAGGATCTCTTCTGTGTTGTGTTTTTAATGTTGAGATAAACTTCATTTAAAGGGTGGTTTTTTAAGTACAGATCGGCCATAACGCACCGTCCACGGTTATGCATTCAAGCCTTTAATTAGTGGTATTTTAAAGGTATGTGTTTGATTCTGATGACAAGCTATAAGCTTCTTTTGTTAGCTCCTACCGCTAACGGCTAAGAACACATTCTCGCCCACTTTATGAGTCAGCTGAAGATTATTTACCCAAACAGGTTGTTAGTTTCCAATCTAGGAAATAATATTTCCCTAAATATTATTTTACTAAACTTGATAACTAATTAAACACCATTAAGACCCATTTATCCAAAAGGTTTGGTTCTTAATCAAAATAATATTTCCTTAATAATAATTCTTAAAATATTATTTTAATAAATAAAGGCAGCAAATTAAATACTGTTGAGTTAGTCACCCAGAAGGTTTGTTTTATTCAGCTAATCCTTCTTTTAAGTGTTATTTTATTAAAATAATGTTTTATCTGATATTGCATAATGGTTGTTTGAAGGTATACCAATTATTCCCTAAATTAGTTCTAAGACAAACTGAACTTCATTTCCAGATTCAAGATAATCCTTGTTTCATAAATAACATTGCATGGTAATATTGCATCACTTTTTTGGTCATGGTTCAATTCAATTCAGTTTCTTTATATAGCGCCAATTCACAACACATGTTGTCTCAAGGCACTTCACAACAGTCAGGTTTATACATTCCAATTAATCCTAACCGTTGAACAGTACAGTCAGATTCAGTTATTTATTCAAATTGGATATAAGGTTTTTCTATCTAAGGAAACCCAGCAGATTGCATCCAGTCAGTGACTTGCAGCATTCACTCCTCCTGGATGAGCATGTAGAGACAGTGGACAGTCACTGGTGATGACTTTGCAGCCAGTTTTCAAGGTTAGAGTCTGAAAGAGAGCACATATAATTAGTTACAGTTAAGCTCAGTCAATCGCCATGTCTAGGAGAGAGAAAGGGTTAAACACTAAAAGACAGGGCCATGTGGATCATCGGTAGAGGGTGAGCATTAAGTTGTTGCCAGCAGAAGCTTGGACAATGCCCCTCTCCAGAAAGGTGTCACAGGTAGACACAGAGTCAGGCCAGGTGTAGCTTTTAGGAAGAGAAAAGAGAGAACATAAAGTTAAAACTGAAATAACAGCAAACAATGCAAAATTGGAGAGCAGTGTGAAAATGTAGCGAAGAGGGTGAAAGTGGTCGTTATGTCCTCCAGCAGCCTAAGCCTATAGCAGCATAACTACACAGATAGTTTCAGTTTCAGTTTATTTATTTATATAGCGCTTATTTACAACAATGTCGTCTCAAGGAATCAAACAAAGCGTCTGGAACGACACGGGGCTGCCGCGGAGGCCAGACCAAACCACCGAGTGCCAGAGCCCGGACACCCCAGAATGGGCCACGTGTAGGGGCACTAAGTAAAATAATAAACTGACAAAGTTTGTCCATCTAGAGCCCACTGATGACCATTGTTATACTAAAAACCACAAGGATTGGGATACCTCTCTCTGTTAGACTGATTATAACCATTGCAAAATAGAAGGGGTCATAAAGGTTGCAGAAATGGAGGGTGTGTTTGCACCTCAACCATAACTGAGCCGGTTTAGGCTAAACCTGACTCCCCCTTACTCCATCCAACAGGGAGAGAGAAAGGCGGAGGTAAAAAATAAGGAAGATAGCCTAAGCCACTCTAACTATAAACTTTATCAAAAAGGGAAGTTTTAAGCCTAGCCTTAAAAGTAGACAGGGTGTCTGCCTCATGGACTAAAACTGGGAGCTGGTTCCACAGAAGAGGAGCCTGATAACTAAACAATCTGCCTCCCATTCTACTTCTAGAGACTCTAGGAACCACCAGTAAACCTGCAGTCTGAGAACGAAGTGCTCTGTTAGGAACATATGGAACCATCAGATCTCTGATGTATGATGGAGCTAGATCATTAAGGGCTTTATATGTGAGGAGGAGAATTTTAAATTCTATTCTGGATTTAACAGGGAGCCAATGAAGGGAAGCTAAAATAGGAGAAATATGATCTCTCTTTTTAATTTTCATCAGAACTCTTGCTGCAGCATTTTGAATCAGCTGAAGGCTTTTAACTGCATTTTGTGGACATCCTGATGGTAAAGAATTACAATAGTCCAGTTTCGTTGTCCGATGAGCTAACCCTTCCCTCCTACTTCCCTATGTCTAAAGGGATTGCTCAATCCAGCTCTCCATCCAAAGGGTCCGGACTTCCCTAAACCTGAAAGGTCTTACTAAGCAGGTTTAATGAAAGTTCTGTTTAAGCTGGTGTCGGGAAATAACTCGCCTAGCCTCTGACAGCCTTCATACAAAAGTCTCGCCCTTCTTCAACTGGAGGTCTGGACGACTGAGTAGCCTACATCCACATTTCAACAGTCACTTTTGTTCATGGCTGCTCATTCCCTAATTTTACAACTGGCTCTTGGTATATGGGCTAGGTTAATTTTAGTGACTCGGCACGAGCCCCAAGGGTGCTGTTTTAACAAACTTCGCTAAGGCAACCTATAAAAACCTCCTAAAATTTCTTAGAACCAGGCAACAAGACTTTTTACCACCAATGAAAAACCAAAAATACGGTGACTCAAATAATTGAATGTCCACAATTTAACTAGAATTTTATATGCTTTCTTTAATTAGCAACGCTTATGCAGGGGTCAGTAACAGCTTCAATTCAGCAACACGTAATAATTTCAATAGAAATGAGTCAATCAATTCAACCTGTCTTACCCTGATGCTGAAATTAATGAGGTTGGAGAGGCTTTGAAGACGGAGGCTCATCCATGCACCTGATGGAGATGTTTCTTCTGGTAACGAGTGGTTTCTTGAAGGGAATACGACTTAATCTTCAGTTTTCTTCCTTTAGGTGGCAGGCACTGATGCTCCAGGCTTTGATGGTTAAACAGAAACTTTGTTGTCATAAGTCTCCGAAGACAGTAGTTTCCAAAGGTTGAAGAGTTGAAGGAAACCCGGAGACATAAATGAGGTTAATTCAGAACTTCCAGAAGCCTGAAACGTAGCGCAATCAGCTGTTCACCGATCAAGTTCACTTCTGTTATCTGGATAAAAAGGCTTTAGATGAAATCAGATTCTTAATCTTGAGGCACAGTCCTTCTAAGGCAAATGGGCTGATGCTCTTTTTAATGCAGTTGATCAGCTGGGCTGTGTCTCTGGTCCTCTGATTCATCTGTAGCGTCTCTCCGATCTTGTTCGCTGGTCTTCTGCGAGGAAACAACCAACTAGTTCGTCTATTCTTGCCCATTTTATAGAGCATTTCCACCAAAGTCTTTGTGCTCATTGGCCAGTGGTTGTTGCCATGGCTGTCCCATTGGTCACCTGTGACATAAGGTGATTTTCTGGAATTTCCTGAGTCGTGTCCATATCAGACATGCCATCATCACCTCAGTCCTGAGCTGTCTGCTGGCCTCTTCTTTGACCTGCGCCCCCGCCTCAGTCATCAGCCTTGTGCTGTAAGCTGCAGCTCTCACTTCCCCAATTCCTGAACATCTGCTCTATTCCTGTCTCACTCAACATTACACTTCCTCTTAAACAGAGGCTTTAATTCTTACATTGGTGCTGCTCAAACTATTAGTTACAGCATTTACTTCATTTACAGTTTAAAACCATTACTGAAACTTCATCCTTTTTATTCATACACCACACAACATTATCTCTTTCATATATAGCTCATTGAGAATTTCTAAACCTTAATGTTTTCTATTTTAATTATCAGTTCTCAATCATATTTCAATCATATGTGTTTTAACTTGAAAATCAAATATTACTCATTTCATTTAATACTTGTAGAAAATGGAAAATCATCATACATCATTCCTTTGGTTACACTTCTTGGTTATACTTCTGCAAAAGATAAGACAGTTAATATGTGATGACACACAGGCCTCTCCAGTCTCTCAGTTCTAGAATATGAGAATATGCTTGTCTCACTCTCTACTGCTTCAACTGTGTATTTTAATAATTATTGCATGGATTACACAAAAGGATATTTATCGTAAATCTTATGGATTTAACTGTGAGCAGTTAATGAATGTTGCATGGATTACATGGAAAGATCTCACTTTATTTTGACACCAGCCTTAAGTAACAAATGCATGGACTAGTTTTTCAACGTCACTCCTGGACAGGATATTTCTAATTTTGGCAATGTTCCGGAAGTGAAAGAAGGAAATCCTAGAAACCTGTTTAATATGGGATTTAAATTACCTGTCCTGATCAAAAATAACACCAAGGTGTTTTTTACTCTATTACCAGAGGTCAATTTAATGCCATCAGGTTAAGTGATTGACTAAGCAGTTTCTTTTTTAAAGACTCTGGTCCAAAGACGACAACTTCTGTCTTGTCTGAATTTAGAAGCAGAAACTTTTAAGTCATCCAAGTTTTCATGTCTTCAAGACATGCTTGTAGTCTATCTAACTAGTTGGGCTCATCAGGATTCATGGATAAGTAAAGCTGAGTATCATCAGCGTAACAGTGAAAATCTATCCTATGCTGCCTGATAATTTGACCTATTGGAAGCATATATATAGTGAAAATAATTGGCCCAAGTACTGAACCCTGTGGTACTCCACAATTAACCCTGGAGTTTAAAGATGATTTATCATTTACATGAACAAAATGGAATCTGTCAGACGAATAAGATTTAAACCAGCCTAGCGCTGTTCCCCTGATCCCTACAGCATATTCCAGCCTTTCTAAGAGAATATCGACTGTATCAAATGCAGCACTGAGATCTAACAGGACAAGAACAGACACAAGTCCATTATCTGAGGCCATAAGAATATTATTAGTGACTTTCAGCAGAGCTGTTTCAGTGCTATGATGAGCTCTGAAGCCTGACTGAAACTCTTCAAACAGGTCATTGCTGTATAAATGTTCACACATTTGATTTGCAACCATTTTCTCAAGAATTTTAGATAAGAATGGAAGATTGGATATAGGTCTGTAATTTATTAAGTCATCTTGATCAAGCAAAGGTTTCTTAAGTAAAGGTTTAATTACAGCTAACTTAAAAGCCTGTGGTACATATCCATTTACTAAGGATAGATTAATCATATCTAAAATGGGGCTGGTAATCAGAGGGAACACTTCCTTAAATAATTTGGTTGGGATTGGGTGTAACATACAAGTTGAAGGTTTAGATGAAGCTAATATTTCTGATAACTCAGGAAGCTCCACAGGATCAAAACAGTCCAAACACAAATCAGGTTCTGCAGTTATTTCCAATGTTGTCTCACTTGCTGAAGATGAAGTAATCATCTTCGGGAGTATGTCAAAGATTTTCTTTTTAATAGAATTAATTTTATTTAAGAAGAATCCCATAAAGTCATGACTGTTGAGAGCTAAGGGAATGGATGGCTCAACAGAGCTATGACTCTGTGTAAGTTTAGCAACTGTACTAAAGAGAAACCAAGGATTATTCTTGTTCTCTTCTATTAATGATGAGAAATAAGCTGTTCTGGCTTGGCGAAGTGTCTTTTTATACAACAATAGGCTATTTTTCCAGATTAAGTAGGAATCCTCTAGGTGTGTAGAGTGCCATTTTCTCTCCAATTTTCTACCATCTTTGATTCACTTGTTTATATTGTACATAGCCCATTATTCTTCCTTATTCTTTCATTCTGCTTGGTAGTTTAGTTGTGTAGTTTTAGCATAGAAAAGAGTTTCTTGATTGAAATATGTCTGACTTTGAGTTGACTTATTTTTTTTCAATAAATTCTTGTATTTTAAGAAATTGTGTAAATTAATTCTGTGTGTGTACAGAGTTTTGCTGTTCAATAATGTCAGAGCTTGGCTCATCCCTATTAAATTGGATACCAGCCTTATTGGGCTGGTATCCACAGGACAACCCTTAACAGAACGAAGTGTTATTGAAAAACATACTAAAGTATTAATATTAAATAATATATTAATATTCATAATCACAACACTTGCATTAAAGCACTTATCAAATTTTAGTTCTGCAAATAAATAATAGCTGGTAAATAGTTATCCAGTGTTAAAAATATATTGGTTTTATGGGAATAAACTTGTCTTAAACCTGCAATCAATCTGCAATTAAAAAGATGCACTTAAAATATTTCCATTATTCTTAACAATCAGCTTCAATAGGTTATATTCTAAAAACAAAAAGGCTTTCATGTGCAAAATTGATGTTGAAGTCCATGATAAAGTGTTGCATACAGTCTAGAAATGGTCAAACTCCCCTAAATCCTCTGGCAGTGTTGAGGATTAGCTGCAGCCGGTGAAGACTTTGTGCAGTCATGGCCAACAGAGATACTCGGGCTTAACTCATCTCAGGAGTTTGGCTTGGTTGTCCAGAACTCTGCAGACCGTTAACACTTTGCAGGACTGTGTGTCAGAGATCATGTGGTAGACAGAGGGAGAAGCCTAGATGCACTGAGTCTGCAGCTAGGGGCAAGGACTCGTGCTGAGCTCTGAACAAGCTGAGTGCTGTAGATTTCAAGACATAGCTGGGAGTGGTTTACTAAGATTTAAGTTGGAGGATTTTTCTCCAAGTGGAAAACTAAGAACTTTCTGCTCGTATCAGGGCCAAAAGAATCAGATTTTTGTGAGTTTTCTTTTAAATGAGCTGTGCAGAAGGACCTTTGATGTTGCAGCCTTTATTAATGTTCCATGAAGGGCAGCGCTCAGTGTACAAAACAAGGCAAAACAGTTGATTGAATAGCTTTTATAAACAAAAAGCCTGCATTAGAGGCATGCAAAAAACAAATTACTCTATCCATTTTAGCTTCAGTCTGCATCATGTTGAAGAATGAAGTTCTGTCAGAGCAACATGGTACACAAGAACGAAAACAACTGAAGACAATACAACTGATAAGAAAAGCATAACATTACACTCCATCAATAACAAAAACTACGTTAAAGTACAAAGCAGTGGTTGGAAAATAATACCCCATTATTCAGTAGCTGGTAGAAGCATCTTTAGACGGCCTCACGTTTAACTTTAGAGTATACATTGTTTATGGTCGATTCAATAAATGCAAGATGTCCAGGTTCTCTAGCTGCAAAGATCATCAGCCCTCCACCACCGTGCTTGATAAAATGTTTTGATTTGATGTTTAGATTCTTAATAAGACCTTTTTTAGACATTCAGCATTTTTTTTTAACTGGACAGTTGTTAACTGAGGCTTGTAGGGATGCACCCTGTGAATTTTCAGGGACAACCATTCCTGGGGAGGTAAGATAGGAAATTGTTTTTTTTTTTTCATTTGTTTTGGGGATCATGTTCTTTAGATCCAGCACTCAGTCTGGGTACAACTCAAAACCTCAGTTTTTAAGTCTTACTGAAAAACATTCCCTCTTGAGAAAGCATTTACGGAAATAAGTTACTGTTTTGTTCCAGATCTATTCAGATTTGGTGTTTGTTTTTTTGTCATTGTTCTTTGTTTTTTGGGGCATTTGCAAAACACCCCCAGATTAAAAATAGAGAAAACTCAATTTAATGAGTTGAAAACATGAAACAATTTATTGACAAGTTGACATTTCAAAACAATGAAGATCTGAACATCAAACCGAGACATTCAGTATGTACAGAGGTTGGACAATGAAACTGAAACAGCTGTCATTTTAGTGTGGGAGGTTTCATGGCTAAATTGGACCAGCCTGGTAGCCAGTCTTCATTGATTGCACATTGCACCAGTAAGAGCAGAGTGTGAAGGTTCAATTAGCAGGGTAAGAGCACAGTTTTGCTCAAAATATTGAAATGCACACAACATTATGGGTGACATACCAGAGTTCAAAAGAGGACAAATTGTTGGTGCACGTCTTGCTGGCACATCTGTGACCAAGACAGCAAGTCTTTGTGATGTATCAAGAGCCACGGTATCCAGGGTAATGTCAGCATACCACCAAGAAGGACGAACCACATCCAACAGGATTAACTGTGGACGCAAGAGGAAGCTGTCTGAAAGGGTTGTTCGGGTGCTAACCCGGATTGTATCCAAAAAATATAAAACCACGGCTGCCCAAATCACGGCAGAATTAAATGTGCACCTCAACTCTCCTGTTTCCACCAGAACTGTCCATCAGGAGTTCCACAGGGTCAATATACACGGCCGGGCTGCTATAGCCAAACCTTTGGTCACTCATGCCAATGCCAAACGTCGGTTTCAATGCTGCAAGGAGCGCAAATCTTTGGCTGTGGACAATGTGAAACATGTATTGTTTTCTGATGAGTCCACCTTTACTGTTTCCCCCACATCCGGGAGAGTTACGGTGTGGAGAAGCCCCAAAGAAGCGTACCACCCAGACTGTTGCATGCCCAGAGTGAAGCATGGGGGTGGATCAGTGATGGTTTGGGCTGCCATATCATGGCATTCCCTTGGCCCAATACTTGTGCTAGATGGGCGCGTCACTGCCAAGGACTACCGAACCATTCTTGAGGACCATGTGCATCCAATGGTTCAAACATTGTATCCTGAAGGTGGTGCCGTGTATCAGGATGACAATGCACCAATACACACAACAAGACTGGTGAAAGATTGGTTTGATGAACATGAAAGCGAAGTTGAACATCTCCCATGGCCTGCACAGTCACCAGATCTAAATATTATTGAGCCACTTTGGGGTGTTTTGGAGGAGCGAGTCAGGAAACGTTTTCCTCCACCAGTATCATGTAGTGACCTGGCCACTATCCTGCAAGAAGAATGGCTTAAAATCCCTCTGACCACTGTGCAAGGGCCGGAGGGGGTCTGGTTTGGGGACCAGTGGATTTCGTCTCTTCTTTTTGCAGATGACGTGTTCCTGCTGGCCCCCTCTATCCAAGACCTACAGCATGCACTGGGGTGGTTCGCAGCCGAGTGTGAAGCGGCTGGGATGAAGATCAGCTCCTCCAAGTCCGAGGCCATGGTTCTCAACCGGAAAAGGGTGGCTTGTCCTCTTCAGGTTGGAGGGGAGTTCCAGCCTCAAGTGGAGGAGTTCAAGTATCTCAGGGTCTTGTTCACAAGTGAATCGACAGACGGATCGGTGCGGCTGCCGCAGTAATGGGGGCACTGTGCCGGTCCGTTGTGGTGAAGAGAGAGCTGAGCCGAAAAGCAAAGCTCTCAATTTACCGGTTGGTCTACGTTCCTACCCTCACCTATGGCCATGAACTTTGGGTCATGATCGAAAGAACGAGATCCTGGATACAAGCGGTTGAAATGAGCTTTCTCCGTAGGGTGGCCAGGCACTCCCTTAGAGATAGGGTGAGGAGCTCGGTCATCCGGGAGGGGCTCGGAGTAGAGCCACTGCTCCTCCACATCGAGAGGAGCCAGTTGAGGTGGCTCGGGCATCTATACCGGATGCCTCCTGGACGCCTTCCTCGGGAGGTGTTCCAGGCACGTCCCACTGGGAGGAGGCCCAGGGGACGGCCCAGGACACGCTGGAGGGACTATGTCTCTCGGCTGGTCTGGGAACGCCTTGGGCTCCACCCGGAGGAGCTGGAGGAGGTGTCTGGGGAAAGGGACGTCTGGGCGTCTCTGCTGAGTCTGCTGCCCCCGCGACCCAGTTAAGCAGAAGACGACGAGTACGAATACGAGTACTTCCAAATTTTCTCCATCAAATTTAGCTTGTTTATAAAATACAAAACTTCACCATGAATAGACATTTCTGCTGTCTTCAGTCTTCAAACCTACACAAACAAGAGACTGTGAGGAAGAGGATTAATTGATGGACAGATAAAAGGATGATGAAAAAACATAGGAATGGATAGATAATGGATGCACTGATGGATGGATGGATAGATTGCTACATTTAAGGGTGGGATCCATACTCTTCAGACTTTCCCAGATTGCAGACGAACCCTGTTACATTTAACCCCCATTAACAGCTTTTAGCAAGGTGATGGTAACTGTGACATTAAGTGGAAATTCCACTCATTAGAGGAGTATTTACAAAGCATTGAAGGTGCTCTGATCAGTTAGTCCAAATGTAAAGTGTGCAGGTAATGTTCGTCAAAGTCCGTGTTAATAATTATGCAAATTAAAACACTTAAAGTAAAAGGGATGGCATTAGCTGGTCAAGATGAAAAGTCATGCTTTAGAGGATCTGCAATTAACTATTGAATTTTCTAACTGTTGAATTAGTCATACTTTTTACTTTTTATTCCCATTTGGGCAAAAATATGCAGCTTCTCCTCAAAAAAATCCAAAGAAAACACAAAAGTTTAAAAAGAGAAGAAAATGTTTACAAGTACTCTTGTAAAGTGATTAATTCGAGACTCCTTTGATTAAATACATGCACATGCATTACGTGTTGGTCGGCATCTGTTATGTTTCTTCACTCTCGAGTAAAGGAGATTGGAGTGTTTCATTTTAGAGGCAGGTCTCATTAGGGCACAGCTTGGTGATTTAAAACCGTGCCTCGTCCCTTGGCTGCTGGATCCTAAATCATTTTCCCAAGAGTGATTCAGCCGCCGGCTTTTCAGACTGTGATGTAAGGTGACCAGGTTTCTGAAATTAAATCCGTCAAAGGTGTGTAGGTGTGAGTGAGTGAGCATACGTTGTGGGTGAATGTGAACTTGTATGTAGTTACACAGGAATGTATAAGTGCATTGTCTGTCTGTGTGTGTGTGTGTGTGGGTGTGTATTATTCGTAGTTGATGTGTACAGTACACACCAAAGGTTTGGACACACCTTCTCATTCAAAGAGTTTTCTTTATTTTCATGACTATGAATATTGTAGCTTCACACTGAAGCCATCAAAACTATGAATTAACACATGTGGAATTATATATTGAACAAAAAAGTCTGAAACAACTGAAAATATGTCTTATATTCTAGGTTCTTCAAAGTAGCCACCTTTTGCTGTGATTACTGCTCCTCACACTCTTGGCATTCTGTTGATGAGCTTCAAGAGGTAGTCACCTGAAATGGTTTTCCAACAGTCTTGAAGGAGTTCCCAGAGATGCTTAGCACTTGTTGGCCCTTTTGCCTTCACTCTGCGGTCCAGCTCACCCCAAACCATCTCGATTGGGTTCAGGTCCGGTGACTGTGGAGGCCAGGTCATCTGGCGCAGCACCCCATCACTCTCCTTCTTGGTCAAATAGCCCTTATACAGCCTGGAGGTGTGTTTGGGGTCATTGTCCTGTTGAAAAATAAATGATGGTCCAACTAAACGCAAACCGGATGGAATAGCTTGCCGCTGCAATATGCTGTGGTAGCCATGCTGGTTCAGTATGCCTTCAATTTTGAATAAACCCCCCAAAAGTGTCACCAGCAAAGCACCCCCACACCATCACACCTCCTCCTCCATGCTTCATGGTGGGAACCAGGCATGTAGAGTCCATCCATTCACCTCTTCTGCGCCGCACAAAGACACGGTGGTTGGAACCAAAGATCTCAAACTTGGACTCATCAGACCAAAGCACAGATTTCCACTGGTCTAATGTCCATTCCTTGTGTTCTTTAGCCCAAACAAGTCTCTTCTGCTTGTTGCCTGTCCTCAGCAGTGGTTTCCCAGCAGCTATTTTACCATGAAGGCCTGATTCACACAGTCTCCTCTTAACAGTTATTCTAGAGATGTGTCTGCTGCTAGAACTCTGTGTGGCATTGACCTGTTCTCTAATCTGAACTGCTGTTAACCTGCGATTTTTGAGGCTGGTGACTCAGATGAACTTATCGTCCGCAGCAGAGGTGATTCTTGGTCTTCCTTTCCTGGGGCGGTCCTCATGTGAGCCTGTTTCTTTGTAGCGCTTGATGGTTTTTGCGACTATCAGCTGTGTACTGTATCCACCTCCTGCACAACACAACTGATGGTCCCAACCCCATTTATAAGGCTTGAAATCCCACTTATTAACCTGACAGGGCACACCTGTGAAGTGAAAACCATTTCAGGTGACTACCTCTTGAAGCTCATCAACAGAATACCAAGAGTGTGCGTAGCAGTAATCAAAGCAAAAGGTGGCTACTTTGAAGAACCTAGAATATAAGACATATTTTCAGTTGTTTCACACTTTTTTTGTTCAGTATATAATTCCACATGTGTTAATTCATAGTTTTGATGCCTTCAGTCTGAAGCTACAATATTCAAAGTCATGAAAATAAAGACAACTCTTTGAATGAGAAGGTGTGTCCAAACTTTTGGTCTGTACTGTAAGTATATTGTGTGCGAGGTGAGCAAACTCTGGTCAGGGAGTCCACTAACATGAGCTCATCTCTGGTTCTGTGAGGCCTTCTCTGTCTTAAGAGCTGGGCTTATCGTAGTATAATATTATTACAAAAATTAATGTGTTTAATTATTTAACTAGTTACCTCAGCTGATGAAATGCAGAAATGTTATATTCAGCAAAAAACCTATTTTTATTTGGAGGTACAAGCTCATACAACAGAAGAAATACACATTTAATCAGGTGATCTCTCCCTCATCATTTTCAGTTCGTGCAGTTCTTGCCTTTATACAGCTTCCCTGTCACTGACTCCTTAATTTTATGTTGAGGAACTTTCATGTGTCCAAACTGAGTAGACAAACACAGCTAAGCCTGAATGTCTATGTTCACAAATCACCATAAATTAGCAAAACAACGCATAACTAGCTCTGAAAATTTAAACTAAAGGGCACCAATCAGTTCTAAAACATCTTACTTTGAATGAACCCTTCATCATGCTGTAGTGCCACCATACCAAGTCATGCAGCTTTACAAGGAGATGTTTTAATCATCCTTTTATGATTCCTCCTATTCTCTCTCACTTATGCACACTGCATCTACTCCTTGTGCTTACCTTTCGTTGTTCTGTTTGTTAATAAAAGTTTGGTTTATTTTGCATTTGGGTCTTTATTTTTACTAAGAAAAAAAAAATACACCCAAGCCTTATTTTTACCTGGGCTCAGAGAATGTTGTGAACCAAACCTTTATTGATTCACACATATCACAGGATATATGGCAAGCTGGTTTAACATAGAATCGGCTTCCCCACGCTCATAATTGCACACATCATGCTCACTCAAGTTTTTTACCCAACTACTGTAATAACACTCTACACTCAACATTTTTTCCTCATTCATAAAAAGCTAAAATCTGGGACATTTCCGTGGACGGCTGTAGCTGGGAACATGTCGTCCAAAACATGGACTGATCAGCATGCTTTCCGGTGGTTGCATGAAGTGTGTGGAGGAGTCTGATGATGTGGAGGTGCTTGTGCTCAGAAGATGTGCAGTTTTCAGTCTACACAGTAAAGCATCTGGAGTGGATGCTTTCCACGGGGCTCCTGAAGAAAATCAGTTTAGGTTCCTGGTGCAAAATAGGCTTTTTAAAATAATCTGTTGTTGTGAATTGTTCAACACGGTTAAGTTAGTGGTGGGTCAGTTAGTTATGCCAAGCTGTTAAAATTGATCCATTCCTATGCAAACCTCAGACCAAGAAGCTGTGGAGGTCACAGAGTATTAGTGCACGAGAACATAATCTGTTTTGTACAAACAAATCACAACTGATGTGTAAAAAGAGCTATTTATTCATGTATTCATCTATGAAAAACCTCTTACATGAAGTGAAGTTGCTAATTGACTTTAAGATGGTGGACCCAGACATTACTCTCTACAGAAACACTCCTGCTTCTCCTGGAGGGATCCCATGGAAAGTATACTCTGCCCAGTGAGATTTAGATCCAAGTCCAACTTGTTGTTTCTTTGCAATAGGACAGTGTCCAATAGGACATGCAACTAGAAAGCATTCTAATCAGATTTCTGAAATTACTTTTTCTTTACGGTAGTGTACATATTTATCATGAATGTTTTTGCGTAAGGCTTTGGTCTTTCTATTTTTGATCAAAGTCTTTACAAACTTTACAATTAAGAGAGAAGTGTCTCCTTATAGAATTGCTGGCTGAACCTACTGCATTTGTCTGAGTTTATTAGGTCATTTAATTACACTTAAAACAAGCAAAAATGGAAATCTTTATAATGACGCTTGACATTGTCTTAATCTTTAGTCAAATTTCCTCACTACTGATAGGAACACAGATAAAGCAATAAATTAAACTGAGCTCTTACTTCATGACCCCGGGTGTAGAGCAGTTCCCTGTTTACTGCAGAGCTCTAATCAATCTATCTTGTGCTCCATCAGGGCTAATTAAATATGCTGTTAAATATGTGGCCCTGATATCAGTACTAGAACCTCTTTCTTTGAGGTAGACCCTCATTTCCAACTCAAAAAGAGCATTCCATCTTTTTCTGGTGGAGATGTCTAGGAGATGACAGATCTTGGCCACTACTTTTTCACATCACTTTGATCTATGAGACTTTCTCCTCTGAGATTCTTAGAACCAAATTGTGCTGTTAACACAATTTAGTTGGCATTTTCATTAATCATTTTCTTGTTTCTAACTTGTAACATATTAGACTGATTGGAATCCAGATGATTTAGGCCAAATCTAAGTACCCCACAGATTCCAAGGATGTTGAATAGCAATCTGTGGAGCTGCTTTTTGTGCACCCAGTTTACAAAAATGTGTCTATTCTCATGCACATGCCTAGCAAAACTGTATTTTGCAACATTTAGTTGCAGAAAAATGTGGTAACCATGGAAAACCACCCAATTCAGGCTAGAAATCTTGATCTTTGTCAGACAGATTTGTCAGAAAGGAAATGCAACTTTCCAAGAAATCTCAGCTTACCATGTGCAACAATTACTACTGTGGGTTTAATAGTAAATTCAACAGGAAGTGAGGTCATGTTTTTTCACAAGTCTGTATTGACCCATCTTGGGGTCAATGGGGGGGTGTCTGGTGGGTCTGGTATCTGGTATCTCCAACAGTCATAGAGCGGAGTACAACCTCGACAGGTCGCTAGTCCATCACAAGGAAACATAGAGACACACAGGGCAAACAACCATGCACACAGTGATACCTAAGGGCAATTTACAGTAAATAATTAATTGTGGGAGGAAGCTGGAGCACTGGAGAGAACCCACACATACAAGGGGAGAACATACAGAGAGACCCCAGGCTAGAACCTTCTTGCTGTAAGGCACCAGTGTTACCAGCTGCGCCACCGTGCAGCCCGACTTTACATTATTAAAGCTCTTTAACCAGTTTCCTTAAAAAACAATGTCAGTCAATTTAAGAAAAAATACAAAAAGGGCGATTCCAGAGTGGGACTGCTCCTCTGCATTATGTTTATGGCGGTGCCAATTTAACACAAAGCACTTGACTTCCAACCCAGGATGATTTTAAATAGTAGCCAAAAACATGCTATGTGACACACCACAGATGTATGTTGCTCTTAACACATTAATAGCAATTGTTCCTTGAGTCAGTCACAAGAAGCAGTGATTAAAATATTACCATAGAAAAAGTATGAAGTTAGAGATTACAATGCCTGTAGTCATTATATAATGTCTTATAGGGTTTTTGTCTTGAAAAACCTGAGCTTTTTCTTTCAATACCTCCACCTCATGACATGAACATCTGCAATGTTGGGATATGATTTGGGGTCAAGAAATACAATTTAAATACCCTGTTTCATTTTCCGCAAATTCTCCCCACTACTCAGCACGGTCACTCTAACCAGCTCTGTGTCTCAAATGTCTGGACTCCTGATGCTAAGCAGAACCTCCCAGGAATATGTTTTAGCTTGTGTCAGGACGGCAGGAAGGACACGTCTAGCCTCTCGCTGCTTCCATCCGAGTGCCACACCCATCTTCAGCTGGTGGACCAGCCAGACTAAGTAGCCCTGCCGGCAGCTGGGTTTAACCAGCCACACCAGGCCGCCACAGATAACTTTAAACATGACCGAATCCCTAGAGCAGGGGTGTCCAAACCTTTTGCACCATAAACCAAAATCACCAAGTTTAAAGTACTCAGGCGCCATAACATTTTGTTTCCTATTAAAAACTTAACAGGATTATTTTATTTTATTGTCAAATCTTTTTAATAGCTCAGCAATAAATTAAAATTGGAATATTTTATTGAAAAGCAGCAGTTCACACCTCAACCCCACACCTGACCAACTGGTCCCCATCTTCGCTGAGATCTTCAACACGTCACTGGAGCTGTGTGAAGTTCCTTCCTGCTTCAAATGATCCACCATCATCCCAGTACCCAAGAAACCCACCATCACAGGATTCAATTCAATTCAATTCAGTTTTATTTATATAGCGCCAATTCACAACACATGTGTTGTAAATGACTACAGGCCTGTCGCCCTGATGTCTGTGGTGATAAAATCCTTTGAACGACTGGTGTTGAAGCACCTGAAGGACATCACAGGCCCCCTTCTGGACCCCCTGGAGTTTGCCTACTGGGCAAACAGGTCTGCAGATGATGCAGTCAACTTGGGACTACAATTCATCCTTTAACAATTAGACCACCCAGGGATGTACGCCAGGATCCTGTTTGTGGACTTCAGCTTGGACTTCAACACCATCAACTCAGACATCCTCCACCAGAAAAATTATTCCAAGGATGGCAGATGGCCCGCGGACTGCACTTTGGACACCCGTACCCTAGAGTTACACACAGTTTTGTTGTTTTGCTGCCGTCACAGCCCAGGGAGACACAGTTCTGTTCTGCCTTTGCATCCCAAATTATCCCCAGATTAGTTTGAGCATGCACAAACTGTGCAATTATAATGGATGTAAAAGCAACCTGCTGCGCTGTCATTTACTCTGACTCTTGTGCTCTAAAGTTCAGTTAAAAAGTGGGTTCATGGGAAAGATGTCAGCCAAAGTGCAGCTAAAATAGGCTTTTAAACTTTTATCTAAAGGAAGAGAGGAAGGACAGACAGGTTTGAGTTCCCTGGTCGTTATGAATTATATCAAGGGGATAATTATCTAGATGGTATCAGTTGAGAGAAGGACTGCAGACTATAATTTTTTCTCTGTGTGGTCTCCCTTTTTCACACAGTATTGATTTTAAACATAACAATGTTTAAATTTGTGTCACACAATTGAGTTTAATGTATTCATGCATATTATGATTAATCAATGTCTCAAGTATGCACTCAAGTCTCAAAATATGATTTTTTTTTTTGCCTGTTTTGTGGGTGCTGCCATTTAAATACTTAGACTACTATGTCTACCACTACATATATGATCACAGATCACACTACTCTGGAATGCTCTTGGTTTTGTTCCTAGACGGTCAATTGATCCTTAAATATGCAGAAGTAAAACTGTCACATAATGGGAGTAGTCGCTTAATGCAGCAGAACATTAAAGTCCACACCACTGATCCCAATATACATCCACTATGCATTAAAGTGATGCAAATATTTTAAAGATGTGACAGGAATTGACACCTCACAAAAACTCTAATTTCCTTATAGTTAGTTAATATGCGCTTTTAAATATGCTAGCATACAGAGTGTCATAGAAAACAGAAAGAGAGCAGCCTAAGTGTGTATTTATTTTAAGTTATCACTATTTCTAAGGGAATTTTGGAACCTTAGCAAAGTTACAGATATACATTTTCATGTTTTTTAAGTACAAACAAGAATGATTTTTCACTCATACAGTGAAACCAAGACGTAGACTTGTTTTGGTGGAACTTGAATGATTTTAATTATTTTATGGATATTTTTTCATTTAAATTTACAGACTCTGCAGAAGAGCATCAATGGAGTCGGTGCAGAATGCTCACCCTGATGTTAGAGAGGATGAGCAGAGGGCTTCCACACTAGTTATTGGATTCTCATTTTAATTCATCCATCATTTTCACACCATCCTGCTGTCATTGTCTGGGTTTGTTCAGATCAGGACTGAAGTGGAGTCATTGCTTGGTTAATGATGCCTCTGCGCTTACTGACCTTTTTCTCACTGCAGACTGAAGGGCCGGTGGACGAATGAACAGAGACACGTTGACATATCGGTCTCTGCTGTTTTGCCATCAGTCACAAACTAACTCCGCTCACTCCGTTACATCCAGTCCTGCAGTTTGTATCCGGTTCTGTAGGACTCACTGCTTTAAAGGAAACAAATGTGTCGAGGGAAAAAAAACAAGTACAGGGCAGGTTATAGACTGTAGATGAAGTAGAAATGTCAGCAGCCAGGTAATTTAATGATCAGTCAGAGGTCAGCAGCTTAATCCCTAAATTATTGAGCCTGCTCTTTAGTTCTGACTAAAGTTCAGTACAACACAACATAAATACACAGTTAAACCTGTTCTGAGGATTTACTCCACAAGCATCCTTATCAAAGCTTGATAAGTAGTTATTTTTTTAACAACAAAATACCATTTACATGAGAATTGTATACAGTTAATCTATGAATTATTTGTGCTCCTGGCAGATTTAAATTTAAAATAAAATTTTAACTTGACCAACAAGTTTCTTTGAAGCTGAAAGGTTATAGATGTAAGTCAGAAATATGATGCTACATCTGCCTTAGTTTTTAGAAACAATTTCTGTGTGACTTACTTAAGAAAAAAAAAGTGTGTGAAAATATTCATAGTTGGGATGAAAAACATTAAGAAAATGTGCACTCGTACTCGTCGTCTTCCGCTTTATCCGGGACCGGGTCGCGGGGGCAGCAGACTCAGCAGAGACGCCCAGACGTCCCTCTCCCCAGACACCTCCTCCAGCTCCTCCAGGGGGAGCCCAAGACGTTCCCAGGCCAGCCGAGAGACATAGTCCCTCCAGCGTGTCCTGGGTCGTCCCCTGGGCCTCCTCCCAGTGGGACGTGCCTGAAACACCTCCCGAGGAAGGCATCCAGGAGGCATCCGGTATAGATGCCCTAGCCACCTCAACTGGCTCCTCTCGATGTGGAGAAGCAGCGGCTCTACTCCGAGCTCCTCCCGGATGGCCGAGCTCCTCACCCTATCTCTAAGGGAGAGCCCGGCCACCCTACGGAAGAAAATGTGCAATGATATTTAAATAGCAATGATGATACTTAATATACATAAATACTTAAAAACATTGTCTTCCATTTTTATTTTTTTAACGTCCTTTTCAGCAGTGTAGAAAATTACAATGTGTGATTTTTAAGCATATTTGGTACAGAAACCTTTGTTTCCTGTAATTCTGGACGAGGTTTGCACACACTACAGCTCTCCTCCATACAGATCATCTCCAGATCCTTCAGGTTTCGGGTTTGTTGCTGGCAATATGGACTTTCAGCTTCCTCCAAAGATTTTCGATTGGGTTCAGGTCTGGAGACTGGCTAGGCCACTCCAGGACCTTGAGATGCTTCTTATGGAGCCACTCCTTAGTTGCCCTGGCTGTGTGTTTCAGGTCGTTGTCATGCTGGAAGACCCAGCCACAACCCATCTTCAATGCTCTTACTGAGGGAAGGAGGTTGTTGGCCAAGATCTCCCGATACATGACCCCATCCATCCTCCCCTCAATACGGTGCAGTTGTCCTGTCCCTATTGCAAAAAAGCATCCCCCAAGAATGATGCACCTCCATGCTTCTCGGTAGGGATGGTGTTATTGGGGTTGTACTTATAGTTCTTCTTCCTCCAAACATGGTGAGTGGAGTTTAGACCAAAAAGCTCTATTTTTATCTCATCAGATCACATGACCTTCTCCTATTCCTCCTCTGGATCATCCAGATGGTCATTGGCAAACTTCAGATGGGCCTCAACATGCACTGGCTTGAGCAGGTGGTCCTTACGTGCGCTGCAAGATTTTAATCCATGGCAGCATAGTGTGTTATTAATGGTCTTCTTTGATACTGTGGTCCCAGCTCTCTTCAGGTCATTGACTAGGTCCTGGCTTGTAGTTCTGGGCTGATCTCTCACCTTCCTCATGATCACTGATGCCCCACGAGGTGAGATCTTGCATGAAGCCCCGGACGGAGGAAGATTGACTGTCATCTTGAACTTCTTCCATTTTCTTATAATTGCACCAACAGTTGTTGGCTTCTCACCAAGCTGCTTGGTTATTTTCCTGTAGCCCATCCCAGCCTTGTGCAGGTCTACTATTTTATCCCTGATGCCCTCACACATCTCTCTGGTGTTTTCCATTGTGGAGAGGTTGGCGTTTGTTTGTTTGTTTGTTTGATTGAGTGTGTGGACAGGTGTCTTTGATACAGATAACGAGTTAAACAGGTGCAGTTAATACAGGTAAGGAGTGGAGAACTGGAGGGCTTCTTAAAGAATAACTAACAGGCCTGTGAGAGCTGGGATTCTTACTGATTGTTAGTTGATCAAATACTTATGTATGTTAATTAATAGCTTGAAAATCACACAATGTGATTTTCTGGATTTTTGTTTTAGATTCCATCACTCACAATTGAAGAGTGCCTATGATAAAAATGCAAGACTTCTACATGCTTTGCAATTAAAAACTGCTTTGTGATTCTCTCAACTGAAATGGACAGGGAGACTGAAATAAAAACGAAAACATGAAGGAAGCAAGGCAGAGAGAGAGGAGGGGCGAAAAGGAAAAAGGGAGAGAAGAAAAATAGAAAAGAGGAGAGAAAGAAGGATGAATAGAATACAAGATGACACCCTAGAAGACTGCTTCTACACCTGCAGAAACATATATAAAAACGGCGATGTTACCGAAAAGGTACTAATGAATGCAAGATGTATTTAGTGGCAACTGCGGGTCATTATAGAACATCTGTGTGTCTGTTAACACCTGAATCTAAACACCTGTGAGTGTTACTGTGAGCGCGCTTGTGTATATAAGGTCTCACCATTAAAAATATGCAATGGCGAGTGTGCGGAACCACAGACCTGTCCCCCTGGACCCGAGACGGACATGGAGGAGATCTCAGCCACAGACATCCAAAGGCCCCCCAGAACACGGGAACCCCAGGAGACCACCTGCCGGAACTACTGCAGCCCCCCCAGAGAAGAGCAGAAGAGAGCCCCAGGAGAACCACAGCTGGGACTGCCGGGATAGTGATTATCCATCTGGTCATCAAAAACGTTAAATTAATTTTTTCATCTCAGCAACATTGTTTTACTGAAAAAGTATCATCTGGCTTCATCTGCTACTTGGGGAAAGAAACAACTCAGTTGTAGTTTCTTAAAAAGTTCAACAACATCTTAATCCTTTTCAAAAAAACGTTTTTGGCTGCAATTAACAACACATTTATGATGGGTATAAAGAACCTGATTTCATAGTACTTTTATATTTAACCAGTATGTATTGCAGTCTAAGCTGTTATTTGGGACCATTTTATTGCTTACAGTAATTGATATAACAACTGATTTGGCATCTATTGTACCTATTCCAAATTTTAATAAATATTCAAGGTTCTATGCCATTGTAAATAGTATGTGCTTGTTCTAAAGCACTAAATTACCCTAATTTACTGGGAACAAATCCGCAGGTGATATAAGAGGCTCTCTGCACTTGGCTTCTGGTTAATACAAAACTAAGAGGCCCTGCAGCTGCCCATTGTTGCTGCTCACAGCTTGGCAAAGGGCTACAGAGCTATATCTAAAACATATTTTGTTTGAAAGATTTCATGAGAGCAGAACAAAAGATAACCTATAACCATTTTTTGAAACTGTTACTTGGACATAACAAATCTAAACAAACACTATTTATAGGCATTTAGCTAGATTCTCTGATGTTAAGGCTGTAGGGAAAACAAATGTATCTGCTTAGCTTTTCAGTAATTTAGTAATCCATTTTATAGCCTGTTGTTTGCTACAAAGGAAATAAAGCTTTGTCTAAAGTGAATTTTTGCGAAGTAGTTGACACCTTTTAGAAATGGGAAAAAATAGTGTGGTGTTGCAATAGAAAATAGTGAAACATGCTTGGAAAGTCGCTGGAGGATGTCATAAACGAATTAGCATATGAAATACCTCCCAAGGTTGCATTTGCATTCTGCTTTGTCAGCTTTTACATCTGTCAGCTTCACTTATAATTTTGCTCATACATACAGCGACTTAATGCTGATTATATCTGAATTACTTTCATTCAATGAACCTTTCTGGTGTAGATAGCAGGGGGAAATAATGCCCCTGAAGTTCTGGTAACCCTGAGCAAAAGTGGCAGTATTAAAAACAAAAGGGTAAAAATATGAAGTATGATCTCCCTGCTTGTACCTAAAAACCGCATTGATGTTGCTAAAATAGTTATATATCATAACTACAGTAATAGCTCTTTATTTTAAGCTATTTGATTTAGAAAGGGACAGAATTTAAAGTTAGGCCGTTATTTTATTTACTATTTAGACTGATTATTAAATCAGGATATTTATACCATGGCCATACTATTTATGGCCGAAAGGTTTTTATACGCAATGTTTTGTACACTGGTACTAAATCAGTGGGGATGACTGATATGAGGCCTGGGTGTGATGCTGGGCAGTAAGATAGCAAATTACTTAAATAACCCGGAGCTCTAAAATACACTGCTCAAAAAAATAAAGGGAACACTCAAATAACACATCCTAGATCTGAATGAATGAAATATTCTCACTGGATACTTTGTTCTCTACAAAGTTGAATGTGCTGACAACAAAATCACACAAAAATCATCAATGGAAATCAAATGTATTAACCAATGGAGGCCTGGATTTGGAGTCACACACAAAATTAAAGTGGAAAAACACTATAGGCTGATTCAACTTTGATGTAATGTCCTTAAAACAAGTCAAAATGAGGCTCAGTATTGTGTGTGACCTCCACGTGCCTGTATGACCTTCCTACAACGCCTGGGCATGCTCCTGATGAGACGGCGGATGGTCTCCTGAGGGATCTCCTCCCAGACCTGGACTAAAGCATCTGCCAACTCCTGGACAGTCTGTGGTGCAACGTGACGTTGGTGGATGGAGCGAGACATGATGTCCCAGATGTGGTCAATCGGATTCAGGTCTGGGGAACGGGCAGGCCAGTCCACAGCTTCAATGTCTTCATCTTGCAGGAACTGCTGACACACTCCAGCCACATGAGGTCTAGCATTGTCCTGCATTAGGAGGAACCCAGGGCCAACCACACCAGCATATGGTCTCACAAGGGGTCTTTAACATGCAGCCCTCCAAAGAAATGCCACCCCACACCATTACTGGCCAAACCGGTCATGCTGAAGGATGTTGCAGGCAGCAGATCGCTCTCCACGGTGTCTCCAGACTCTGTCACGTCTGTCTGTCACATGTGCTCAGTGTGAACCTGCTTTCATCTGTGAAGAGCACAGGGCGCCAGTGGCGAATTTGCCAATCCTGATATTCTCTGGCAAATGCAAAGCGTCCTGCACGGTGTTGGGCTGTGAGCACAATCCCCATTTGTGGACGTCGGCCCCTCATACCATCCTTTTGGAGTCGGTTTCTAACCGTTTGTTCAGACACATGCACATTTGTGGCCTGCTGGAGGTTTCCCCCCTGTTGTCTATTCCATTTGCACAACATTATGTGAAACTGATTGTCAATCAGTGTTGCTTCCTAAGTGGACAGTTTGATTTCACAGAAGTTTGACTTACTTGGAGTTATATTGGGTTGTTTATTTTTTTTGAGCAGTGTATAAATAGACATATAAGACTTATCTTAACTAGCTAAATAGCTAGCTTAAAAATAAGAATAAATATCCTCTCTATAATCTTTATTTTATTTTAGTTGATTTTTTAAAATAGGACAATACGCATCACTGAAGATTAGCATGTAGATATAGCTAGGTAATTTATTTTATTTTAGAAGGGTTTGCTAAAAAGCCCTTAATGAAGGTGATGGGTGCTTTTCTTTCTTTTTCTGGGCAGAAATATCTAACCGCTGACACTATCTTAAGACAATTCCCTGCTTTCAGCCAGCTGACTGACAGTCCACAGCAACATGCAGGGGAAATGGGAACACTGCATAGGAGAGCTATGAGAAATTGTTTATACAAATAATTTTAAAGTTAACATTACATGAAAGGGCTCAAAAAAGATAATTTGCCAAACTCTGGTTTAGGACTCTGACCCATTCAGGAATTTTAAACAGGAAAGCTAATTGTTATGCATGGTGTTGATCAGCTGGCTTTATTAAAAGTGCAAAAGTCGGATAGTAATTGTTTTTGGATCTGCTCAGCATTCCCTCTTTAAGAAGGTCAACAGTTGTTGCACTTAGTTAACAAAATGACCTCTATCTCCTAGACCAGGAGAGACGACAGATCTTGAGGTGTTGGTCCACCAAAACCTACAGGTCCTTCTCAAAATATTAGCATATTGTGATAAAGTTAATTATTTTCCATAATGTAATGATGAAAATTTAACATTCATATATTTTAGATTCATTGCACACTAACTGAAATATTTCAGGTCTTTTATTGTCTTAATACGGATGATTTTGGCATACAGCTCATGAAAACCCAAAATTTCTATCTCACACAATTAGCATATTTCCAATAAAAGAAAAGTGTTTTTAATACAAAAAACGTCAACCTTCAAATAATCATGTACAGTTATGCACTCAATACTTGGTCTGGAATCCTTTTGCAGAAATGACTGCTTCAATGCGGCGTGGCATGGAGGCAATCAGCCTGTGGCACTGCTGAGGTCTTATGGAGGCCCAGGATGCTTCGATAGCGGCCTTTAGCTCATCCAGAGTGTTGGGTCTTGAGTCACTCAACGTTCTCTTCACAATATCCCACAGATTCTCTATGGGGTTCAGGTCAGGAGAGTTGGCAGGCCAATTGAGCACAGTGATACCATGGTCAGTAAACCATTTACCAGTGGTTTTGGCACTGTGAGCAGGTGCCAGGTCGTGCTGAAAAAGGAAATCTTCATCTCCATAAAGCTTTTCAGCAGATGGAAGCATGAAGTGCTCCAAAATCTCCTGATAGCTAGCTGCATTGACCCTGCCCTTGATAAAACACAGTGGACCAACACCAGCAGCTGACACGGCACCCCAGACCATCACTGACTGTGGGTACTTGACACTGGACTTCTGGCATTTTGGCATTTCCTTCTCCCCAGTCTTCCTCCAGACTCTGGCACCTTGATTTCCGAATGACATGCAGAATTTGCTTTCATCCGAAAAAAGTACTTTGGACCACTGAGCAACAGTCCAGTGCTGCTTCTCTGTAGCCCAGGTCAGGCGCTTCTGCCGCTGTTTCTGGTTCAAAAGTGGCTTGACCTGGGGAATGTGGCACCTGTAGCCCATTTCCTGCACACGCCTGTGCACGGTGGCTATGGATGTTTCTATTCCAGACTCAGTCCATTGCTTCCGCAGGTCCCCCAAGGTCTGGAATCGGCCCTTCTCCACAATCTTCCTCGGGGTCCGGTCACCTCTTCTCGTTGTGCAGCGTTTTCTGCCACACTTTTTCCTTCCCACAGACTTCCCACTGAGGTGCCTTGATACAGCACTCTGGGAACAGCCTATTCGTTCAGAAATTTCTTTCTGTGTCTTACCCTCTTGCTTGAGGGTGTCAATAGTGGCCTTCTGGACAGCAGTCAGGTCGGCAGTCTTACCCATGATTGGGGTTTTGAGTGATGAACCAGGCTGGGAGTTTTAAAGGCCTCAGGAATCTTTTGCAGGTGTTTAGAGTTAACTCGTTGATTCAGATGATTAGGTTCATAGCTCGTTTAGAGACCCTTTTAATGATATGCTAATTTTGTGAGATAGGAATTTTGGGTTTTCATGAGCTGTATGCCAAAATCATCCATATTAAGACAATAAAAGACCTGAAATATTTCAGTTAGTGTGCAATGAATCTAAAATATATGAATGTTAAATTTTCATCATGACATTATGGAAAATAATTAACTTTATCACAATATGCTAATATTTTGAGAAGGACCTGTACTTTCCCAGATTAAATTTTCCAACAAAATGTAAACCTTGCTTTTGTATAATCCGAAACTACAGAACCAGAACGTTCGAGCCACACCTGAGTTTGGTCTGCTACAGCTCTGTGTGTCATTGCACCTTTTCATTTCCCTCCTCCACTGGGCTGAGACATGGAGGCCACTGGGGTGGGAGGGGGTGTCAGGGATGATCACAACATTGTTGCCCTGATATGACGCTCTCCTAAAACTCTGCTGATGGGAGGAAAAAAGCACATTCTGTTCATCAGTTTTTAATTGCTCATTTCTTTGTTGATCAACGTTCTTGTAGATAACTGGAGCAACAGTTCCACACTTGGTGCAAATTTCCTTCCAAACAAAAGTTTAAAGTGGAGTTTCCTAATGTGGAGGAGGCCAGACTCTGCATCATAGTTATTTCTAGCATTTTGCATTGTGACAAGAGCTTATAACCCGAGGTTGTGAATGCACGGATCTCAGGGGTTGTTTGGCCTGTTGGGCATCTACTTGATTTATCAGCAATGTTTAGTTACTTCAATCCGCCATAGTGGAGGATACAAGATACAAGTTTTTTTGTTGTTGGTCGAAAGCTGAAATGTTTTAATACACCTGGAGAAAGCAAAGGTAAAGAAGGGTTGCTTGTTGCTTCATTGTTTGTTCTGAGTATACACCTCACTCTTTGAATGAATTATGGACTCATGACAAAAAGAAACGATCTAATACCCAAGGCATGCTCAGTCGTCTAGTGTACATACAGTGCTGTGCACAAGCTTCAAACAATATCTCTTTCCTTTCAGACTTTCTTTTTTAGGGTGATCAATACTTCTGCAGGATTTCTGAGGGTCTTTAGGCTTTTAACAGCTTCACTTGCTTTTCTGTCTACTTATAGCTGGCCATGACAGCAAATTGTGGCTTAAAATATTATCTTTGTCAAACTGTTTTTTTGGATCTTTCATGAATTTAGTTTAAGAAACGCTAACTATTGTGTTTTTGTGACAGACAGCTAGTAAAATCAGCTTCTAAGCTAAGTTGTCTGTTATGTGCTAAATATTGGCTCATCCCTTGTGTTTAGGAGCTTTTTTATTGTCTGAATGTTGCTTAGGTCAGAGGTGTGGATTAAAACTAACAACAAAAACAAAAAGTCCTTTATTAGGGGCCATCCGGTCCCTGTACGAGCGGAGCAGGAGTTTGGTTCGCATTGCCGGCATTAAGTCGGACCTGTTCCCGGTGCAGGTTGGACTCCGGCAGGGCTGCCCTTTGTCACCGGTCCTGTTCATAACTTTTATGGAGAGGATTTCTAGACGCAGCCAAGGGCCGGAGGGGGTCTGGTTTGGGGACCAGTGGATTTCGTCTCTTCTTTTTGCAGATGACGTGGTCCTGCTGGCCCCCTCTAGCAAAGACCTACAGCATGCGCTGGGGCGGTTCGCAGCCGAGTGTGAAGTGGCTGGGATGAAGATCAGCTCCTCCAAGTCCGAGGCCATGGTTCTCGACCGGAAAAGGGTGGCTTGTCCTCAGGAGGTGTTCCAAGCATGTCCCACCGGGAAGAAGCCCAGGGGACGGCCCAAGACACGCTGGAGGGACTATGTCTCTTGGCTGGCCTGGGAACGCCTTGGGCTCCCCCTGGAGGAACTGGAGGAGGTGTCTGGGGAGAGGGACGTCTGGGCATCTCTGCTGAGTCTGCTGCCCCCGCAACCCGGTCCCGGATAAAGTGGAAGATGACGAGTACGAGTACAAAACAAAAACAAGTTTTTCTGAAAGGCTGAATAAATATGTCACAACCAGTTTTAAGAAGAATATTTCAGTCTCCAGTATCTTGGGTGTAAAAATTACACATTAGAGATAGATATGTTTGTGTTCACATGACGTCTAACAAGCTGACTTGAGCTGTATATTTAATAAGTTTTTACTGATATTTTTAGGTTATATTTTTATATCTCGCCTTTTTCTCAGGATATTCTCTGGATATTTTTTCCAGTGTCCCTTTTTATTTTAGCGTAATGGGATTTTTGATGCAAGATCTGTTTTGTTTTTTAGAGAGTGAAGCAGTTCAGCAGCAATGTCACTAATGGATGGCATTTAATGTGTTCCTGCTGTCATTTGGAAGAAAGGAAAAATAATTTAAAACATACCTAACTACATGTTCTATGAAGGTGAGTTTCCCTCAGTGTTTGACAGCCTTTGTTAGCAGGAAACTAAGTGGACGCTCAGCCAGTAACATCAGTGTGAATAATCTTACAGTGGGGAACTTATGTTTTTGATAATTTTTCCCACATATATAGAATAGAGAGGTCTGTAATTTTATTCATAGGTACACTTCAACTTTCAGAGTCAGAATCTTAAAAATAAATTCAGAAAATTACATTTGATGATATTTAAATAATTAATTTGGATTTTATTACATGAACTAAGTATTTGATCCCCTACCGACTAACATGGACTCTGGTTCTCACAGACCTGTTATTCCGTCTTTAAGAAGCCCTCCTGTCTTTCACTCATTACCTGTATGTATTGCACCTGTTTGATTGTGTTACCTACAATAAGACACCTGTCCACATGCTCAATCAATCAGTCTCCAACCTCTCCACCATTGGCAAGACCAGAGAGCTGTCTAAGGACACCAGGGACAAAATTGTAGACCTGCACATGGCTGGGCTACAAGACAGTAGACAGAAAGCTTTATGTGAAGGAAACAACTGTTGGTATAATAAGAAAATGGAAGAAACTCAAGATGACTGTCATTGTCCCTCAGACTGGAGCTCCATGCATGATCTCACCTCGTGGGGCTTCAATGATCATGAGAACGGTTGAGGAATCAGCCCAGAACTACACAAGAGGACCAGGTCAAGGACCTGAAGAGAGCTGGGACCACAGTCTCAAAGGTTGCCATTGGTAACACACTATGTCATCATGGGTTAAAACCCTGCTGCGTGCGCGAGGTCCCCCTGGTCAAACCAGCCCATGTCTAGGCCCATCTCAAGTTTGCCTATAACTATCTGTTTGATCATGAGGAGGCATGGGAGAAGGGCATGTGGTCAGATAAGATCAAAATAGAACTTGGTGGTCTAAACTCGTCGTATTTAAATGAGAAAGAAGAATGAGCACAATACCAAGAACACCATCCCTACCATGAAGCATGGAGGTAGAAACATCATTCTTTGGGGACGCTTTTCTGCAAAGGGGACAGGACGACTGCACCATATTGAGGGGAGAATGGATGGGGTCATGTATCGGGAGATCTTAGCCAACAACCTCCTTTCCTCAGTAAGGGCATTGAAGATGGGTTGTGGCTGGGTCTTCCAGCATGACAACGACCTGAAGCACACAGCCAGGGCAACTAAGGAGTGGCTCCGTAAGAAGCATCTCAAGGTCCTGGAGTGGCCTAGCCAGTCTCCAGACCTGAACCCAATCGAAAATCTTTGGAAAGTTTGTAGTCTGCAAGAACTACTGGACATGTCTGACCTCTGTACTTGTAAACAAAGGTTTCTGTCCCAAATATGAAGTTCTATTTTTCTATTGTATAAAATACATATTTCAAGCAATACAAATCATAATAAGAATTTAAAGATCATCCATTGTGACTCTCTGGATTTTTATTCTGTTTCTCACAGTTGAAGTGTACCCATGATGAAAATTAGACTTTTCCATTCTTTGTAAGCGGGATGCCTTGTAAAAACTGGCAGATTTTTCCTTCGTTTTTCATGGTATCTTTATAGTAAAGAGATTTAGTCAGTCTTATCTTATTTTAAGACTTGGACACAGGGCTAAATGTTGAGTTGGGGATCCAGTCAAACATTTGTGTTTGACTGCAGACAGGGGTTTGTCTGTCATAAAGGAAAGTAACTTCAGATGAGCAATCAGAAAAACATGGAAATCCACAATGAAGTTTGTGATTATAAAAAAACATGAAAAAAGCTGAAGGGGTGTGAATAGTCTTGCATATATTCAGTTAGTTTCTGTTTCTAGCTGGCAACACCTCAGGCTTCTGACTCAATGTCTATGTCCTCTCAGGTAACTGGTTCAAGTCCAACAGACAGACAGGGTAGAAGGGTAATTTCATGTTTTATTAGAACACATAGGGCTATTTAAACCAGAGGATTTTACAGCCAGTGTCAGGACCCTGGTATACAGTGTTGTGAAGCAGCCCAACCTAATGAGGCATGGCTGCTGGTTGTTAGACAGAATAATGGAGATTTTAATGAGTGTATTCATTTTGAATTTAAACTGGCCTCTCAGTAATTTTGTAGTCATCTTACAGACTCATTGCTTTAAAAGAAGGACTTTGCCAAAGTTTTGAGAGGATTTTCTTGGTAATGTTGATTTATCCCATTCAGTATATGGATAATACTGCTTGTTTGTTGCCAGGAGGAAACTCTAGACTCTGGATAATGTCTGATTAATGAGATTAATGAAGTGAGCTTCTAATTTTGCTCCACAAATCTGGAGCATTGCTGCAGTTAGTGGAGAAGTTTAAATCCTGCGCTGGTCTCAAAGTGTGAGTGGTGTGAATGTGAATTGTGATTCTCCCCGTCTCTCCGCAGCCTCTCCCAGACAGTCTGACAGGCAGCAGAGTTGATAGCAGCGGGGTTCAGGCAGACCGACTCTGGGAAAGCCTGCAGCATGCATTCTAAACAAGAGCGGGGCCGTGCTTTAAATTAAAGACAGACCCAGCAGAGCTCAGTGAGCAGCAGTAGAAAACAAAGAAGAGGTGGAAAGCTCCTAACAGGGCTCGCTGCACGCCTGGGATCAATAAATGATTCTCAGTTTGCACACTCGTTAAAAAAGGAGGATGTAAAATGAAAAGCAGCCCTAATGACATCTGTATTAGGGATGGTGGTGACCTTTTTCTGCATAAAGTACTTATGTACAATGCTCGGATATTCCGAGTACAAAATCCCTGAAGTCATTTATTTCACATGCACACAAAGAACATTCACTCCACTGTGGAAAATATTGACTATAACAAATAGAAATGCTAATGCAACCCTCCCTTAAGCACAGAGCTCTTACACAGCAGTATGAACATAAACAATGATCAAACTATGGCATCTGTAGCTGATAAAACTGGGTTCTGCAAAGAATCTGCAAACAGAAACAATACAAGGCTGGAAACAATGAGGAGCAGCTGCAGAAGACAAAACAGAACCGGAAACTTGAGATAAAAAAGAAAGATTAGAGGCTGATAAGACAGAGAAGCATGGATGTGAGCTAAAGATTAGAATCAAGAAAATGGTTCTGAATCAGTGACACAAATAGGTTCAGAGGGAACATCAGCAAGATAAAAGCAGCTTAAGATAACAGCTCAGAGATGTCTAGGCTTTGACCAAATGAAGTTCTTCGCCTGATCAACCTAATTACCTCTGATTATCTGCCTCAAATTGCTTGTTGTCACCTTGAAAAGTCCATAATCAGGAACAGTAGCACAACAGATCATTATACTGTAAGACTTACTATCAGTCATTGTCGCTAAACCACATCCTCCTCCAGGGGTCAAGTCAGCTCCTGCGTCAATAACGAGGTTTTCAAAGCTAATTGAAATCAACAGCCAATTATATAAAAATTAATTGAGTGAAAACAATCAGCAGCTGATTAAACACAACAGCAAGAGTTTAGATCAAACTATCATTGCCTGAATTAGCAAAAAGCTCAGTGTAACGCTTTAATTCATTCGAGGTTTAGACTTATTTTTTCCTCTTCATCACCCACCATCTTCATCGTTTTAGATTTCATGAAAAGACAAACCACCTCAGTGTGCCTGCTCATCTGTGCTACTGATATCTTCTTCTCTTAGACTAAATTTGGTCCATTCCTACAAGTGAGTAACTTAAAGCAAATATTATTATCCAGCATGAAAGCTGCCCTCTTTTTAATGGGCTGCAGACTTCAGTAATGTCCCACCAGGCAGGATTTGACACTCTGTCTGCCTGGGTCTCTTGCAAAATTGTCCCCCCACATTTGTCACGTTACAATCACACCAGATGGTTCAGGAATAAAGTTAAATTATAAAACAAAATCCCAATATGTAAACATCTCCCAGAGCTCTGTTCAGTCCAGAAGGGTGGTTTGGTCAGATAAGGTCAGAGGTCTGATATGCAGAACTCTATGCAGTGTAGAAAACCAAGACCCTGAAAAAACCATCCCCATTGTAATATATTTTTTGTAAGATATTTACAGGTCCTTCTCAAAAAATTAGCATATTGTGATAAAGTTCATTATTTTCCATAATGTCATGATGAAAATTTAACATTCATATATTTTAGATTCATTGCACACTAACTGAAATATTTCAGGTCTTTTATTGTCTTAATACGGATGATTTTGGCATTCAGCTCATGAAAACCCAAAATTCCTATCTCACAAAATTAGCATATCATTAAAAGGGTCTCTAAACGAGCTATGAACCTAATCATCTGAATCAACGAGTTAACTCTAAAAACCTGCAACAGATTCCTGAGGCCTTTAAAACTCCCAGCCTGGTTCATCACTCAAAACCCCAATCATGGGTAAGACTGCCGACCTGACTGCTGTCCAGAAGGCCACTATTGGCACCCTCAAGCAAGAGGGTAAGACACAGAAAGAAATTTCTGAACGAATAGGCTGTTCCCAGAGTGCTGTATCAAGGCACCTCAGTGGGAAGTCTGTGGGAAGGAAAAAGTGTGACAGAAAACGCTGCACAACGAGAAGAGGTGACCGGACCCCGAGGAAGATTGTGGAGAAGGGCCGATTCCAGACCTTGGGGGACCTGCGGAAGCAGTGGACTGAGTCTGGAGTAGAAACATCCAGAGCCACCGTGCACAGGCGTGTGCAGGAAATGGGCTACAGGTGCCGCATTCCCCAGACCTGGGCTACAGAGAAGCAGCACTGGACTGTTGCTCAGTGGTCCAAAGTACTTTTTTCAGATGAAAGCAAATTCTGCATGTCATTCGGAAATCAAGGTGCCAGAGTCTGGAGGAAGACTGGGGAAAAGGAAATGCCAAAATGCCAGAAGTCCAGTGTCAAGTACCCACAGTCAGTGATGGTCTGGGGTGCCGTGTCAGCTGCTGGTGTTGGTCCACTGTGTTTTATCAAGGGCAGGGTCAATGCAGCTAGCTATCAGGAGATTTTGGACCACTTCATGCTTCCATCTGCTGAAAAGCTTTATGGAAATGAAGATTTCATTTTTCAGCATGACCTGGCACCTGCTCACAGTGCCAAAACCACTGGTAAATGGTTTACTGACCATGGTATCACTGTGCTCAATTGGCCTGCCAACTCTCCTGACCTGAACCCCATAGAGAATCTGTGGGATATTGTGAAGAGAACGTTGAGAGACTCAAGACCCAACACTCTGGATGAGCTAAAGGCCGCTATCGAAGCATCCTGGGCCTCCATAAGACCTCAGCAGTGCCACAGGCTGATTGCCTCCATGCCACGCCGCATTGAAGCAGTCATTTCTGCAAAAGGATTCCCGACCAAGTATTGAGTGCATAACTGTACATGATTATTTGAAGGTTGACGTTTTTTGTATTAAAAACACTTTTCTTTTATTGGTCGGATGAACTATGCTAATTTTGTGAGATAGGAATTTTGGGTTTTCATGAGCTGTATGCCAAAATCATCCGTATTAAGACAATAAAAGACCTGAAATATTTCAGTTAGTGTGCAATGAATCTAAAATATATGAATATTAAATTTTCATCATTACATTATAGAAAATAATGAACTTTATCACAATATGCAAATTTTTTGAGAAGGACCTGTATTTTTAAACAGGGACTAAATACAGGAAAATAATGGAGGAAACCCTGTTGGAGGCTGTGAAAGACTTCAGACTGGGGTTAAAGTTCACCTTTCAGCAGCAGAACATCTCTAAACATCCAGCTAGAGCTACAAAGGCAGGATTTAGGTAAGAATAATATTTATTAGGTTAAATGGCCCAATCAAAGTCCAGACCTAAAATTCAACAGAAAATCTCAAGCAAGACTTGGAATTTGATGTTTACAGCTAGTTTCCATCTAATCTGACTGAGCTAGAGCTTTTTGCAAAGAACAATAGGCAACAATTCCAGTGTTTTGTTGTTCAAAGCTGGTAGTGACAAGAAAGGCAGCAGAAGTCAGTTTGTATAAAGTACTGATTAAGGGATATTGAATACAGATGCAAAAAACACTTTTTAGATTTTTTATTTGTAAAAACATTTGGTAAGCACTTTCACTTTTAAATTGTGCATGAGTTTGTGTTGGTCTATCACATAAAATCCCAAATAAATCTTATAGAGGTTTGTGCTTGAAACATGACAAAATATAAAAAAATATAATTTTACAAGATGTTACAACCTGAATCAACCACTTTGCTAAGTGCATAAAGTTTTAATTAAACCCTTTCTGAAGGGTATAAATATTTCTCAAGTTAGAAAGTTAGAAATGATTTATGTTATACTCGATAAAATCTTACTTTGGTAAAACTGTATAAACTGAATGTGGGATCCAACCTGTGGGCCTGAGATGTGAGGCCATGAAGGGGGCTTAATCATGCAATGTTTCTGATGGTCAGTAGGGGGCGACTTACGCTCCTGCTAAAGAAGTGTTTTCAATTATGACCCAATGTTTTGTTTTTGTAAAACTATGGTCATAATTAACTAAAAGGAACCAATTTGATAAACATCAGATCTCAGTGTTAGGAGCAATAGTGTGCTGCAGAGAATTTAAGAAAAACAGATTTGAAATGAGAATCTGAAAACTGCACCAGGTTTGCAGCTTCATCTGCAACAGATGAACAAATAGCCTTCATATGCTGGCATATACGGCCCTGCATAGAGATGATCACAGATGTAAGCTACAGATGGATGGAGCTGGTACAGAAACGGTTTTCTCTCTACGTTGGATGCATGAAGTTATTGTTTCCAAAAAAAAAAAAAAAACAGTCTCCCAATACAGATATCACCACCACTTCCAGAGCTGCCACCAGACTGTAAAGATGTACACCTGAGATTATTTACAAGAATCCTAAGTTTATAGGAGTGTAGTTTGCAAATAAAAAGTGAAAAACACATTCAGGTTGGATATCTACCATAATTTAGTTGATCGTTAGGTTAACTTTTGCTGTTTTCATGTTTCTGACACAATCTCGTACTCGTACTCATACTCGTCATCTTCCGCTTTATCCGGGACAGACTCAGCAGAGACGCCCAGACGTCCCTCTCCCCAGACACCTCCTCCAGCTCCTCCGGGGGGAGCCCAAGGCGTTCCCAGGCCAGCCGAGAGACATAGTCCCTCCAGCGTGTCCTGGGCCGTCCCCTGGGCCTCCTCCCGGTGGGACGTGCCTGAAACACCTCCCGAGGAAGGCGTCCAGGAGGCATCCGGTATAGATGCCCGAGCCACCTCAACTGGCTCCTCTCAATGTGGAGGAGCAGCGGCTCTACTCAGAGCCCCTCCCGGATGGCCGAGCTCCTCACCATATCTCTAAGGGAGTGCCCGGCCACCCTACGGAGGAAGCTCATTTCAGCTGCTTGTATCAGGGATCTTGTTCTTTCGGTCATGACCCAAAGTTCATGGCCATAGGTGAGGGTAGGAACATAGACCGACCGGTAAATCGAGAGCTTCGCTTTTCGGCTCAGCTCTCTCTTCACCACAATGGAATGGCACAGCACCCCCATTACTATGGCAGCCGCACCGATCCATCTGTCGATCTCCCGCTCCATTCTTCCCTCACTTGTGAACAAGACCCCGTGATACTTAAACTCCTCCGGATGGCCCGTAGTAAAGGGCCCCCGATTCCATATACCTGGAGCACCCCCCACAGGGCATCACGAGGGACACAGTCGAATGCTTTCTCCAGGTCCACAAAACACATGTGGTTGGGCAAACTCCCATGAACCCTCGAGTACCCTGTAGAGGGTATAGAGCTGGTCCAGTGTTCCATGGCTGGGACGAAAACCACACTGCTCCTCCTGAAGCCGGGGTTCGACTATCGGCCGGACTCTCCTCTCCAATACCCTGGTGTAGGCCTTACCAGGGAGGCTGAGGAGTGTGATCCCTCTGTAGTTGGAGCACACCCTCCGGTCGCCCTTCTTATGTAGGGGGACCACCACCCCAGTCTGCCAATCCAAAGGCACTGTCCCCCTCCACCACGCAATGTTGAAGAGGCGTGTCAACCATGACAGCCCCACAACATCCAAAGACTTGAGGTACTTAGAGCGGATCTCATCCAACCCCGAAGCCCTGCCACCGCGGAGCTTTTTAACCACCTCGGTGACTTCAGCCCGGGTGATGAAAGAGTCCAACCCCGAGTCCCCAGCCTCTGTTTCCACCACGGAATGCGTGATGGCAGGATTGAGGAGATCCTTGAAGTACTCCTTCCACCGCCCGATAATGTCCCCAGTTGAGGTCAGCAGCTCCCCACCCCCACTGTAAGCAGTGTTGGCGAAGCACTGCTTCCCCCTCCTGAGGCACCAGACGGTTTGCCAGAATCGCTTCGGGGCCAACCAGTAGTCCTTCTCCATGGCCTCACCGAACTCCTCCCAGGTCCGGGTTTTTGCCTCTGCCACTGCCCGGGCCACGGCACGATTGGCCCCACGGTACCCGTCAGCCGCCTCAGGAGTCCCACAAGCCAACCACAGCCGATAGGACTCCTTCCTCAATTTGACAGCGTCCCTTATTGCCGGTGTCCACCACCGGGTTTGCCACCGCTACAGGCACCGCAGACCTTACGGCCGCAGCTACGGGTGGCAGCATCGACAATAGATGCGTAGAACATGGTCCCCTCGGACTCTATGTCTCCAACAACCCTCGGAATCTGGTCAAAGCTCTCCCGGAGGTGAGAGTTGAATACATCTCTGGCCATGGGGTCCGCCAGACGTTCCCAGCAGACCCTCACTATGCGCTTGGGCCTGCCAAGTCTGTCCGGCTTTCTCCTCCCCCAGCGGATCCAATTCACCACCAGGTGGTGATCAATGGACAGCTCAGCCCCTCTCTTCACCCGTGTTTCCAAAACATGCAGCCGAAGGTCTGATGATACGACAACAAAGTCGATCATTGACCTCCTGCCTAGGGTATCCTGATGCCAAGTGCACTGATGGCCCCCCTATGTTTGAACATGGTGTTCATTATGGACAATCCGTGACTAGCACAGAAGTCCAATAACAAAACACCACTCGGATTCAGATTGGGGAGGCCATTCCTCCCGATCATGCCTCTCCAGGTGTCACTGTCGTTTCCCACGTGGGCGTTGAAGTCCCCCAGCAGAATAATGGAGTCCCCAGGAGGGGCACTATCCAGCACCCCCGACAGGGACGCCAAGAACGCCGGGTACTCCGCACTACCACTCGGCCCGTAGGCTGAAATGATAGTCAGAGACCTCTCCCCAACCCGAAGGCGCAGAGATGCGACCCTCTCATCCACTGGGGTAAACCCAAACACGAGACGGCTGAGCTGGGGAGCGACAAGCAAACCCACCCCAGCCCGCCGCCTCTCCCCATGGGCCACTCCAGAGTAGAAGAGAGTCCAGCCCCTCTCGAGTAGATGGGTTCCAGAGCCCACGCTGTGCGTGGAGGCGAGCCTGACTATTTCTAGTAGATATCTCTCGACCTCCTACACAAGCTCAGGCTCCTTCCCCCCCGGTGAGGTGACATTCCACGTCCCTAGAGCCAGCCTAAGCATCCGGGGATCGGAGGTCTCCACCTTTGTCCGCCGCCCAATCCTCTTTGCACCGGTCCCTCATGGTTCCCCCTGCAGGTGGTGGGCCCACTGGGGGATGGTCTTGCGTCTCTCGTTCGGCTTGGCCCGGCCGGGTCCCGCGAGGAGCAACCCGGCCACCAGGCGCTCTCCGACAGGTCCCGACCCCAGGCCTGGCTCCAGGGTGGGACCCCGGTTCCGCCATACCGGGCGACTTCACGTGCCTCGATTTTGTAGTTGTCATGAGGGGTTCTTGAACCGCTCTTTGTCTGACCCGTTACCTAGAGCCTGTTTGCCATGGGAGACCCTACCAGGGGCATTTAAGCCCCAGACAACATAGCCTCTATGATCATTCGAGCACACAATCTGTATTTGTTTAACTTTAGACGAGTATAGAAACAGAAAAGAAAGAGTTGTATTTTCAGACTTGGTTGTAAATACATTCTCTAAAAGTCCATCTGTTTATCCATCCATCCAGCCATCCATCCATCCATCCATCCAGCCATCCAGTCAGTGGTTTTTGCAGGTTCCTTAGTTAAAACCTTACTTCTGTAGAACTATATTTCTCAAAAACTTAAAATTAACTCAGAAAACTTTATAAATGGACTAAAAAGACTTAGATTTCTGTAATTTTGAGTCTGGATAAGAATGCAACTTTTTAAAATGGAAAATGCAAGTTTGTGCTTTTTCTTCGTATGAGGCTTAAATCGTTCTGATAATCTTTGCACACAGGCTTTAACTATGTTTTTCTCTCACAAATAAGACACATAACTCTGTGTGCATGTAAGAGATCTCCATCTGCACCTCTAAAACTGGACTGAGCCAATTCAAGCCTAACTCCTGCTGGCTTCATAGGTTATCACACAGCAGAGGGGCTAACAATGTGAACTAAACAACTGCTGATTACCCTAAGAATCATGGACCGAATTGTCAGCAGCTGTCAGACTGAGGTGGCGTTTGTGTCAGCGAAGGATTGGAGCCCAAATCGATCAGTTGGCAGCTGCTCTCCTGCATCTCTTTGATCAAAACGTGGTTATCAGATGGACTTCTTCTGGGGCCAAAATAAAAAAGGCACAGCTACAGGATGAAATTCAATATTAATACAGCTGCCAAACATGATAAACGTTTTACCAGACTATTTCTTTTCATGATCAAGATGTCTCTGCTTGATAAAATCTCTTTAATGTAAAAATCTTTGTCTTCTGTTTCTTAAAAGAGAGGTTAGCTGTCCCCTGTGCTTGTTAGCTGCTTCACTGCCAGGCGTGTCCAAATGTCACAAAAATGAGGTCGGATGTCCCCTAACACTACAAAAGTTTGCACAATTTGTTTGGTGAACTGCAAAGTGAGCCAGAAGTGCCATTCATCCAGCAGCTACAAACATCAATTTCTATTAGCAAAGTCGAGCCTTCACGTTCTCCTTAAGGAAAAAGGCTCCTCAACAGCTCCTCAGCAGCTTTGACAGACTGCAGCTCAACACTCCTCTCTTTTTACTCTGTGCAACCAAACCGTGTCCACATGGATTCAGCTGATGAAAACGCTGACAGACATGCCTAATATGGGCTGTATCGAAATCCCTTCAGCTCCAACCCTGAGATTTGTACTCTCTCCTCTTGCATTGTCATCCGAGCTCTGAAAACTAGAACAAATTGTGACCACAGATGGCTGAAACAAAAGCTTCTGCAAAGCACAACAATGATGAGACAAACCTAAATGAGTTGGAAGTAGACTGCTCTGTCAGAGCTCATTGAAGCTGAAAAACATTCAAATGATTTAGGAAGTATTTCATTTCATACCCGCAAACTAAAAGTCAGAAAAGCCTAATTCAGTTTCCATTCAATTAAGTTTTATTTATATAGTGCCATCTCAAAACACATGTTGTCTCAAGGTACATTACAAAGTCAATTAAATCGATTAATACAGATTTCAAGTTGGGTACATACATTCCAATTAATCCAAACTATCAAACAGTGTAGTCAGATTCACTTTATTATTCGAATTGGCTTAAAAGAAGCGCCGATCACAAAGTACTTTCTATGGGAAAGAAAAGTAAAATGTTAATGGTTGTAGCTTCTTTAGTGGCTTCATCTAGGAGAGAAAAGCAGCTAAGCAGAAGTCTGAGCCAGTTTTTAAGTCTAGAGTATAAAAGAGAGCACATATAGTTAGTCACAGTAGAACCTCCGCCAGTAGCTATGTCTAGGAGAGACAGGGTTAGACACTGAAAGACAGGGCCAAGTGGATCGTCTGTAGAAGGTGAGCATTAAGTTGTTGGCAGCAGAAGCTTGGCAGATGACGAGAGAGAACATAAAATTAAAAGGTGAAATACCAACAAATAATGCAAAATTGGAAAGTAGTATGAGAATGTAGCAGAGAGTGAAAGTGGTCATTATGTCCTCCAGCAGCTTACGCCTATAGCAGCATAACTACAGAGATAGCTCAGGATAACCTACGCCACTCTAACTATAAGCTTTATCAAAAAGGAAACTTTTCAGCCTAGCCTTAAAAGAGGGTGTCTGCCTCATGGACTAAAACTGGGAGCTGGTTCCACAGGAGAGGAGCCTGATAACTAAAGGATCTGCCTGATAACTAAAGGATCTGCCTCCCATTCTACTTCTAGTGACTCTAGGAACCACCAGTAAACCTGCAGTCTGAGAACGAAGTGCTCTGTTAGGAACATATGGAACAATCAGATTTCTGATGTATGATGGAGCTAGATCATTAAGGGCTTTATATGTGAGGAGGAGAATTTTAAATTCTATTCTGGATTTAACAGGGAGTCAATGAAGGGAAGCTAAAATAGGAGACATTTTTCACCAGAACTCTTGCTGCAGCATTTTGAATTAGCTGAAGGCTTTTAACTGCATTTTTGTCATCCTGATAGTAAAGAATTACAATAGTCCAGCCATGAAGTAACAAATGCATGGACTTATTTTTCAGTGTCACTCTTGGACAGGATATGACTAATTTTGGCAATGTTCCAGAGCTGAAAGAAGGAAATCCTGTTTAATATGGGATTTAAATGACATGTCCTGGTCAAAAATAACACCAAGGTTTTTTACTTTATTACCGGAGGTCAATTTAATGCCATCCAGGTTAAGTGATTGACTAAGCAGTTTCTTTTTTAAAGACTCTGGTCCAAAGACGACAACTTCTGTCTTGTCTGAATTGAGAAGCAAAATATTTAAAGTCATCCAAGTTTTCATGTCTTCAAGACATGCTTGTAGTCTATCTAACTGGTTGGGTTCATCAGGATTTATGGATAAGTAAAGCTGAGTATCATCAGCGTAACAGTGAAAATTTATCCTATGCTGCCTGATAATTTGACCTATTGGAAGCATATATATAGTGAAAATAATTGGCCCAAGTACTGAGCCATGTGGTACTCCACCATTAACCCTGGAGTTTAAAGATGATTTATCATTTACATGAACTAACTGGAATCTGTCAGACAAATAAGATTTAAACCAGCCTAGTGCTGTTCCCCTGATCCCTACAGCATATTCCAGCCTTTCTAAGAGAATATGGTGATTGAAATACTGGATCAAATACAGCACTGGGATTTAACAGAACCAGTACAGACACAAGTCCATTATCTTAGGCCAGGAGAATATCATTAGTGACTTTCAGCAGAGCTGTTTCAGTGCTATGATGAGCCCTGAAACTTGACTGAAACACTTCAAACAGGTCATTGCTGTGTAAATGTTCACACATTTGATTAGCAACTATTTTCTCAAGAATTTTAGATAAAAACAGAAGATTGGATATAGGTCTGTAATTTATTAAGTCATCTCGATCAAGCGAAGGTTTCTTAAGTAAAGGTTTAATTACAGCTACCTTAAAAGCCTGTGGTACATATCCATTTACTAAAGAAAGATTAATCATATCTAAAATGGGGTTGGTAAACAAAGGGAATTCTTTCTTAAATAATTTGGTTAGGATTGGGTCTAACATACAAGTTGAAGGATTAGATGAAGCTAATATATTTGATAACTCAGGAAGCTCCACTGGATCAGAACAGTACAAACACAGATCGGGTTCTACAGTTACTTCCGATGCTGTCTCACTTACTGAGTATGCCGGTGATTTTGTTTTTAATAGAATCATTTTTATTTAGAACGATTCCATAAAGTAAATTACTGCTGAGAGCTAAGCGAATGGATGGCTCAACAGAGCTATGACTGTGTAAGTTTAGCAACTTTACTAAAAAGAATCCTAGGATTATTGTTGTTCTCTTCTATTATTGATGGGAAATAAGCTGTTCTAGCTTGGCAAAGTGTCTTTTTATACAACAATGTGATTTGTTTCTTGGCTTACAATGTAAAATGCCCTCCATATTTATGGGCACCTGGTCCAAGGGTGTGTAAGGAGCATTAAAATTGCTTCATAGCTTTTCTTAAAGAAAAATCTCTGGTGTACACAAACACCTCAGACTTGACCTGTAAAACAACTGCTTTCCTCTCCTCTTTTTAAAATATCCATGCTAGACATTTTGATTCAACCAAAAGAACCTATTATCCCACAGGTGGCGGATCCTGTTAAAGTTTTATTGCACAAAATAACACTTTGGAATCCCACAGTGGAAGACTCTTCCACTCTTAGCAAGACCGCTGCTGCCATGGGAGGAGTTAACCCCCCCAACATCAATTACCCTGTTTTGGTACCCACAGTGGAATCACTCATGTAAAATGGCCAGGGTAAATTAAGTTTGAGGGGAAAAAGATCCAAGTCTCATAATTAAAATTGCAGTAGGGAGTTCTGTGGACTTAGCCTGAATGTTTGAACAAGCACACCTAACAGGTCCCCTTCCTCTCTGCTGTGCTACAGCAGCTGTGTATTTCTGCAAAAGGCAGTAGGACCACTCAGAAAAGCCAGAGGAGCTTGTCCAGTTTCAGTAATTTCCGCATTGTTCCATATTGTCTAGTTATTGATGGCTGTGCCTTTTAATATACATACAATACTGAAGATTTTTTTGTATCTTGCTTCAGACTGATAGCTTTTTGTATAATGACATCCTGCCAACTCTGGCATTAGCTAAAATATGTAAATGTCAGTAAAACCCTAGTAGGACAGCTGAAACTCAACCAGATTCTCTATAGTTGATTGCAGGTGTGAACCCAAGAAGACTGACTGCTGATGGTGAACACCCATTTCTTTTTAAAAGATTTGATTAAATATTCAATTTTGAAAAAAGTATTTATCTTAGTCAAATTTCTTACATTACCAGGCATTTTAACTGTTTAGACTTTGTATTTTCACTGTAAATGCCTTAAATTAAGGGGTTAATAATTAAACTGTAACATATTTTTCTGTTTATAGAGCAATAAAAATCACATTTAAATGTCTGCAGGCCTCACATGTCAGCAGGTAATAGGTGCCAAATTAAGACCAGGTTTTCTCCTATACCTCAATTCCACCTCCAAAAGACTAAAATGTCAAAAGTGGTTTGTGGTGTTTAACATGCTGAGGATTTCCTGTCTTCAAACAGCCAACTGATTGATTAGAGAAGCATTAAAGTTCAGCCCACAGCAGCCCAAATGTTAACCACCTTCAGAGGTAAAGGCTCTGTGAGATGAGGCGTCTTTTATGAGGTAAACATTTGATCAGTTCCCGTCCACCTCTCCTGTAACAGTCGCTGAGAGACGGATGGATGAGATGAATTTGTTTATTATTATTCAGGCCTCAGAAGGACAACAGAACTGCAGCACAGGCTCACAGAGATAAGGCTCTGGTTACTAATGAGGCTCTATCGCAATAACACAACACTCCTCATGCATCTTTCATGCAATGACCAGCAGACGTACACAACAGGAGGGGCTGAGTTGTGCATTTTGCTGTAACTTGGCATTAAAGATGTGTACAATAACCAATGTTGCTGTTTAACTAGTTACAAATGAGAAATTCGTTATTTTGCTTTGCAGGACCATTTTAAGGCATGAAGAAAGCAGGAAAGCATCTGATTTGAACTATAGAATAAATGCAAAACTAATCTGTGCGGTGCCTTTTCGACAAGTCAGTCTATAAAAACAGTGTTGTGTGCAGATTTATATACTATGAAACAGGATGAATGCCTTATAAAGTCAATCTTAGGATCAGCTGGGTGTTTATAATGTTTTAGTATGAGAAAGCTATTTTAAGTTCTTCCTAGGCTCAGGGTCTGAAAGCTCACCTATGGTGCATGTTGTTTACACATGATCCAAAAGTGCTACTTCCCAACCTCATATAGATGCTCATATAGATGAAAACCTTTTGAAACAGTTTTCCGTGAAATGTAGAATATTAAATACAATCAGTAATTATTTTTCTTTATTAAATTCCTCTGAAATATTAAAGAAATCCCCCATCATTTCATGAAGACAGTGCATCACTATAATCCTAATATTCTGAATAATTATGTATTCTTATATTCAACATCTATAATGCTTGTTTATAGTCACAAGCCAACTACTCGTACTCGTCGTCTTCCGCTTTATCCGGGACCGGGTCGCGGGGGCAGCAGACTCAGCAGAGACGCCCAGACGTCCCTCTCCCCAGACACCTCTTCCAGCTCCTTCGGGGGTAGCCCAAGGCGTTCCCAGGCCAGCCGAGAGACATAGTCCCTCCAGCGTGTCCTGGGCCGTCTCCTGGGCCTCCTCCCGGTGGGACGTGCCTGGAACACCTCCCGAGGAAGGCGTCCAGGAGGCATCCGGTATAGATGCCCAAGCCACCTCAACTGGCTCCTCTCGATGTGGAGAAGCAGTGGCTCTACTCCGAGCCCCTCCCGGGTGACGGGCTCCTCACCCTATCTCTAAGGGAGTGCCCGGCCACCCTACCGGAGGAAGCTCATTTCAGCCGCTTGTATCCGGGATCTCGTTCTTTCGGTCATGACCCAAAGTTCATGGCCATAGGTGAGGGTAGGAACGTAGACCGACCGGTAAATCGAGAGCTTCGCTTTTCAGCTCAGCTCTCTCTTCACCACAACGGACCGGCACAGTGCCCCCATTACCGTGGTAGCCGCACCGATCCGTCTGTCGATCTCCCGCTCCATTCTTCCATCACTCGTGAACAAGACCCCGAGATACTTAAACTCCTCCACTTGAGGCAGAAACTCCCCTCCAACCTGAAGAGGACAAGCCACCCTTTTCCGGTCGAGAACCATGGCCTCGGACTTGGAGGAGCTGATCTTCATTCCAGCCGCTTCACACTCGGCTGCGAACCGCCCCAGTGCGTGCTGTAGGTCTTGGCTAGAGGGGGCCAGCAGGACCACGTCATCTGCAAAACGAAGAGACGAAATCCTCTGGTCCCCAAACCAGACCCCCTCCAGCCCTTTGCTGTGCCTAGAAATCCTGTCCATAAAAGTTATAAACAGGACCGGTGACAAAGGGCAGCCCTGCCGGAGTCCAACATGCACCGGGAACAGGTCCGACTTAGTGCCGGCAATGCAAACAAAACTCCTGCTCCACTAGTACAGAGACCGGATGGCCCCTAGTAAAGAGCCACCGATTCCATACTCCTGGAGCACCCCCCACAGGGCATCACGAGGGACACAGTCAAATGCTTTCTCCAGGTCAACAAAATACATGTGGACCGGTTGGGCAAACTCCCATGAACCCTCGAGTACCCTGTAGAGGGTATAGAGCTGGTCCAGTGTCCCACGGCCGGGACGAAAACCACACTGCTCCTCCTGAAGCCGGGGTTCGACTATCGGCCGGACTCTCCTCTCCAATACCCTGGCGTAGGCCTTACCAGGGAGGCTGAGGAGTGTGATACCTCTGTAGTTGGAACACACCCTCCGGTCACCCTTCTTATGAAGGGGGACCACCACCCCAGTCTGCCAATCCAAAGGCACTGTCCCCCTCCGCCACGCAATGTTGAAGAGACGTGTCAACCATGACAGCCCCACAACATCCAAAGACTTGAGATACTCAGAGCGGATCTCATCCAACCCCGAAGCCTTGCCACCGCGGAGCTTTTTAACCACCTCGGTGACTTCAGCCTGGGTGATGAGAGAGTCCAACCCTGAGTCCCCAGCCTCTGTTTCCACCAGGGAATGCGTGATGGCAGGATTGAGGAGATCCTCGAAGTACTCCTTCCACCGGCCGATAATGTCCCCAGTCGAGGTCAGCAGCTCCCCACCCCCACTGTAAGCAGTGTTGGCGAAGCACTGCTTCCCCCTCCTGAGGCACCAGACGGTTTGCCAGAATTGCTTCGGGGCCAACCAGTAGTCCTTCTCCATGGCCTCACCGAACTCCTCCCAGGTTCGGGTTTTTGCCTCTGCCACTGCCCGGGCCACGGCACGATTGGCCCCACGGTACCCGTCAGCCGCCTCAGGAGTCCCACAAGCCAACCACAGCCGATAGGACTCCTTCCTCAATTTGACAGCGTCCCTTATTGCCGGTGTCCACCACCGGGTTTGCCACCGCTACAGGCACCGCAGATCTTACGGCCGCAGCTACGGGTGGCAGCATCGACAATAGATGCGGAGAACATGGTCCCCTCGGACTCTATGTCTCCAACAACCCTCGGAATCTGGTCAAAGCTCTCCCGGAGGTGAGAGTTGAATACATCTCTGGCCATGGGGTCCGCCAGACGTTCCCAGCAGACCCTCACTATGCGCTTGGGCCTGCCAAGTCTGTCCGGCTTTCTCCTCCCCCAGCGGATCCAATTCACCACCAGGTGGTGATCAATGGACAGCTCAGCCCCTCTCTTCACCCGTGTTTCCAAAACATGCAGCCGAAGGTCTGATGATACGACAACAAAGTCGATCATTGACCTCCTGCCTAGGGTATCCTGATGCCAAGTGCACTGATGGCCCCCCTATGTTTGAACATGGTGTTCATTATGGACAATCCGTGACTAGCACAGAAGTCCAATAACAAAACACCACTCGGATTCAGATTGGGGAGGCCATTCCTCCCGATCATGCCTCTCCAGGTGTCACTGTCGTTTCCCACGTGGGCGTTGAAGTCCCCCAGCAGAATAATGGAGTCCCCAGGAGGGGCACTATCCAGCACCCCCGACAGGGACGCCAAGAACGCCGGGTACTCTGCACTACCACTCGGCCCGTAGGCTGAAATGATAGTCAGAGACCTCTCCCCAACCCGAAGGCGCAGAGATGCGACCCTCTCATCCACTGGGGTAAACCCCAACACGAGACGGCTGAGCTGGGGGGCAACAAGCAAACCCACACCAGCCCGCTGCCTCTCCCCGTGGGCCACTCCAGAGTAGAAGAGAGTCCAGCCCCTCTCAAGGAGATGGGTTCCAGAGCCCACACTGTGTGGAGGTGAGCCCGACTATTTCTAGTTGATATCTCTCGACCTCCCGCACAAGCTCAGGCTCCTTCCCCCGCAGCAAGGTGACATTCCTCGTCCCTAGAGCCAGCCTAAGCATCCGGGGATCGGGCCGCCGAGGTCTCCACCTTCGTCCGCCGCCCAATCCTCTTTGCACCAGTCCCTCACGGTTCCCCCCGCAGGTGGTGGGCCCACTGGGGGATGGTCTCGCGTCTCTCGTTCGGCTTGGCCCGGCCGGGTCCCGCGAGGAGCAACCCGGCCACCAGGCGCTCTCCGACGAGTCCCGACCCCAGGCCTGGCTCCAGGGTGGGACCCCGGCTCCGCCGTACCGGGCGACGTCACGTGCCTCGATTCTGTAGTCATCATGAGGGATTCTCGAAAAGTTGCAGACAATCAGACAAATGTCAGGATTTATTTTCTCATCTATTTAGATAAAAATAAAAAAGTGGATGTAAGGGTTAAAATCCCCAAAATATTGTAAGTCTAGTATAGTAATATTTTAAACCACAGAGGTTTTCAAAGATTGGCCATGTTTAAAGTGGGAAAAAATAAAGATGTTTGCAGCAACTTTTTGGTAAGCAGATAATATTTGTCCTTAGAACCTTGAAAAGGAGTGTTTTCTTTTTGGTTTGTTTTCAGTCTGAAAAACGATGCATGGTGTTGCTCCCAATCGGTAACAAATCTCAGGGTCTCAGAATCATGAAAGGCAAATAGTAATTGAACTGGATTTTATGAAAATAGTTTAACTGTTTTTGTTTTAATAATAAACTGTAGAGTTACGTAAACTTACCGTCCTAGGAAGGGTTTAACCCCCCTCCCAAAAAAATCTAATTAACATTTAAAATTAATATTTGAGGCTAATGTAGTTTTAAAAGATAGACAAATCTGAAACAACAAACAATCATTTTGGCCGTATGAGATATTAATCAGAATCACTTTCCTCTCTCCATCCTATACTACCTTATTTCCATTAGTCCACCGATTGCAGTTTTAGATATCACAAACATTAATTTCCAAATTCAGAAACACCCCGTATGGACTTTCCAACCTGGCACCCCTAAGCTGAGTTTTTGTTTTTAGAGGGTAGTTAAGCCTGATTTGCTGAGGAAATCCAGGGTTTGTTGAACTCATTTTGAGTGGACCTCAAATACGTGGTAACACTGGTCAGACAAGAAGACCTTTTTGATGATAAAAACTGCTAAATATTTTCCTTCTGGAACAAGATCAAAGCTTGGTTTTCTATTTAGTTACATGATGTAAATCCAGAGAAACCATTAAAGTGACACTAACTAAAATGTTCTACATGTAATCTCTAGTCCACAATGTGGAGTGTTTCATACAACCAATCTGCAGGACAGTAAACCTCCATGCTGAATCTAGAACTAAAATCTAGATTGGTTATGGTCATGTCTGTTTCTTACTGGCCTTCCTTCACTTTGATTTGATCTCCTATTCAGGACGCTTCATTTTTAAGAGTAAATGTTTGTGCATCTCAAATTCAAACTACAAAGCAGAGCTAATATTTATTGCAAGGAGTTGAAAAGAAAGAAAACTTTATTTTAATAAATGAGAACGAGAATATCTTCATACAAAAGCTCAAAGAGGGCTTTATATTTGCTCGGTAGGCATAAATACCAAGTTCTCACGTACAGTGTTCCTAGTATATACAACTTTTTCCACAGTCCAGCATAAAGGTCAATTGGTTCATGTACAAGAATTACTAAAAGGTGATTAAGTGGGAAATATACATTTCAGACAGCATTTAGTACTCAGCGACGTAAATTAGTACTGTGGAGTATTTTCAGCAGCAGGTTGATCCATCAGCAGAACTGTAGGAGCAGGGCGGGGAATGAAGCTGATCATTTGGATCTTACATAATGTTGCTGGAGTGATTCTGTTTGTTCTGTGAGAAACATGCTTCTTCTTAGGAGAATGGGATCAGCAGGTTATTTCAGATTATTCTGCAAAGCTATGCAGTGAATCTGTTTCCTTCCATCCTCCGCCTGACTTTAAAGTTCTCTCCTCCACCTGAAGAGTACGAGCTCACCGAGAAGTTTTATCAGACTAAAAACATAGTTGCACATAAATATTTCACATAACTATGTTGATCTTCTCCTTTATGGTATGAGACATGGTGGTGATGTTGGAGCAATACGAAAGTTGGTCCAAAACCATTATTTTGTAAAAACAAACAGGGTTTGAATGTTCTACTCCTGAGGATTTCTGATGTTCTCCATGTTGGTCAGAACCATTTTCCTGTAGCTTTGCTCCAGTCCCATCATAAACTCCAGGTAGTTGCTGAATTTGAAGCCTGCAATTGGCTCCTCCTGCAGATGGAAAACAAAGATTTTTGTTTGTTAAGACACCTAACCAAAAGAGGAGAGAGATTGAGAGAAGGGTCGTTTGTTACATACCATAAATTATAATCAGTGTGTTTTAGCTGAGCTATAAATAAGAAATATATGCTCCATATACTTTATAAATCAATTTAAGTGGACAGTCCCCGTTAAGTGCTTATTACAGAGTAAACTGAGCTTTTCAGTGTTTCATTGGGAGAGAACAAACTTGAAATCTTTTGTTACATGTAGTTACCAAATCACAGCCATACAACAGTTCAAAGAAGGAAGGTGTTATGGGCCCTATGCGATCCATTTTAAGGAAACATGTTTCTTTCCATTGTTTCGCTTTTGACATCCACTGCTGGACTGTTTACAAGACATTAAATCCTGCATAAGGTTAAATTACCACAATATAAATAAAAGTAACGATGAGGTTATCGGGCTTGGTACAGATTCCTCTTTTAAGTACTGTACTGGAGTTCCTGTTTTTTTTATTTCAACTTTAAATGGCAATGTGAAAAACTTGAGTGTGTTTTTACACAGGTCTTAAAATGGATAAACAGATAAGTGCTATTCAACCAGTTTTCATCAGCTTCGATCCAGGGCTAAGATGAGGCCATATTTACCATCAAAGGACTTAGAGAAAATCATGCGTGCTTGTATTACCTGCCATCTGGACTACTGTATTTCCTTATATTATGGTGTTGAAAAGTCTTTTGTTCATCGTGTGCATGTAGTCCAGAACGCCATGGTTCGTTTTCACTTCATTGGCTTGCTGTTTACTTTCAGATCGAGTTTTGAAAACTCATTGCTCACTTTTAAGGTTTTACATGGACTGGCACCCTTGTACTTGTCAGAGCTGCCTCATATCCACGCTAAGATTGAGTAACCAGATGCTCTTAGACTGCCCAAAGAGCAGGTTAAAGCAGAGAGGAGACCAAGCTTTTGCTGTCTGCTCAAGTTTTTGGAGCACATCTGCATGTCTCAGTCAGTACTCACTTTAAAATCACTTTTACAGACTGATTTATGTTCCTTGGCACCCTTGCCAAACTTTTAAGATGCTGGCATTTTATGCCTTGCTGTGTTTTTTATACTTTATGCACGTTGAGATATTTTATGGCTTTGTGTTTCTGCAGTCACATCTCTGCAATTTATTGTACAGCTCTTTGGTCAATAAATGTTGTTTTAATTGGGCTGTATAAGAAACATTTGAACCCATCAATACATTTTTTGTAAAGTTCTGGCTGGATATTTGACTGCTCAGCTTAGCAGAATTAATTTATATAGCTTGATTGTCCTGGCACAGGACATTCCTCAGATTTTCTACTGGATTTTGGTTGAGGCTACTCCAGATCCTTAACATTAGCCTGCTTTATCCAGACTAGTTTTAAAGTGTCTATGGGATCATTTTCCCACAACACAAATCTATTAATCACTGATTTAATACAAAGTTGAAGGATTTTGACATTGCCCTCTGTATTCATCCCATTCACTTTGCAAAATGCATTAGTACCACTGGCAGAGAAGTAAACTCTCAGCATGATGCTACCACCACCATACATGTTATTGGATTTCAAAGCCTCATTTTGACTCCTTTCTCCTTGTCATCATGTTGAAATAATTCAATCTTTTCTTCATCTCTCTATAATGTTTTTCTGCATAAGGCGTTAGGCTTTTGTCCCAATGAGGGGCTGTAAGTTTCACCTGAGCATTAAAGTATCTGCTTCAGAGCAGACACCTCTTTCTTGGTTGGCACCCTCTCATTCCATGTTGAAGGTGGCCCATTGTGGACTGCGCCAATTTTCCAGCAGTTTCCAGATGATGACAGACTTGAGGCTTGGTGGTTTCCGATGCCACCCCCAATACAATGTTTAATTAAATTGAGTGTATTGTAGTTTTGCCCCAAAAACATAAAAAGCAATTCTCACCATACAGATTGTAATGCTCTTGAAATTTTAGCAAAGGTGCTACAACTAAAAACCATTTGGTTTAAACATGTTTAAGTTTTTAATTGTTTAAACTAGTTATTTTAAATGTTAAAACTAATGATGCAGTTTTTTCTTAATAGTGACTTTTACAGAACTAAAGCCGGTGCTAATGTCAGCTGTCATTTTCCAACTAATCTCTGTTTTTCACATTATGTTTTGGTTTCAAAGCTTAGTAATGGTGGCTGGGTTAAATTTAGTGTTGCAAAAATGTGAAGCGGTTCTTCTTTATTAAATGCTTCTAAAAGCAATAGGAAACATGTTTTCTTAGGGTGAGTATTTTTCTAACACTGCACTTTGTTGCACCCACACCATGTTGCAGTTCAAGCATTTACTGGACCCTAAGAGAAGTCTTTATTCAACAAAAAGCATCAACTATTTATTATTAACAAAGCTAAACCACAAGGAACTGAAAACTATATGTCTCATCGGTCTTTGGCTCTTTTTTGTATGCTCACAAATAAAATAAAGGTTTCATAAATCTAATTCTCTGTTCAGTGTAGAACGATCCAGTTCAGGTTTGACCAGACGAAGTATTTCAGATTTTGAATTAAAGATAATCAACGTAGTCCATAATTTTGAAAACAGTATTTTCATTTGGAAGCTGCAAATCAGATATGAAATGGAGCATCATAGCCAACGGAAAGATTATTTGATTTACTTACGTACAGCCTTGTGCTGTCCCTGACCAGATATCGCCCTGGGAGTTAACCATATTGCTGCAAAAACTGCCACTTTAGTTAAAAACAAAATCAATGAATATACAAGTGTTATTTATTGCAAATAACCTACCTGAAAAATAATGTAGTTTGTGTACTTTTGTGACATGTGATAGTAAAGTGTTTGTTGTCTGTATAGATATTAATCTCATGACTGAGGTGTTACAGCAAAGAAACCAACCAAGACCAAATAAGTTTTATTTAAAGGGAGAAAATTGAGCTTTTTGTTCACTACCGGAATTACTGACCTCAAGAAAATTTAATTTTAAAGGTAAAACTTTAGAAAGTGATACATTTCTTCATAAATCACATTGGAAATTTTTTTTTAATGTCATCTCAGATGAATTAGGGGCCACTGAAGTGCAGCTACAAAAGTATTAAATCTATTTGCTTTTGCTGTGGATGAGCACAGAAAAATGAGAGAGCACTATAAAACACAAAGAGTCAACTCAGAGAATGAGGTGAGATCTGTTTATTTAAGTCAATGTGTAGAGAGTGAATGTATTCTTAAAATGATTTTAATAAGTGTTTGACACCAAGGGAGAGGGGAAAAAGCTTAAACCCTGTAGCGGAGAAAATCTCACAGGTGATTATTTTCTGTCTGTGTGAGAATTGATGTAAAAATGAATTATATGAAGCTCAACTTTGCAGGTGAGTTTAGTTTAACGAGTCCCTATAATGTTAACACAAAGTACAGTTTGTGGTGACGGAAAGCCTGGTTTAGATAAATGTTTCCATTCTACACAGGTGACAGGAGCTGCTTAACGTCCCGTAGATCTTCACAATATGTTAAACATTAGCATTTAGGAGATCATTAGGCTGGCTAATTCATTTGTTTTTTACTAAAGATCTCTATGATGCCCTAAACCTGACAGCACATGATAAATGAGTTATGCAAAAACTGTCTGAAAATTTTCCCAGAAGAAATTAATTGGCATTTTTCTCCTAGTTGACAGAACCTCACTGGTTGGGTAATGAACGGTTAATAAATGAATAAGCATTTTGAAGCTGAGCTTTAGATAAATGAAATAAATACTTTCCCCATCAGTTTATTTTAATGTTGCTTAAACCTAACATTATGATGAAGAAATAAGCGTACACAGGGGCCAGTTAAATGTTCAGCTTTTTTACTCCTATATAGATCTTTGATGCTGGTCCAGAAAAATATAATCATAGATTGATTGTATTTATTCAGTTTGATGTCCAGTAAAAGAGAAATGATTACCTTTTATTGTGAATGTGCAAATGGAAATTAAAATTAGGTTTCATGTTAATGCATCTTGCTATTAAACATTAACAGCTAAGTTATGGAATTGCAGCGAAATAAGTAAACAAGAACTATTTAAATTTCTCAACACTAACATAAAATCTGCTTTCTGCAGATTTAACACAAAATTACACTTTGAATGACTTCAAAGTCTTATTATTCAATCCCTTCATTACAAGCATCATGGAGCCTTATTGGAGCGGCCTTTTGTTGTTACAATCTCATGAAAACGTGATTCAAAGCCAGAGACCAGCTTCTGGCAGTGTTCATGAAGACTCTTAACCCTGGCAAATAATTTTGGGTGATGCTGTCACATTTTGTAATAGGTTGCACTAATCTGTGAGCTTGAATACATTCCCTAATATTTGCTGAAAATAAAAATCTACATTGAGGAATAAAACTAGCTTAAAATACGAATTGCATTTTTTAAAACTATACAGGAAGTAATTTTCCATTCTTTTACGTTTGGCCATTAGGGGGCGACTTGGTGCACAGAACTGGACTGCAGAGAACACAACCTTTAATTGTGAATAAGGAGATGGCATCTCCTCCTGGCCTGGCATACACCAAAACCTATTGGATTTCTCTGACCACAGGTGCAGATTCAGGTGGAACCTCATAACTGACAGTAAGCATATTTCTTTTTTATTGTCAGTAAAACTAAAGTTTAATTTGTAGCAACCCTTTTTAGCTGAAATACTCTAGGGAATGTAAATGTAGAAAGTGTTGCTGACAATTACAATTCATAGGTTAGCTCAGTAAGTACAGTAATCCTTTCAGCCCAAGATTTTATAAATATACTAACAAAAACAAAGATTCAGCAGCTCCTGGGCTCTGTCGGGCCTCTGCTTGGGGAGTGATATGTCTCGGGTCTCTGGCTGGATCTGCTCTGGTGTAGACAGCTGCCAGCGGGGCCTGTGGGCTCGTCGCTGCAGCTCCCTGGGGCTTCTGCACTGTGGTTGCTGGGTGGTTCACCTGGGACTCTCCCCTGCTCTTCTCTGGGTGGGTTGCGGTAGTCCCGGCGATGGTTCTCCTGGGGTTCCTGTGCTCTGGGGGGCCTTTGGATGTCTATGGCTCGGATCTCCTCCGTATCTGTCCCAGGTCCACGTGTATGGCTCTTCACACTTGCTATTGCATATTTTTATGGAGAAACCTCATATACACAAGCGTGCTCACCCTCAGACCCACAGGTGTTAACAGATACACAAATGTTCTATATTGAGCCGCATTTACCACTAAATACATCTTGCATTGATAAGTACCGTGCACCTTTTGGTAAAAAGCTGTTAATATGAATATTTCTGTAGGTGTTGAAGAAAGCAGGGAGTTATCTTGTATTGTGTTCATCCTTCTTTCTTTTCTCCTTCTCTTCCTTTTTGCCCCACCTCTCTCTCTTTCGTGCTTCTTATTTCTTTCTTTGTTTCTGTCTCCGTAACAATTGAAATTATCCCAAAGCAGTTTCTAATAAAGTTTATTTTATAAATATCAAGCAGAGCTTTATAAAGTGTAAGCTGTAATGCTCCACTTGTGAAAGTAAATGTGTTGGGCTTCTTCTTGGCACTCAGACAACAACTCTGAGCGCCACTCTGATGGACAGGACAAGGTAAAAAAAAAAAAAAGGAATTTGTTTGGTAGAGCTGGTAGAGAAATATCGCAGCCTGTAGGTCAGTGGAAACATAAACAACTTTCTACTTCTTTTAACACCTTTAGCTCTGCTGCAGTTAAACTCCAGCTGGACTCAGAGTGACTGTAACAAGTATTTTCCCCTTTTCAAGTTTTAATTTAGATGAAATATAGATATATTCCCCAGTGAAACAGGATGAAAGAACATGTTAATGTTCTAAAACCACTTTTGTCTGGGTAAAATACTCACTTCCCATTGTTCCCACAGAGACAGACAGCAGGAAGATTGGAAGCAAAGAGGCATGACAGAAACATTTCTTACAGTTCAACTCAGGATAGAAGATCTGTAAGTTCCTCCTCTCTCTCTCTCTCTCTCACACACACACACACTCTTGTTTTGCTATATGTAGTGAGGACCATGTGTTGACTTCCATTGATTTTCAGTCATTTTCAACCCTTTCTATGCCCTAACCCTGACAATAACCCTAAACCTAACCATTACCAGTGCATGCCTAACCCTAACCTTAACCTAAAGTCAATTCACACCTTAGTCCTAAACCTAACCGTTAGCAAAATAGGTCGTGAGGACCAGCAAAATGTCCTCACTTTGGTACAAATGGTCCTCACTGTGATGCCAAAACAAGAACACACACACAGAGTATCTAATTCTGCCTTTTACAGCAGCTCATTAGAAGAGGTTCTTCAGATAAAATCTCCAAAACGGATCTTTTATTCACAGAAAATGTTGATGGCACCTTGTGTCTTTTTAAACCAGAGCTTAAAGTGCCTGTGACACGCTTCTCCCACAAATGCAGAAATTAAAAGTAAACATCTTATTATTGAAGGAATTGGGCAGTAATTGACATATTAGGATTAAAGACGTGAAAAAAAGACAATTGTGACACAAAATAAGCATATTTCGATGGTAAATTTTGCAAGTTCAAAGTCGCCCGGAAATGATGTCAAAGGGGAAGTCTCCAGCCATTCATTGTGTGAGCGTCAATGATAAATGGTTCAGGTAGAAACTAAGATGCATTAAAAACAGCGTTAATATGTGGAAACGGTGCATTGCTGGTGGTGGCAGCAACACTATGACGGCAGCCATTAGTCTGCACTACTTTCCTAACGTGAAGAGGATCAGAACTGTTAAACTCAAGAGGGACAGATGGACCGGTCCCACCAAGCACAGCCAGTTGTGATCAGAGGACTTCTTGGCAAACAGCTTCGAACAAGATTCAATTCAATTCAATTCAATTCAAAAATACTTTATTAATCCCAAAGGGAAATTAAATAATAATACCTCTGAATTCACAAGAGAAATTATGTCAGAGGTCGGGATATCTGAAAGACGAAGGAGAATGTTGAAGTACAGTCTATAGCCACGCAGTTCAGAGCATCTGATGGGAAAACATCACCAAAGAAAAGTCTGTTTTCTTTGGATCAGCAGGTAAGAACACTTCCTGGTTCCAAAAGTACATTTAGATATTGGCAGCTATTGTTAAAAATCAAAAATCAAAAATTATTATTAAAATAAGATCAATTACACACACAGTGTATTGAAATAATTGTTCTCTAAATATTCTAATACAAAGTAAAAAAAAATGACACCAGGTAGTGTCTTCAGATCTGGAATCATGCCTTGTGTTTGCTGCTGCTGCTCCATGCTGCTCTCTTTGCCTCCAGTTGTTTCACTCAGTGCCGTATTTACTGTAACCCTGGATTTACACTGTCTTTGCTCAGGTCCGATGCGCAGCCCAAGGAAGCTCCAAGAACCACACGCAGATTGTGCAATAAAAGCTGGTAATAAATGCAGTAGCAGGTCCATAACAACTCATTCTGTGGAAGTTAAACAAGGTAAACTGCTTCATTTTTCGTTTCAAGCATCCAGATATTTTCATGTGTTTTGTTTTACATCGGGTGAGTTGACTGAGTGCAGCGAAGCTATATTTATTGCTTAGTTTGGTGCATTTAATGTTTAATTGTTTGGTTTAGAATACCTAAATTAACCCAGTAACTGATCTATCTGGTCTAATGTAAACAACTGCTAATATATACACGTATATATTAATATGGCAAGTTCCGGTCCGTCTTTAGTGAATTATTTTAAAAATCCTGATGTTGTGCTCGTTCTGTTTCCTGCTGGTGCTCCCAATGGACACATTTTAAATATAAATATGAGGGATTGCTGCAAGGTCAATGCAAGGTCAACGACAAACCCTGGTTCACAGCTAAATTCAGAAGGTTAAGACTGGATAAGGAAGAGGCCTTCAGGAGTGGGGACAAAGGCATATACAGAGAGGCAAAGTACAAGTTTGGCAAGGCAGTGAAAGAGGCCAAACGACTGTACTCTGAGAAGCTCCAAAACCAGTTCTCAGCCAACGACTCTGCGTCTGTCTGGAAAGGGCTCAAGCAAATCACCAACTACAAGCCGAAAGCCCCCCACTCCATCAACGACCGACGCCTCGCCAACGACCTGAACGAGTTCTACTGCCGCTTTGAAAGACAAAGGGACAGTCCTGCAACCATCCCCCACGACGCCCCCCAACAGCTGCAGCCACAATCCATCACCCCCACCTCAAGAGGGGCCTTGGCACCTCCAACCCCCACCCTGAAGTTCCCCCCCACCAGCCCCCTACCCACGCCGAGGACGGCTCTTTCCATCCAGGAGAGGGACGTCAACAAACTCTTCAGGAGACAGAACCCCCGGAAAGCTGCTGGTCCGGATTCTGTCTCACCAGCCAGCCTGAAGCACTGCGCTGATCAGCTGTCTCCAGTCTTCACAGACATTTTTAACACCTCACTGGAGACATGTCATGTGCCAGCCTGCTTCAAGTCCTCCACCATCGTCCCTGTTCCCAAGAAGCCAAGGACCACAGGGCTTAATGACTTCAGACCCGTCGCCCTGACCTCTGTGGTGATGAAGTCCTTTGAGCGCCTAGTGCTCTCACACCTAAAAGACATCACCAACCCCCTCCTGGACCCCCTGCAGTTTGCCTACAGAGCCAACAGGTCTGTAGATGATGCAGTCAACCTAGCCCTTCACTTCATCCACCAGCACCTGGACTCCACAGGAACCTATGCCAGGATCCTGTTTGTGGATTTCAGCTCTGCCTTCAACACCATCGTCCCAGTTCTGCTACAGGAGAAGCTCTCCCAGCTGAGTGTGCCCGACTCCACCTGCAGGTGGATCACTGACTTCCTGTCTGACAGGAAGCAGCGCGTGAGGCTGGGGAAGCACGTCTCTGACTCCCTGACCATCAGCACCGGTTCCCCTCAAGGCTGTGTTCTCTCTCCTCTGCTCTTCTCCCTGTACACCAACAGCTGCACCTCCAGTCACCAGTCTGTCAAGCTTCTGAAGTTTGCGGACGACACCACCCTGATCGGACTCATCTCTGATGGTGATGAGTCCGCGTACAGATGGGAGGTGGACCATCTGTTGGACTGGTGCAGCCAGAACAACCTTGAGCTCAACGCTCTAAAGACAGTGGAGATGGTTGTGGACTTCAGGCAGAACCCAGCCCCACCTGCCCCCATCACCCTCTGTGACTCCACAATTGACATTGTGGAATCTTTCTGCTTCCTGGGAACCATCATCTCCCAGGATCTCAAGTGGGAGCCAAACATCAGCTCCCTCATCAAGAAAGCCCAGCAGAGGATGTTCTTCCTGCGGCAGCTGAAGAAATTCAACCTGCCAAAGACTATGATGGTGCACTTCTACACAGCCATCATTGAGTCCATCCTCACCTCCTCCATCACCATCTGGTACGCCGCTGCTACAGCCAAGGATAAGGGCAGGCTGCACCGTGAAGCATGGAGGAGGAGGTGTGATGGTCCTCCATAGGGTAGCCTGGCACACCCTTAGAGATAGGGTGAGGAGCTTGGAGTAAAGCCGCTGCTCCTCCGCATCGAGAGGACCCAGTTGAGGTGGCTCGGGCATCTATACCGGATGCCTTCTGGACCCCTTCCTGGGGAGGTGTTCCAGGGACGTACCACCAGAAGGAGGGCCAGGCGACGGCCCAGGACTCGCTGGAGGGACTATGTCTCTGTCAGCTGGCCTGGGAACGCCTTGGGCTCCCCCGGAGGAGCTGGAGGAGGTGTCTGGGGAGAGGGATGTCTGGGTGTCTCTGCTGAGTCTCCTGCCCCCGCGACCTGGTTCCGGATAAAGCGGAAGATGACGAGTACGACATCCATCCATCCATCCATCCCTCACTCACTGAGAGCAAATAAAGCTGATTGATTGTGATTCAAAGCCAGAGCAACCACCAAGAGCTGCTGGGAATGATGGAGCCAAGATCCTGTGGGAGTTTCAGATCCAGACTGATAAACAGGTGATGACCAACTAGCTGAACATTGTAGGAGTGGACAAAATCCCAAGGGCTCATCAAGGAAATACATTTACTGTATGTATGTTTTTAAGATTCACTCAGTAACCACCAGAAAAAAGATCGTAATTTAGGAAGTTATTAGGTCAACTAAAGCCCAATTAATTATGTTACTATACATACCACAAGTCCATTACAATTTACAGATGTACATCACCATCAACTTAAGCTATAATGTAGGATTTATAATATTGTGGTTAAAAAAAGAATGAAGTTCTGGTTCACCTTGAGGAAGACCTGCAGTTCCTGGGACTGTGTGCACTCCAGGATCTCAGGCTGCAGGTGTTTGAATATAGCCAGACACAGGTAAACTTGGTAGTCTGGACCCATCACCACACAGGTGCAGATGTACTGGCAGATTTCGGTCCAGTCCAGATAATTCCAAAAACACTGAGTAAGCCAGTGGAGGCACATCTGTCAATGAACAAAAAAAAAATACATTATAATCAAGCATACCTCTTTTGGGGAGCACTTTCTGGCATCAATACATGGTAGTTAAAGACCATAGAGGACCTACATTCCTTAAGTACAATCCTAACTACACAGGTTGACTTTGTAAATCCACATTTTACTTTTGCTGAATTTTCCCATCTGTTCTTCCAGGCACTGTAAGCAGCAACCTTCAAAAATGGGGATGTGTGTCCCCTTCCCAACTGCAGCTACATCATCGTTTTTGTGTAATGTGCTGTTTGTAATGTCAAAATAAATTTGGCTCAACTTGCCTTCCTTTTTTTGTCTTAACTGCCTGTTGACCAGACAGCTGCATGCTTTTGATGCACTGAACTTAATGATAGACCTGAACTGTACAAGATTTATGGAAATGAGAAAAGATCATAACAAATGTTAGCACATTTGTGCCCTACCCACTTATACCTAATCTTCCAATTTAGATGAAACTTGAAATATATTAGTCTTACATAAATGTCTGTATTAAGGCCCTGTGTTGTTTTCATATAATGGAGCTTCTCAGCATCTCTCAACAGTTCTTTATGGAAACATGTTTTCTTTTCAGGGTGGAACATTTTTTAACGGTCTTGAAAATTGAGCTGGGATTAGGGGACAAAGAGACAAGAAGATGCATGCTAATGTTTACTTCAGCTGATGAGCGAGTTAAAATCTGTGATTCTAATGCAGCAGCTCCGCAAGGGATTTCCACCTGATCTTAGCCAGAAGAAAAGCAAGTACAACAGCATCTTCAGAAACTCGCCTGTTTTCCTACAGAGGAAAAGCTGACCAAGATACGCTGCTGTCCAATATAGAATCAGCCACTATACATTGTTGGTGAAACCCAATTCAAAATTTGATGCAAAATGCAAAGTGGTTACCTGAACTGAGGAAAAAAGGGTGAAACTTGTCTAAAAGAGCTTTAAAAATTAAATAAAAATAATCTAAAGCTGAAAATTAGCCAGACAGCTCATTAATACTTCAGTCAAAGATCTAAATCCTGGCTCCCATTGGATTTTGTTATTTGTAGCGAAATAAAAACATTGCAGAATAAATGAATCAATTTCAAAATGTTTTAGAAAAGAATAATGTGGGAACAGTCTAATGCAAAGCTTGCTCTGGATGGCCCTCTAATGGTTCCTGTAGTGTACAGCTGTTCACTCAACCTTGGTGGACCGCAGGTAAGACACTGCCAACTCATAACTACTCCAGAGAATCCTATTAGGGGATGGAAAACTGCTGTGTTTTGGTCAGGACAAAATGTTTGAATGCTCACTTGCTGTACAGCAAGACTACATGTTTACTAAAATGATTTCCAACAATCATTGAATTGGAAATGACAGAAGAACATATCTATCAAATATTCAGAGCCAGATGATAAAATTACTCTGGCAAGATCAAAACATCTCAAGAAAGAAAAGTTAGTGTTGTTTCTGAAACAACTAATGCATAATTCAGAGAAAAGGTGAAGTCTGACACAATGGACAGTCTTGTAATTCTGGTTGTCCTAACAACACAAGTGCCTAATAAAAATTTACTTATAATATATAGGTTTGATTAGTTGTACATGAATACCTGCCATGAAAAAGTATTTGCCCCCATGTCTTTTTGTCACACCTGAATGTTTCAGATTAAACTAATTTTTTAAATTAAAGCTAACCAAAATAAATAAATAAAAAATGCATTTTTCAAATGGTTTTGTTTGTTAAGGTGAAAATAGCTATCCAAAACAACCTGGCCCTATGTAAAAACTATTTGCCCCCTTGTTAAATCTTTAACTGTAATTAAAATTTTGGGTTCAAATTCAAGAGCTCCACCAAGGCCTGATTACTGCCAGACTTGTAACAATAACTAACTAAAAACGTACCTGTCTGACAACATAAGGTAGGTTAATACCTCAAAGAGATCTAAAGAAATTCAAAAACTGATGAGAAACAAAATCATTAAAATCTATTGCAACGACAATGCTATGGGACTCTATGGGTGAACCACAGTGAAGGACGTTCACCACTAATAGAGAAAACATGGACTAGTGGTGAACTGACCCAGGAATGGCTGGCCTACCAAAATTACTATAAGAGTCATTCAACAACTCATCCAGGAGGTCTAATTTAAAGCACAGCAAGTCTCAGGTTAAGGTCAGTGTTGATGATTCAACATGGGAGAGGCCCAAGGTGAAAACCACCGCTGACCAAAAAGGACACAAAGCCGTCTCACATTTCCCAATAAAGTCCTGTTAAAACATGAGTGGAACTTTTGGGAGGATTTGCATTCTTGTACATCAGGTGTAAACAGCATTTCAGGAAAAGATCATCATACCAACTCAGACATTAGGATAACATGCGATGCACCATAATGTTGGTGATGTCACAATAAATACACAAACAAATAAATACTAAACATTGTTATGCTTATTAAACAACATGTATTACAACACATATTTCAAGCATAAAGACCCTTACTGTTATTATGTAACTATTATATTATATTTATTCCAATCTAAGCAGTTCTTTCCGATATGGATAGGCAGCACTAAGACAGTCTACCTGGACCACTTGCCACAATTGATGCTACCAATAATTCTGTTCTCTACCAGAAAATCTTGAAGGAGAACATCCAGCCATCGGTTTAAGCAAACTTAGGTCTTGCAGCAGGACAGGGATCCAAAGTACATCAGTAGATCCACCTCTGAATGGCTCAGATAGCCTAGTCAAAGTCTGCACTTAACTCTGATCAAGATGTTTTGGTGGGACCTTAAACAGTCTCCAAAAATATTCAATGTGGCTGAAATTAAACACAAACATTTTCATGACACTGTGCATCATATGCTTGTGCCGGAGTTGATCTAAAGTAAGATATCTATTGTTGAAAGAATCTTCTCTTTAAGATTTGAGTGGAAATTAATTCTACTGTAATTATAGTCACAATATTAAGTGCCCTGCTGCTTTACTCTTTTTACCAAATGTTTGGGGCCCGAATTATCAGATGAAGCAGAAAGAAAGACGATTAGCAATATTAACAGTAACAGGTCTAGAACACATTTCATAGGAGCCGATTTAGTAGCAAAATGGGGCAGGACGTTTATGTCCCAGATCATTTGAAATACACCCCAGTTCAGTCTCAATTTGCTTGGAGGAGGCTTTTAGCATGAGAACCCCTGTGGCAAGTCTCACACCGCTCTTCTGACAAATGCTTTGGTCTTAGACTTGCAAATTTAAGAGCGGTCTACCAAGTGGGCCTCAGAGGCCTTCAGAACGATTTGATTGAATTTTGGGCCCCCAGGTGGTCAACAAAGATTTTTTCTTTCCCAGGAAAAAGAAAGAAAATGTGCGAAGTGCAGCGCACAGAGCTCCAACATGTTTATCTGTTGAAACCTCTAATAAGAACCCCAGGTGCCTTTAGCAATCCTGTGGTTCTACAAGGAATCCAAGCCCATCATTGGGTACAGTCCTAACAGGACCAACAGTATTTACAGTGCAGGCTTCTATAACCCCAAATGGAGGCGAGTGTGTAGCTGACGGTTAACCTCACAGCTGGAAGGGGCAGACATCCTCTAAAGGAGTAGCAACACAAGTCAGCACTACTGCTAATGTAAATAATGTCCATAACATGCAGAATCTGCACATTTAGGCCAAAAGATGAAAGGAGATATTAACTGGTTATTCAAGTTAGTTTGGATTATTGACTAACAATTATTATTGTCAGGTGAATTATTACTGATGCAAATGTTTACTGTCAATGGATGGCAGATGTGAATTAGCTAGACGCTAATCTGGCACAGCGTATCAAACAGTGACATTATATATGTTCAAGTTGCACTGTCTCCTATTAAATAAAGGAAAAGTTAAAGTTATTTGTACTGCTTATGTGATAAAGTCTTTATAGCCTGAGGATGAATGACCACTAACATGTTGTTTATTTAAAATGCTTCCCTAATGCCTTTGAAAACAGTGTCATGCTTTGTAAATCTTAACATCCTGTATGAATGAAACCTGCATCCAAGCGCACAGCCTCCTGAACAAATGTCAGAGTGATTCATTTACCTCCGCTGCATCGTTTTTTTCAGCCAGAAAACTACTGCCCATTATCAGGCTAAACAGAGATGAGAACATGTGGAGGGTAACGTATTACTCGCCCTGGAGATGGTAAGTTCAGATCTTTGATGCAAACATGCAGAGTATTATTTACAGCCCTCCTCCAGTAGATTAGACAAACCAAGACCGTCAGCCGCTGAGACACCAAACACAGGATCAAAACAGGAAACCATTCAAGGTGAAAAACCTTTTTCTGCATCATTATCATGGAACTGAAGCACAGATGAAAAGAGGTCCAACTTTTTAAGCTATTCTACTATTTCAAAAAGCACAAAAGATTTTATGTCAAGCAGTATTTTTTTTTAGAGAGGGTCTTTTAAAATTTAATGAATTCAAATAGAACAAAGAGATGGAGCTCATAAGAAGACAACTAAACGTTTGATGGTAAGGCTCTTTCAGTGTCTTCTCTGTGGATTGTAACCTGTCCCGTTAAGTCTTTTATGAATCTAAGAAGAAGCCCACATCACCAAAATACTTAATTATGAATTATTGATTAAAACAAATGTTTATCAGGTTGAATTTAACTTAGCTAAAATAGCAGAACCTAACTCTTTGCACTTACAGTTAAGCCCAAAATTATTCATACCCCTGGCAGATTTAGGTTGAAGGTCATCTTAATTTAACCATCATGTTTCTTGCGACTGGAAATAAGATAACAAGTATTGTAAGCGGCCCAGCCTGAGTGCCGACTTGATTCTGAATCTGTGGAGCAAGCTAAAGATTCTGGTGATGGCAAAGAGGCCTTCCAACCTCAAAGACTTGGACCTCATCACTAAAGATAAATTGTCAAAATGCTAGAGGAAAGTGCCTTGATTGCTTTGAGGCTAATAATTTGTTTCAACTGATTAATGAGAAGGACAAATAATTTCCAATGTGCCATTTAAAAAAAAATGTTTTTTAAAATAAAATAAATTCTTAAAAATTGATACTTTCAAATCTAAATCTGCCAGGGGTTTAAATAATTTTGGTTTTAAACTGTATTGTCCTGAGCTCTCTGTCTCTCTAGAGGGTTGGTGACAATCAGATGCTAACATTTGCCCCTTCTTTGCCTTTAATTGCAGCCTACTGTGAGTGTGCGCAGAAAACAAATGCAGAGAAATACAGAGAAAAAGGAAATCATGGACATTTTTAGGTACAACAGCCACTGTTACAAAGAGAAAGAATTGCTCGTTTTTTTGGTCGCCCCCTTGAGCCCTGATCTGATATTGACTTAATTCTTGAAGAATAAAAATACTTTCCAGACAAATCCTGACTATTAAACCATACACTTGTTTTTTGTAGTTGTTATTGTATTGATAAAAACAGTAATAGCACTGTCCCTTCAACACTGACTAAACAACATTTCAGTCTTGCTTCAACAGAGATAGAGACAATTTTGTTCCAAACGTAACAAAGTCATTTATCCACTTTATACACCCGCTAAATTGTTGCAGGTCTGTGCAATAGTCTGGTGCCTGCAGTGGCTGTTAAATGCTGTACAAATACTGAGACCTTGATAAATAATTTTTAAACTTTTATTTACCTTCATTGTAACATTTGTCATCTACAAAATCAACAGAAATCAAAAATATCTCCTAGAGGGAAAGCTGTAAAAAAGCTTTCAAGTCAAAAAAGGTTGGGAAAAACTGCTGTACAGCAGTACACACCTGAATACCTAGCATGTCTCTGCTTTACAAAAACATTCTGACAGCAAATATAAAACTAAAAGTCACAACTCTTGTTTTGTCCATGTGTGGTTTTCAGTCTATATTAATTCAAATATGACACAGAGGCTTCAGTCAGGGCATCGTGATCATTTTCCACTGCTATTATAATACTTTAAATATTGTAATAAAATACTTTAATTGAGAGACAAAAAAACTCCCTTTTTTTGTATTAATTATCAGCAATTATTAATTTGTATTTCTGCATGTAGCCTTTCAAGTTAGTTAATTATATTTTTATGTATTCAGGTCAACCCTTCTTCAATTCAAAATACAAAACTGTTAAATTAACAAAAGCAGCAGTTTTAAATGTATTGTTGTGTCTTTGTTTTTGCACCTCTGACAGGAAACAGCACTAAGCATCACCAAAGGAACCCAAAGTGAAACATGGTGGTGGCAGAATCATGCTCTGGTGTTACTCTATAAAATTGTAAGCATTTCCAAATACGACAGTTTTAACCCAAAACCTTCAGGTGTCTCCTAGAAAACAAATACTGCCAAGTCAAGATGTGTGCTGATAAGCCTCCAACCAAAGATGACTGAATACTGAAATGGAATGAAAAGGTACCTTAAAGTTTTATTTTAAGTGTGCGCACTTATACAATGATATTATTGCAGCATTTGTATTTCCCCACCCCAAGCGGATTTGCTGGTTTTTCAGACAGAGAAAAACATCCTGCATTACACACTCACCTAATGGCAATTTGGTGCGGTAGAACAACCCAACATAGATGCTTTTGGAGGTTGAAATACCATGAGAGAAGCAACACATGCACAAATAGAACATGCAGACTCCATACAGAAATGCCCTATCCAGGATTTAAACCCAGGACCTCCTTCCTGCAAGGCAGAAGAGCTAAAACTGCTCCCCCAGGCAGCCCAGTGACAGAGGTATCTGCAATAATCAGTCTTAAGACACAAGTGAAAATTAAGCACTGAAAAACCCTTCTTTTCCTTGTCAACCAATCTAATGTCTACTTAACAACCAAAGCAAAGTCAGCCATAACATCAAATCATCTTCATTTCAATAAAGTTCCAACACTGATCCAAGCACAGAAAGGTGTGTGCAGAGTTAAAGGCATTACCTGTGAAGGAGTAAACCCACACATCCTGAAAGCAGAATGGACCAGAGGGACTTCAGCTTTCAGCAGCATCTCCACATAATGAGCCGTGCACCAGTAGACGGGAGGGATTCTTGATTCAGCTACTTCCTGAGGAAGATGGACCTGCCACAGTAAAAACAAAATGTATTCATTAATTCTCTTTTATTTCACTCAGATTGTCTGTTCAGTGCTGAGATGGACATATAAAGCTTGACTTGGAGTAAAAGATGCAGAAACAGCACCAATGTTTGGTGCTGCTGTGGATTCATGTTCTCTGCTACATTTTCTTCTCCATTTGTGATAGACAGGTTAAAGATATTTTGCGAGGGTGTAGAAGAAATGGAGTAACAAGTTTGACAAACACCTACAGCATGTATCAACTGTGTCTAAGTGGTAATGGACCATCACTGGTGGACAAGGTGAAAGCTGGAATGATAAAAGCAGATGTTCCTCTAAAATTTAAGGTGATTGAAACTAAACTTCACTGTATAATTATTCCCGAGCAAATATGTTCCTTTCTATCCATCTATTCCTATCTCACTTGTTTTGCCCTTATTTTTCATTCAAAGTTTTCAGTCACACTCCTCTGTTCAGTTTTCTGCTGTAAAAACATTCAGCTTGAAAAATAAAAAGTAAGTAAAAGTGAAAGCCATCAGGTGAAAAATATTTTTTTTTCCATTAACCTTCATTAAAGTTTATGTAGAAAAGACCAATGTTTTTCCAATCTTCTATTGTCCAATTTTGGTAAGCCTGTGTGGATTGTAGCCTCAGTTTCCTGTTCTTAGCTGACAGGAGTGGCACCCAGTGTGGTCTTCTGCTGCTGTAGCCCATCCGCCTCAAGGTTCGACGTGTTGTGCGTTCAGAGATTCTCTTCTGCATGCCTTGGTTGTATCGAGTAGTTATTTGAGTTACTGTTGCCTTTCTATCAGCTTGAACCAGTCTGGCCATTCTCCTTTGACCTCTGGCATCAACAAGGCATTTGGGCCCACAGAACTGCCGCTCACTGGATATTTTCTTTTTCGGACCATTCTCTGGAAACCCTAGATGGTAGTGCGTGAAAATCCCAGTAGATCAGCAGTTTCTGAAATACTCAGATACACATCTGACACCAACAACCATGCCACCTTCAAAGTCACTTAAATCACCTTTCTTCCCCATTCTGACGCTCGGTTTGAACTGCAGCAGATCGTCTTGACCATGTCTACAGGTCCTTCTCAAAATATTAGCATATTGTGATAAAGTTCATTATTTTCCATGTCATGATGAAAATTTAACATTCATATATTTTAGATTCATTGCACACTAACTGAAATATTTCAGGTCTTTTATTGTCTTAATACAGATGATTTTGGCATACAGCTCATGAAAACCCAAAATTCCTATCTCACAAAATTAGCATATTTCATCCGACCAATAAAAGAAAAGTGTTTTTAATACAAAAAACGTCAACTTTCAAATAATCATGTACAGTTACGCACTCAATACTTGGTCGGGAATCCTTTTGCAGAAATGACTGCTTCAATGCGGTGTGGCATGGAGGCAATCAGCCTGTGGCACTGCTGAGGTCTTATGGAGGCCCACGATGCTTCGATAGCGGCCTTTAGCTCATCCAGAGTGTTGGGTCTTGAGTCTCTCAACGTTTTCTTCACAATATCCCACAGATTCTCTATGGGGTTCAGGTCAGGAGAGTTGGCAGGCCAATTGAGCACAGTGATACCATGGTCAGTAAACCATTTACCAGTGGTTTTGGAACTGTGAGCAGGTGCCAGGTCGTACTGAAAAATGAAATCTTCATCTCCATAAAGCTTTTCAGCAGATGGAAGCATGAAGTGCTCCAAAATCTCCTGATAGCTAGCTGCATTGACCCTGCCCTTGATAAAACACAGTGGACCAACACCAGCAGCTGACACGGCACCCCAGACCATCACTGACTGTGGGTACTTGACACTGGACTTCTGGCATTTTGGCATTTCCTTCTCCCCAGTCGTCCCCCAGACTCTGGCACCTTGATTTCTGAATGACATGCAGAATTTGCTTGCATCCGAAAAAAGTACTTTGGACCACTGAGCAACAGTCCAGTGCTGCTTCTCTGTAGCCCAGGTCTGGGGAATGCGGCACCTGTAGCCCATTTCCTGCACACGCCTGTGCACAGTGGCTCTGGATGTTTCTACTCCAGACTCAGTCCACTGCTTCCGCAGGTCCCCCAAGGTCTGGAATCGGCCCTTCTCCACAATCTTCCTCAGGGTCCGGTCACCTCTTCTCGTTGTGCAGCGTTTTCTGCCACACTTTTTCCTTCCCACAGACTTCCCACTGAGGTGCCTTGATACAGCACTCTGGGAACAGCCTATTCGTTCAGAAATTTCTTTCTGTGTCTTACCCTCTTGCTTGAGGGTGTCAATAGTGGCCTTCTGGACAGCAGTCAGGTTGGCAGTCTTACCCATGATGGGGGTTTTGAGTGATGAACCAGGCTGGAAGTTTTAAAGACTTCAGGAATCTTTTGCAGGTGTTTAGAGTTAACTCGTTGATTCAGATGATTAGGTTCATAGCTCGTTTAGAGACCCTTTTAATGATATGCTAATTTTGTGAGATATGAATTTTGGGTTTTCATGAGCTGTATGCCAAAATCATCCGTATTAAAACAATAAAAGACCTGAAATATTTCAGTTAGTGTGCAATGAATCTAAAATATATGAATGTTAAATTTTCATCATTACATTATGGAAAATAATGAACTTTATCACAATATGCTAATATTTTGAGAAGGACCTGTATATGCCTAAATGCATAGAGTTGCTGCCATGTGATTGGCTGATTAGAAATGTGCGTTAACGAACAATTGGACAGGTGTATCTAATAAAGTGGCCGGTGAGTGTATATAGCTAATCCATTAATTTGTCAACTATTTATTTGATTAATTTATTAATAATCGATAATAACCCCACCTTGAACCGCCACCTTAACATGGTGGAGGGGTTCGAGTGTCCAAATGATCCTAGAGCCTATGTTGTCTGGGGCTTAAATGCCCCTGGTAGGGTCTCCCATGCCAAAAAGACTCTAGGTGACGGGTCAGACAAAGAGCGCACAAACGAGGCCACACAAACGAGGCATGTGACGTCGCCCGGTACGGCGGAGCCGAGGTCCCACCCTGGAGCCAGGCCTGGGGTCGGGACCCGTCGGAGAGCGCCTGGTGGCTGGGTTGCTCCTCGCGGGACACGGCCGGGCCAAGCCCGAAAGAGAGACGCAAGGCCATCCCCCCAGTGGGCCCACCACCTGCAGGGGGAACCGTGAGGGACCGGTGCAAAGAGGATTGGGCGGCGGATGAAGGTGGGGACCTCGGCAGCCCAATCCCCGGATGCTTAGGCTGGCTCTAGGGACGTGGAATGTCACCTCACTGGAGGGGAAGGAACCTGAGCTTGTGCGAGAGGTTGAGAGATATAGGCTAGAAATAGTCAGGCTAACCTCCACGCACAGCGTGGAACCCATCTCCTTGAGAGGGGCTGGAATCTCTTCTACTCTGGAGTGGCCCACATGGAGAGGTGGTGGGCTGGGGTGGGTTTGCTTGTCGCTCCCCAGCTCAGCCGTCTCATGTTGGGGTTTACCTCAGTGGATGAGAGGGTCTCATCCTTGCGCCTTCGGGTTGGGAACAGGTCTCTGACTGTAGTTTCGGCCTACAGGCCCAGCGGTTGTGCTGAGTACCCGGCCTTCTTGGCGTCCCTGTCGGGAGTGCAGGATAGTGCCCCTCCCGGGGACTCCATTATTCTGCTGGGGGACTTCAAACCCAATGTGGGAAACGACAGTGACACCTGGAGAGGCGTGATCGGGAGGAATGGCCTCCCTGATCTGAATCCAAGTGGTTTCGTTATTGGACTTCTGTGCTAGTCAGGGATTGTCCATAATGAACACCATGTTCAAGTATAAGGGTGTCCATCAGTGCACTTGGCACCAGGACACCCTAGGCAGGAGGTCAATGATCGACTTTGTTGTCCTATCATCAGGTACGGCCGCATGTTTTGGACACGTGGGTGAAGAGAGGGGCTGAGCTGTCCACTGTTCACCACCTGGTGGTGAGTTGGATCCGCTGGAAGAGGAGAAAGCCGGACAGACTTGGCAGGCCCAAGCGCATAGTGAGAGTCTGCTCGGAACATCTGGCAGAGCCCTCAACCAGGGATGTATTCAACTCCCACCTCCGGGAGAGCTTTGACCAGATTCCAGGGATGTTGGAGACATAGAGTCCGAGTGGACCATGTTTTTTCGCATCTATTGTCAATTCTGCTGCCCGTAGCTGCGGCAGTTAGGTCTGCGGTGCCTGTCGTGATGGCAATCCCCAAACCCGGTGGTGGACACCGGCAGTAAGAGACGCTGTCAAGCTGAAGAAGGAGTCCTATCGGCTGTGGTTGGCTTGTGGGACTCCTGAGGCGGCTGACGGGTGTCGCGGCCCGGGCTGCAGCAGTGGCAAAAATCCGGGCTTGGGAGGAGTTCGGTGAAGCCATGGAGAAGGACTACCGGTTGGCCTCCAAGCTAACCATCCGGCGCCTCAGGAGGGGGAAGCAGTGCTTCCCCGACACTGTTTACAGTGGGGGTGGATGGCTGCTGACCTCGACTGGGGACATTATCGGGCGGTGGAAGGAGTACTTCGAGGATCTCCTCAATCCTGCCATCACTCATTCCCTGGTCGAAACAAAGGCTGGGGACTCAGGGTTAGATCCAGGCTGAAGTCACTGGTTAAAAAGCTCCGCAGGGCTTTGGGGGTGGATGAGATTCGCCCTGAGTACCTCAAGTCTTTGGATGTTGTGGGGCTGTTATGGTTGACACACCTCTTCAACATTGCGTGGCGGTCGGGGACAGTGCCTCTGGACTAGCAGACTGGGGTGGTGGTCCCCCTTCATAAGAAGGGTGACCAGAGGGTGTGTTCCAACTACAGGGGAATCACACTCCTCAGCTTCCCTGGTAAGGCCTAAGCCAGGGTATCGGACAGGAGAGTCCGGCCGATAGTCGAACCTCGGCTTCAGGAGGAGCAGTGTGGTGTTTGTCCCTCCCGTGGAACACTGGACCAGCTCTATACCCTCTGCAGGGTACTCGAGGGTTAATAGGAGTTTGCTCAACCGGTCGACATGTGTTTTGTGGACCTGGAGAAGACATTTGACTGTGTCCCTCGTGGTGCCCTGTGGGGGGTGCTCCAGGAGTATGGAAAAGGGGGCCCTTTGTTAGGGGCCATCCGGTCTCTGTACAACCGGAGCAGGAGTTTGGTCCGCATTGCCGCCACTAAGTCGGACCTGTTCCCGGTGCATGTTGGACTCCAGCAGGGCTGCCTTTTGTCACCGGTCCTGTTCATAACTTTTATGGACAGGATTTCTAGGCGCAGCCAATGGCTGGAGGGGGTTTGGTTTGGGGACCAGTGGATTTCGTCTCTTCTTTTTGCAGATGACGTGGTCCAGCTGGCCCCCTCTAGCCAAGACCTACAGCATGCGCTGGGGCAGTTCGCAGACGAGTGTGAAACGCCTGGGATGAAGATCAGCTCCTCCAAATCTGAGGCCATGGTTCTCGACCGGAAAAGGGTGGCTTGTCCTCCTCTTCAGGTTGGAGGGGAGTTCCTGCCTCAAGTGGAGGAGTTCAAGTATCTCAGGGTCTTGTTCACGAGTGAGGGAAGAATGGAGCGGGAGATTGACAGACGGATCGGTGCGGCTGCCACAGTAATGGGGGCACTGTGCCGGTCCATTATGGTGAAGAGAGCGCTGAACCGAAAAGCGAAGCTCTCGATTTATCGGTCGGTCTACGTTCCTACCCTCACCTATGGCCTTGAACTTTGGGTCATGACCGAAAGAACGAGATCCCAGATACAAGTGGCTGTAATGAGCTTCCTCCGTAGGGTGGTCGGGCACTCCCTTAGAAATGGGGAGAGAGGAGCTCGGCCATCCAGGAGGGGCTCGGAGTAGAGCCGCTGCTCCTCCACATCGAGAGGAGCCAGTTGAGGTGGCTCGGGCATCTATACCAGATGCCTCCTAGATGCCTTCCTCGGGAGGTGTTCCAGGCATGTCCCACCGGGAGGAGGCCCAGGGGACGGCCCAGGACACGCTGGAGGGACTATGTCTCTTGGCTGGCCTGGGAACGCCTTGGGCTCCACCTGGAGGAGCTGGAGGAGGTGTCTAGGGAGAGGGACGTCTGGGCGTCTCTGCTGAGTCTACTGCCCCCGCGACCCGGTCCAGGATAAAGCGGAAGATGACGAGTAATTGATAATAATCAATTTCTGAACAGAGTATATTTACAGACAAAGAAGGTTTTTCATCTTAAATGCAAAACGTATATATTTTCTGTACAGTTTTTGCCTAATTACTGCTATGAGTGGGTTGTTCATTCAGCAAATGCCATGTTTTAGAGTCTGTGTACTCCAATTAATGATTATTTTAATAATCAATTAATCCAAACAATTGTTTTAGCCCTTATAGCAACCAGTCTATAAGAGGACAACACAACATTGTTGGCCGTTGGATAATCTCTCCATCCTATCAAGGAAAAGTGGATCAGATAAAACATGACCCATGCCACCATATAAATACTCAAATTCACAGCAGTTGAAGAGGACTGAGTTTTCTCCTATGGGCAGCCTGCAAAAATCTTTCCTGTGAGAAAATACAATCCACTTCTGAAAGTTGTTACCTAGAAACCTGCTTTTAGATGCCAGTAAAAAAAAAGGCCAACTGGTTTACATCCAACAACATTAACAGATTCACAGTACTGTAGAAAGTAGCAGGTACACCAAGATGTATTTGCTATGATGGAGTATTAAGGTCTCTTGGAGATAAGAAATGAGAAAGGAAGGTTTTTTTGTTGTTGTTGCTTACCTGTTTTAAGATTAAAGACAAAATGAGGAAAAACAGTTGAAATAAGATAAGTACATAAGTACATCAATAATAAGGTCCAAATAATGAGAAGAAGTCAAACTAAGAGGAGAAAGTCAAAACAAATTTTGAAATGATGAGAAAAATAGTCTAAATTATGGGAAAAGGTCAAAATGACCAGAAAACAAGTTTAAGCCATAGTTCACATTAAGTACGTTCCCCGTCTGCTCCATCATCCGTTGCAAATTGTAACATCAGGCAACTCACAGTGGATGAGTTTTAGGATCCAGTCATGCACTCGACAACAGCTCTGTCATCTATGAATTACACTTTCACTGAAATTCACCTGCTTATGCTCCATCAATAGTCAAAAATAGACATGATCCGTATCTCTGACGGACCACGGAGGAGGGCTACCCGTCATGCTGCAGCGCCACGGAGCCAATGTGAATTATTACTTCGACTAGGATAGCTTCTTATAGCGATGGAGAACAAAACACCGGGATGACGGAGACTTTGTGAATTAGGGGTAAATGATGAGAAAAAAGTTTAAATGACCCTAAAAAGTACAGATAATGAAAGAAATCTAAACGATAAGAAAAAAGTACAAATGATAAACTAAATTATGGGGAAAAACGTCAAAAAGACCAGGAAAATGTCCACCTTTACTCTTTACCCCTAAATCCTATAAACAACTGCAGAGGGAGCTAAACTGAAGACAGTCTGAGAGAGGACCATGACTCTGGGCAATCTGGAGTGATTGTGCAAAGAAGAATGGTCAAAGATCCACCTCTCCATTTGCACCAGGTTTTTAACATGCTTTAGGGGGAACTTAAGTTTTCTATTAGCAAATGAAGGTTGTAAGAAGTATTATTAGCAAGGCTGAAGGGCACTGTGTTAAAAAAAAAAACAGGGTTTTGACCAAACTGACCTTATTTATTTCACAGGTACAGCTCTAGTTGCCCTACCTCAGTTCATTTATTTGCTCAACAAGTTAAAGAGAATTTATCTAAATACCATAATATTACAAAAATACACTTATAAAGCAATATAGCTACATTCTTTGGAATATGCATTTCTATTGTGCTTGAAGATAATTAATTGTGGTAAAACATAATTATATAATTCTTTAGTGTCTGGAAAACTAAACAATAGCCGCATTTTTTAAATAATTTTCGGTTCATGAAAAATCTATTTTTAACAGAATATTAAAATGATTAAGACTGATCTTCCCTGCATGTTGGAAAAAAAAAAATCAACCTCTGATGTAAAACCAGGTATGAAAAACAGATGTTTTCTATAAGAACTTGGTGTAATTAACAGATAAAATATTGTTCTGTAGGCATTACTCACCGAAGCATGTATCCTTGCAGGCCAGATGAACGCAGAGGAAAGCTGAGAGGACAGGTTTAGTAGCAGATGCAGAGACCGCTCCATGTTTCCTGCCATGATGAGGAAAACTGTGGAGGCCAGCCAGTCATGGCCTGGATACTCATCCTGCTGACTGACTGTAGGGCAAAGTCAAGGAAGCAACAGGCTAGAATAACACAGGGAAATCACCAAAACAAAATAGCAAGTAAATACAGAGAGGTAATTTTATTAATAAGTACATATCAATGTGAAGGCAGAGTATAAATTGCTGTAAAAAGGAACCACTTTTAACCCCTAACAGGTTCTTTTGCACCAACCGACCTAACCCCAGCAGCCAGAATTTAAAAATCCTATGAGTATGCCAAAACCCTGATCCAATGGAGCAACTTTCCATGGTTATGTTACATCTCCCCCTGTCCCAGCAACAACCCCAGGCCGTTCTGGTACCTTTTAAACACAGCCTACTTTTTATTTTAATTGAGGGTAAAAGCCCATTGAATCTATAATTTACCCTAAAGCCGCTGACTGAATATAATTACCATATTACCATCTATCACTATACATAATTCAGACTTCACATTTCAGCTATAAGCAAAATAAACTTTATATTAGTTACCCTGTTGACATTAGCTATTTGTTTGACTTCAGAAATCTACGTTTTAAACCATTGTACATCTTTTTTTAGTCTAGTTTTTATTCGAACTTCAGTTTTATTATTTTTAAACCATATTTGAACTACTATTAAACCCAAAATTAGTCTCACCCGTGACAAACTTAGGTTTAAAGTAACATCTTACATGTTTTGAAGTGGCCCAGCCAGAGTTGAATCTGTATCATGACTTGCTGTAGACTGATGTCACTACGAGACACATCCTCACCGCTGCACACAGGACCTGTGGCCAGAGGTGAATGAACGAAGATACTGGTGTAGAACCGCTACTGCTACAGGGAGGTTTGGTTCATGGCATTTGTAACTGGAATCTAAACATGTAACACAAGTAGAAGCCTAAAATACAGAAGATGTAGAACACCCAGCATGTATCGAAAGCCAATTCACTACATAAAAGTCCCCAAATTGATATTTATCCATTGGGAGAATTTAATAAAACTGGAGATGCATGTGTCAAATAAATAAATGAATCAATATGTCTTTAACCTATAATTGTTTTTTTATTTAAATTATTAGTCATTCATAAATATTTTATCTTTATCTCTCTGCCTTAAAAATCGAATCACTGCTAGGCTAATGTTTAGGGAGCTAAACATGAGGGTGATGGGATGGAGGCTTTGTAAACTCAGACTTGGAGCTCATCACCAAAGACAAATAATCAAGATACCAGCGGAAACATGTAAAAAGCTGGTCAGCAATGATAATGGCAATACAGATTTTTTCATTACATAAATAATTTTTGACATGCCAATTTTAAATACAATGTCAATAAAGACAGATAAATTATGTTTTTCAAAATTCAAATGTCTTTTACGTTGTTTTATTACCTTTTCAGAGATGCCTCTCGTTTTTTTTTCAGTTGAAATGAAAGTAATTTTATTTAATCTAAATCTGCCAGAGATATGAATGATTACCTGCATGTTTATCTTTGTTTACTTTACTTTCATTTTTTTATTTTAATTCTCTTCATATTATTTATCATCTTAATCTAGTTTTTATCACCAAGTTAGATTCGATCATAAAAAATATATAAAAATATGTTTCCTCTGTTGGCTCTTTGTTAATGTTTTTGTTTCAGTGTTGCAGGATTAAGGTTTTTATATTGTCTATATATATATTGTCTATATCTGTCTATAGTGATTTTTCATTTATTACTGTGTCTGTTTTTTGCTGCAGTTTATATTTTATAAGACATCTTATTCTAGCTGTCTAACAATTGTTATTGTTATTAACTTAACTCAGGCTGTCCTGCACTGGATGTTGTGCTCTGATCATGTTTCAATTCACACATTTTGTCACTAACTATGAAAACCAACCATTTTGCTATAATTTACTTGGTCTGCTGCACCTACATGTGATTCTAATACATAATATCTGCCATTAAGAGGTTGCTCATAATTATTTTTTGGTATGACCTGAGATTACAAGGAGTCAACATTCATAAGAGTACACTGCCCCAAAATGGATCTGCACCATAAACCCTAGAAATTGACAGATATAAACTGATATACAATCAGCTAGAAACACACAGTAGATTTGAGCTTTTGTGTGATAATCTTTAAATTGATAAAAATACTCAACAGCAAACCAAATAAACTAATACACAATGGTAAAGTACGAAGGTAAGAAATGGGTTGTTTATAGCAGGGGTGTCCAAACTGCAGCCTGGGTCCCATTTGTGGCCCTCTGAATAATTTTTGTGGTCCCCAACCACAGTCCAAGAATGATACAAATTTGGCCCTGCAGCAAATGGAGCAGATGGACAGAATGTATTTTTTTTAGGATGAAATGTTTAGTCATAAAATATTCTTCTTAAATGAAAAATACTAGGGATAGGTACGGAATTCGGTACTTTTATAGGTCCGGCCAAATTCCGTCGGGACTACCGAGAACCGATTCACGTAAAATCAAACAGAACCATGTTTCAGTACGTAAATGCATCATTGTGATATTGAAGGAGTGGAAATGTTGGGGACAAGAACACAGCATTGCACGCACAAGAGCGTCAGTGGCTGCTGGTTCAGTCAACAAAGCAAGGCTGATGGAAAGAAAAATGCGATTTAGATTACGCTCGCTGCAATATTTGTGACGTGAAGTGCAAGGCTAGCGGAGGGAAAACGTCTAATCTGAGGAAGCACCTGGTTAAACACAATATTTTTCCCAAGGCTGAGGAGTGCACAATTTTAGACAACCTCAGATCTACGGCTTCAACTCCTGCATTCGGCGCCGTTAGCACGCCTGCATCCGTTAGCGACTTGTCTGCAGCCTGCAACATGGGAGAAGAAATGTTTGAAACTGATATGTTACCAAAAAAAAGACTGGATGTTGTTTTGATATATTCATTAAAGTTTATATATTGAGAAATAAATATGTTAAATTGAAAAATGTTGAGATTTTATTATTAAACAAATTAACATTTATTACCACAAAACACACACAAAAGTACCGCGGACTGGTACCATTGAGCACCAATACTGATTCCCAGGTACCGGGCATCGGTACAGTATTGGTTTAAATGTGAAGGGTACCCATCCCCAGGGACGACACAAAGTATTTTAATACTATAGTAAGTATGGCCACAAACAACCAGCGACCTTTTACTCAAAAACATACTTGTCATTAACCCAGTCATTAACTTGGCTAAATACAGCAAATAAATAAGTAAATAAAAAGTTGTCATTCTGGTTGCTGTGAATAGATTTAAAAACATTTTCTAGACTAACAAAATACAAGAAATTCAACCCAAAAAGTTAGGAAACTCTACACCTTTCTCTTATGAAGGACAAAGGTCTGGGACCCTTTTTCAGAGCTACAATAATTTATTTTTTTACTTTTTTCATTAAAACTTTGCATGTTTAATTTATTGCTGAGAAGGAAAAAATTTAATTATTTACAAAGAAATTCTTTAGCATTTGTAAAAAATAACCATGGCCTCTGAATGGCAGACCGGCAAGTCACTAAGATAATACATTTCAACTATATGCATGTTAATAAAATTTCTGGAAAAAAACCACCTTTCTGTTTTTGTACAAAGAAAGGAAACAGCTCGACAACCTAAGAACCTAATGAGCTTCTTATATTTGAAGAAATTCCTTAAAATTCCCGTAATCCACCTGCACATTTAAATGAATCTTTGGCGCCTGCTGAGAGAACCATCTGTTATGATGACTGGTTAAAATGTCAGATACATGGGAGGATAGATTTTGGTAGCTTAATATGAAGAGTCACTATGACTCATAGCTTTGCCTTATGTTTTATGCATCTGGCATTTATTAACATGCAGGTTTTGTTTTTTAAAAAGACAGAAATTCACTGTGGTAAAGTTTTTAATTAACGGAATAGAAAATATTTCCTTTAGAGTACGGACATCTAGTTAAAGAGAAAACTGTAATAACTTCAGTGTTCTTTCTTCTCTCGTTAATTAAAATGTTTTCTACGAGGAACTAAAAGACAGATTTGTTTTCTACAAAAATAACAATAAAATAACAGGATTTATGAATCCAGCCTAAAACTTCCAGACTTGGAGGAAATACCTGAATGTAAACAGCAAGCAGCAGAATGGGTTTGTTGGCTACTACTGGTCCAACCCTATAACAAATGCATGCTCTTTGAATCTCATTGACAGACAACCCTCATAAATTTGTAATGGACTCTGTCAAGACATCATTTTTAAATAAGGAATCACAAATAAAGCAGTGTCCCAGAGGACAGAAAGCCCATTTTGATCTACTACCAGGCAGCAATGAATGAAAACACGAAAGCTTAAACTAAAATTCATTAAACAACGTACAGGGGTTGGACAATGAAACTGAAACACCTGTCATTTTAGTGTGGGAGGTTTCAAGGCTAAATTGGACCAGCCTGGTAGCCAGTCTTCATTGATTGCACATTGCACCAGTAAGAGCAGAGTGTGAAGGTTCAATTAGCAGGGTAAGACCACAGTTTTGCTCAAAATATTGAAATGCACACAACATTATGGGTGACATACCAGAGTTCATAAGAGGACAAATTGTTGGTGCACGTCTTGCACCAACAAGACAGCAAGTCTTTGTAATGTATCAAGAGCCACGGTATCCAGGGTAATGTCAGCATACCACCAAGAAGGACGAACCACATCCAACAGGATTAACTGTGAACGCAAGAGGAAACTGTCTGAAAGGGATGTTCGGGTGCTAACCCGAATTGTATCCAAAAAACATAAAACCACGGCTGCCCAAATCATGGCAGAATTAAATGTGCACCTCAACTCTCCTGTTTCCACCAGAACTGTCCGTCAGGAGCTCCACAGGGTCAATATACACGGCCGGGCTGCTATAGCCAAACCTTTGGTCACTCATGCCAATGCCAAACGTTGGTTTCAATGGTGCAAAGACCGCAAATCTTGGGCTGTGGACAATGTGAAACATGTATTGTTCTCTGATGAGTCCACCTTTACTGTTTTCCCCACATCCGGGAGAGTTACGGTGTGGAGAAGCCCCAAAGAAGCGTACCATCCAGATTGTTGCATGCCCAGAGTGAAACATGGTGGTGGATCAGTGATGGTTTGGGCTGCCATATCATGGCATTCCCTTGGCCCAATACTTGTGCTAGATGGTCGCGTCACTGCCAAGGACTACCGAACCATTCTTGAGGACCATGTGCATCCAATGGTTCAAACATTGTATCCTGAAGGCGGTGCCGTGTATCAGGATGACAATGCACCAATACACACAGCAAGACTGGTGAAAGATTGGTTTGATGAACATGAAAGTGAAGTTGAACATCTCCCATGGCCTGCACAGTCACCAGATCTAAACATTATTGAGCCACTTTGGGGTGTTTTGGAGGAGCGAGTCAGGAAACCTTTTCCTCCACCAGTATCACGTAGTGACCTGGCCACTAACCTGCAAGAAGAATGGCTTAAAGTCCCTCTGACCACTGTGCAGGACTTATATATGTCATTCCCAAGACGAATTGATGCTGTATTGGCCGCAAAAGGAGGCCCTACACCATACTAATAAATTATTGTGGTCTAAAACCAGGTGTTTCAGTTTCATTGTCCAACCCCTGTATTTTCTCTACATTTACCAAGTTACTTTTTGTTTCCTTATTTCAACCTGCTTTTAAAATTCTTTGAGGTTGTTGAAATTTTAAAAACCTCTGCTTTGTTTTAATAGCCAGATGTATGATTATAAAACCACTGAGAACATAGTTAAAGTTAAACATGTATATAGAGGGTTTTTAAAGCAGTATACTCCTCCGTCAAGTCTGTATAATCTTTAGCTCAGATTTCAGCCTTTTATTTAGTATTTCCCACTTGTCAAGATTCTTTATCTCAATGTTTTCTTGTTCTTTTGTCCACCTGTAAAGGAGACTGGAAGAGAGATGTGTCTATCAATTGTCATTTGGGACAAAAGGAGCCTGAACTCCTCATGGAGACAGATGGAGAAAGATAAAGTGTTTTGTTTTGATCAGACAAAGACCGACATCATCTCATTAAAAAGAGGACAGCAACATCAGACTCTCGTATACTGTGCATGAGTTCTTGTTGTTTAATAGGGAATTTCAAGGTTAACATGGTTGAAGTATACAGTCATGTTAAAAGGAAAATGCACCTCTATCAGTTCTAGGATTTTGATGTATCCACATACGTTTTCTAAATCTAACTTCAAAAGTATAAAACAAAACCAACAGATTATTTTTTATGTAGTTGTGTGTGAAAAACTAAGTACTCCCTTGGTTATTCCAACAGTTTTAACCGGTGCTGCTAATTGACTGATCATGAGAAAGTCTGATTAAATCTATGAGAGCAGGAGTTTTCTCAGTTTGCCACTTCGGTGCATGCAGGTTAATAAAATGCCAAGACATCAATGATCTTAGAGAAGCAACTGTTGCTGGTCATCTGGGAAGGGTTAAAAGGCTATTTGCAAACTATTCTACGGAGAGAAATATCCACAAGTAGAAAAGGCAGCTACCAATCTTCCCAGGAGTGAACTTTCCAACAAATTCACCCCAACATCAGACTCTGGAATGCTTAGGGAAACTGGACAATTCATCCATCTCATACCCTACAATCTTAAAGTTAATGACAGAAATACTTGAAAAAGACTGAACAAGGATGGCCTGTTTGGAAGGGTTGAAGGTGAAAACCTCCTCAAGTATGGCAGGACAACTAAGGATAGTAAAGTTGCATCTGAAAGAACATGAAGACTTTAGGTCTTTTGTCCTTTTGACAGATGAAACCATAGTAGAGATATTTTCCCATTATGCAAAACGCCCACACACTTCTGACCAACCAACCAGCACAGTGGTGGAGGTGTGATGATTGAGGCTTTCCTCTTGCAGCCACAGAACCTGGGAACTGTGCAGTTATTGAGTCAATCATGAACTCCTCCCAGTACCTAATGGTTCAGGAGTCAAATGTGAGGCCAGGTGTCTCAAACTGAGTTATCAACAGTACAATGATGAACAAACACGGCAAGAAAATATAAAACAGAGTGGCCAAAAAATAAAAGGATCCTGTTGTTGTCAGTCAACCTGATTAAAAAGCTGTCTGCAAACCTTACAGAACTGAACCAAACTAGTTATCAATGGTGAGTAAAACCCAAACCCCTCAGGTGTGATGTGAGAGACTTATAAAATCAGATAGTAAGGGACTAATGGGAGTTGTTGCTGCTAAAAGTAGTTCTACAAGATCATGGATGTACTTAGCTTTTCCATTATGGCTTTATATTTGATAAATATTGACAATATGGAATATATTGTGTTTTTTGTACAATAAAGCCATAGAAATAATATAAAAATATATATCCTGTTAAAGACCAAATATTTCTACAATGTTCTCGTGCTTAAAAACCTACAAATGAAAGAGAGTGTTCTTTATTTTCTCCCTGATTATGTGGATAACATTTTAATCCTTTTCATTTTTGAAAACGTTTGAGGACATATAACATGTATGTTTTCAGGTCAGTCTTGATTGGTCCCGTACAGAAACCTAGACCAAATTATAACATTTGGTAATTTGTACACAAAAGCTTGCATTACAGACCATTTAAAAGGATACTAAGATCTGATGATGCGTTAATCCTTTGTGTTGACAGGAAGGCCTTTACGTGTTTCATTAGCAGCTCCAAGTCACTCATGGCATCTTCCTGTAGTATCTGGAGGTAGCAGCCATACCTGGGAAAGTAACAAAAACGTCACATAATTACCTCTATAGAAATCCTTTGGTGAATTGTTGCTCCACAACACCTAATATCCATCCACATTTTTATTTCCCCACCGTTTTCAAAGACTAAAAATCAAACTAAATTACTGTGAAAATCTTGAAAAGTTCTCAGAGCTTCTATTTTACTTCAGCCCCATTTATCCCTGATGACTACTCAAACCAAAGTCACACTGCAGAGCAGGAAATTTTCTTTCAAGCAGAGAAACAGCAACACTCAGGCCCAAAGCAAAAGCCCAGAAGGACTCCTTAAAACCACACCGAACAGGTCCAGCAGTGCAAATTTAACTTGCCAGTTCAGTGAAAGATGATAAATTTAGGGCCTAACACATTTTGTTATGTTCTGACACACTGAAAGACATTGTGTGGATTATAATAAAATATACACTTGGAGTTTTTCTAAACGGTCTCTAGGCTAAACACCTTCTTCAGAGATGTTGGTTACATTAAGAGGAGCTCAATCATCATATTATGTATTGAAAGTAATATTCTGAGAATTTTGCTACATACTTTAGTTCACTTATGTACATATTTAATTGTTTATCTGGGGGGAAAAAAACCATAGCTTGCTGAAGTGCGTTTAAATCTCCAACCTCTGACTAAATCCTCTACTTCTTGAGCAAGGCTCATTTCTCTTAGCCACTCTTCAAAATGTGAAAGAGAGGAACGATATGCCATTCAAGTACAGCAGATGTGTGTTGATCTTTACAAGTCAGGAAATGGCTACAAGAAAACAGCTGCTTCCAGATACCCATATCTAAGGTCAAACACTGGAAATGGGACAAAGGATGGAAGAAGACAGAGGAGATGGTACAGGAAGTAAAACATTTCTAACCACTGGCTAACCACCATGAACTGGAGTAAAGAGGATCCCCAAATGTTCATTACAAAAGAAACAAGAGAGGTTTTCAGATTAAAACCCACAGATTGAAAAAACAAAAAAGGACTTGATTAGATGCTGGTAGAAATTACCACCAACAACCAGCTGTTTAAATAAACAGAAATACAAATGTGTCTTAAATCTGATATTTACATTATCAGGTCTGTTTCCTCTAACAGCTCACACAGGAGATAAATGTCTTTTGCTTATTATTTACATAGATTATAGAAAACTAAAAATTTGTGAAACAACTGGAGAGTTCACACAGGAAGGTTCTGAAATGAACCTTTTCACAGCAAGAGTTTGGAGCATATTTGGCACGAGAAGTCATGTTGAGGCTGACAAAGGTACAGTTTCGCTGGCTGGCAGCAGCAGCACCAGGCCTAAAAAATATTTATGAGCCAAAGCAAGAGAAATAAATTAAATTTCAGTTACTGCAGTCTGGTTGTATTATATTTCATTAAAAAATAACACCCATTTATATAACTAAGTCTTCAATTATATTCTATTACATTCTTCCTTTAAGATGCAGAAAAAATACTAAAAATACAAAAAGACACTGCAGTTTTGTTTCCTCTCAAACCTCTATAATAATTAAACATCCAAATCCACATACCTGAAACACGTGTTGATTCCCAGCTGCTCCACAGATGACAACACAACATCCTTCACACCTTTCTCCACTGTTGTAACACAAAACAATTAAAAAGACATATGAGAGTCACACCGGGTAATGATTGTCCCCGTGAGGAAATAGGACAGGAAGATTTGGAAGGAAACACTTCCTCCTAACAGGGTCCATTTCAACCATGATGAATGTGGGGGAAACATGACAGCAAATCACGAACTGTTGCTTTTTAACGGTGCTGGAGAGTTGACAGAGTGTCTAAGCAGGTTTGTGCTTTGCCTTTTGAGGCAGTTGTTTGGCATTCAGCTGTGATGTTTGCGAGGTAGCGTAGTATCAAGGTGACTTGGCTAATTTCTCTAACAGTCATTCATGGGTAATTTCACAGCGGCATTTTGAAGTTTGTTTGCAGTGGCGTCACAGCCTTGATTTCAAAGCGGTGGCACTTTGAGGCAAAAAAATGAAATTACTCATTTTCACCACAGGAACCCTTTTTTATCACAGGATTTCTTTTTTCCAGGTAGAATAGTATCTGACAGGGAAACACAACAGGCACTTAAATTCCCTTCAGAGTCTGCATATAAAAATCTAAATGTTTAGTTTCTTGAGGTTCTTTTTAAGAGGCATAATCACGGAAACATATTAGATTTTGGAAATGCAAGTTTAATAGTCTGGAAACGTCAATAATCAGACAATAAATGACAGAAAAAAGGCATTTTATTTGACAAAATGTTGCAGCCACATCCATGTGTGCAAATGAATCTTCTCCCGCAGACAGTTTATAGTCATTTGATGATGAGAATTTAACAATTAATAGGGAAAAACAATCATCCAGACGACAGCAACAGAAGGGGAAACCTCACATCCAATTTATAGAGGAATACTGCAAAAAAAAAGTCAGGAAAAAGAAAAACGTTTGGTAGAATTTACATTATGAAAGTAATCATTCAGGAAGCACAGCATTAATCACAGGCTATCAAATCTTCTATTAATTTTGAGAACTTTGTTTTCTTCCTCAACCTTCCCTCCTCACATATTAACATCTCTGAAAACCTCGTACTGATGGCAGTTACTATCTAATGGAGATAAATCCTCTTGTCGTCTCTATTCCCTCTCTAATCTCCTCAGCATTGTGCCTCCAGAGTCTACTTTACAGTTTGCAATAACCGTAATAACAAATATTAAACTTTTGTTTAAAAGAGCCACTATAAAAGGTGTTGCAGGGAATGTATCTCTTATATTAGATGACTACCATTTCTACTTGTAACTGCAAAACCTATTAAGAGTAATATCAGCAACCTGCAGCTCCGTGCTGATTTAGTCCCCAGACTTTTTCTACAATTCAGATAAATTAAAAAAGTAATATTGAAAATAATGAATCCTGCAGAATTTAGGGGCTGGGACAAAGTACCCAGGCCATGAGCAAAATTAAGGAAAAGATATGTACGCATCATGCACAACAATACACCCCTAATGTGTGCAGCCTTAAAATTAATTTGAAACCAACCAAGCTGGAGGAAACTGCATATATTTTTCTCCAGATTGGTCTTCAGAACCAGCAGGAGCCTAAGCGCTGTCGGTCCTGGCTAAGAGGGGGGCTTTTATCTTCAGCCAGGTTTTTGTGTCCAAAGTCTTTCAAAGTTATCATCTATTTAGGCTTACAGGACACTTTATTAGATGTGTTTTAGACATTTTCTGTTTTGGTTGGTTTTCCACACCCTGAATACGGGTACAGCTCTGAAACGGACCCAGGATCCCTTACTTCTTGCTGATGATGAAGATTAACGTATTACTCATGTAAAGCGTTAAATGCTGTCCAGTTGTTCTGTAATGTTACGACCACCCATATTTACTGGCTTTCAGACATCATGTCATGTCTCAGCATTTGAAAGATCCACAGTGTCAAAACTAATGAGATCAGGGGTTCCTACTGTACATATCTGTACCTTTAACCTGGAGATAAGCCTGCTGCTCTTTCATTTGATTCATATTTACCTCTGAGACTGTCCCACTCAACAGAAAGTATCACCGCGGTAAACTTCAGATGGACATGGTCTGCAACAATACTCAGGCAGGCTGTGGTATTCAAACGATGCTTAGGCCCCAAAGTAAGAAAAGATCCCCCACACCATTATACCACCACAAGCAGCCCGGACTGTTGATAAAAGGCAGAGTGGATTTATGCTTTCTTGTTGTTCTGATCAAATTCTGACCCTAACACCTGAATGTCACACACCAAGGCTTTTTGGACCTTTCCTAAACTGTTAATGTCCAATTCAGTTAAACCTGTGCAATCTATTTACATTAATGAATCCTGTCTTCCTCTTTCACAACAACAATTTCTAAATAGACATTTACAAAAAACATACTTTTTATTTTCCAACAATTCTTTTTAAAATGTACTAATTAAGAGAAAGTGAACCCGAAGTCGAATTCCTTGTTTGTGTGCACAACCTGGAGTTGTCTTCTGCTGCTGTAGCCCATCTGCTTCTAGGTTTGATGTGTGTAAATACATTAATATAAAGCTTCTGGTGCTTTTCTATCATCTCAAACCAGTCTGTACATTCTTCTTGGTTAACAAACATGCATTTTCATCCTCAGAACTGCTTCCCACTGGATATATTCAGTTTTTTAGGCCATTCCGTGTTTGTGTATGGAAATCCCAGTAGATTACTGGTTTCTATAATAATCAGGCCAGACTGTCTGACACCAACAGCAATGCAATGCTTAAAGTCACTGAACTCCCCTTTGTCCCCTGTTTTGATGCTTGGGTTGAACACTCAAGCAAGTGATTGGCTGAAATGCTTTTTGTGTTAAAAACCAATAGAACAGATGTTCTGACAGTGGCCAGAGTTAACACAATATTGTCAAAAGTATTTGTCTGTCTACTTTTACATATACAGTACAGACCAAAGGTTTGGACACACCTTCTCATTCAAAGTTTTCTTTATTTTCATGACTATGAATATTGTAGCTTCACATTGAAGGCATCAAAACTATGAATTAACACATGTGGAACTATATACTGAACAAAAAAGTGTGAAACAACTGAAAATATGTCTTATATTCTAGGTTCTTCAAAGTAGCCACCTTTTTGCTTTGATTACTGCTCCGCACACTCTTGGCATTCTGTTGATGAGCTTCAAGATGTAGTCACCTGAAATGGTTTTCACTTCACAGGTGTGCCCTGTCAGGTTTAATAAGTGGGATTTCAAGCCTTATAAATGGGGTTGGATACAGCATACAGCTGATAGTCCTACTGAATAGACTGTTAGAATTTGTATTATGGCAAGAAAAAAGCAGCCCAGTAAAGAAAAACGAGTGGCCATCATTACTTTAAGAAATGAAGGTCAGTCAGTCCGAACAATTGGGAAAACTTTGAAAGTGTCCTCAAGTGCAGTCGCAAAAACCACCTCTGCTGCGGACGATAAGTTCATCCGAGTCACCAGCCTCAGAAATCGCAGGTTAACAGCAGTTCAGATTAGAGAACAGGTCAATGCCACACAGAGTTCTAGCAGCAGACACATCTCTAGAACAACTGTTAAGAGGAGACTGTGTGAATCAGGCCTTCATGGTAAAATAGCTGCTAGGAAACCACTGCTGAGGACAGGCAACAAGCAGAAGAGACTTGTTTGGGCTAAAGAACACAAGGAATGGACATTAGACCAGTGGAAATCTGTGCTATGGTCTGATGAGTCCAAGTTTGAGATCTGTGGTTCAAACCACCGTGTCTTTGTGCGGCGCAGAAGAGGTGAATGGATGGACTCTACATGCCTGGTTCCCACCGTGAAGCATGGAGGAGGAGGTGTGATGATGTGGGGGTGCTTTGCTGGTGACACTGTTGGGGATTTATTCAAAATTGAAGGCATACTGAACCAGAATCTTGCAGCGGCATGCTATTCCATCCGGTTTGCGTTTAGTTGGACCATCATTTATTTTTTCAACACGACAATGACCCCAAACACACCTCCAGACTGTGTAAGGGCTATTTGACCAAGAAGGAGAGTGATGGGGTGCTGCGCCAGATGACCTGGCCTCCACAGTCACCGGACCTGAACCCAATCGAGATGGTTTGGGGTGAGCTGGACCGCAGAGTGAAGGCAAAAGGGCCAACAAGTGCTAAGCATCTCTGGGAACTCCTTCAAGACTGTTGGAAAACCATTTCAGGTGACTACCTCTTGAAGCTCATCAACAGAATGCCAAGAGTGTGTGGAGCAGTAATCACAGCAAAAGGTGGCTACTTTGAAGAACCTAGAATATAAGACATATTTTCAGTTGTTTCACACTTTTTTGTTCAGTATATAATTCCACATGTGTTAATTCATAGTTTGGATGCCTTCAGTGTGAAGCTACAATATTCATAGTCATGAAAATAAAGAAAACTCTTTGAATGAGAAGGTGTGTCTAAACTTTTGGTCTGTACTGTATATGAACTTTGATGTCATTCCTGTTCTTAAGCTATAAGGTCCAATTAGTTGATGGACCCATCATTGCCAGCAATAGCAACTTTAACTATTCTGTAAACATCTTCCTCAAGGTTTAGGAGTGTGTTCATAGTTAGATGAGAAAACCAGAATTGCAGTCTCTGCTCTAATTCATCCCAAAGGTGTTCAAGAAGTTTGAGGTCAGGACTCAGTGCAGGCCAGTCAGGTTTCTCCACACCAAACTTTACAAACCTGCAGCCATGGAAGTGATTGCAACACCAGAATTCATGGATTTGCTGGTGTGACCCAATACTTTTGACTATATAGTGTATGTCTGCTATTTGATTCGTTACTTAAACCATCTATATTCAATCTTCAGACCATCCCTGTCAAAAGGAAGCAACTTTAATTGTTTCTCTAATTCTAATATCCACCATCCGACCCTGCCACGGGTTATATTTAATTTCCTACATAAGAGTTTCCTATGAGTCAGTAGCCAACTGAAGTAAATATAACTAAGACATAAGCATTTTTATTGGTATTAATTTATATAACTACCTATAACTACCCACTGTTGCCTTGCAGCAAGAAAGTCCCAGGTTCAAATCCTGTCCTGGGGTCTTAATGCATGGAGTTTCCATGTTCTCCCCATGCATGCGTGGGTTCTCTTTGGGAACTCCGGCTTCCTCCCATAGTCCAAAAACATGACGGTTAGGTTAACTGGTCTCCTTAAATTGCCTTTAGGGTTGTGTGTGTGTGTGTGGTTGTCTGTCCTGTGATGGACTGGCAAACATTACCGCTGGAGATAGGCACCAGCCTCTATGCGACCATGCTAGGATTCAACTACTGAGTGAAATTAACTGCAACCCAATGGTTAAGTAAATGGGTACAAAATATTCTGCTAATTGAAAGAAATGGATGTAAGTTGGAAGAAAACTGCCAATTGGCAAGGAGGCGAACTGACCAGAAGCCATTCAAATTGTAAAATCTCCACTCTGTCATTCAACCACTACTCCAAATAAAGATGAATTGGCTTGTCTATAAGAGGTGGTAGTTTTAACTGGTCATTTTCAAAAGAAAAGGTGAAATATATTTGTTAAAGTTTTTCAAACGCTGTTCAGGGTGCCTACATTTTTATGGATTTAGAATTGTTGTAGCATGGCACATAATGTTCCAGGAAAGTGACAACATTTCCAAGTTGAAGCTGACATTGGGATACTGCAGCATGCTTTTACTACATTTTAAATATATGTTAATTAGGACAAATAAGTATGCAATTAGTACTTTACCTTCAGGAAAAATTACAGTTTCCAACATTTTCTGGGTATTCACTAATTAGCTTCGTATCTTTCTGTCTACTATCAGTCTGATAAGCTTGTTTAGCCCCCTGGGTATGAAACAAGCCAACCTGCTGACACAGTTCGCTTGTTAGATTTGTAAAACATAACATATTTTGACCTGGGGCAGGAAGCTACTCTGAAAGTGTGAAAAGATTTTTTCCATGTCTGTAAATCCAGAGGGACAGCTCACAACATTCTGATCACACTGAAGAAGCTGTCATGGCTTTTTGGTTACAGAAAGGAGCACTAACACAATTCCTAGCCTAATCCATCTTTCAGGAGCGGCATTCCTCTCGTGTTAATGCAGGGGATTTATTTAAAGTAGAGGAAAATCTTCTGACCCAAGTTTACCATTAAAACCCCTGTTACAATATACAGTGCCTTGCAAAAGTATTTCTACCACTCTCGTATTTCCAGATTTTGTCTTGCTACAACAAACTGTGGTGTGTTTTAACGTGATTTCATGTAACACACCAACACAAATTAGCACAGTTATAAAGGGGAAAGAAAATGATAGATGGTTTTCAAAGAATGTATTTAAAAGTGTGGTGTGCATATGTATTCAGACCCCTTTAGTCTGATTTCCTAAAGGTTCAGCACAACCAGCTGCCTTCAGAAGTCAGTGAATTGGTAAATAGAGACCACTTGTGTCCAATTTATTCTCAGCATAAATTATTAAGGCCTTAGAGGTTTGCTGGAGAACATTAGAGAACAAATAGCACCATGAAGACCAAGAAACAGCAGACATGCTAAACAATATTGCAGGCAGCATAATGTTTGTGGCAGCTTCTCCAGACCCTTTCACATCTGTCCCATGAGCTCAGAGTGAAATTGCTCTCATCTGTGAAAAGAACAAGGCACCTGTGTTGAACCTGCTGGTGTTCTGTGGCAAATGCCAGTCGAGCTCCACGGTGCAGGGCAGTGAGCACAAGGTCTACTAGAAGATATTGGCCCCTCAGGTGACCCTCATGAAGTTTGTTTCTAATGGTTTGGTCAGAGACATTTATGCTAGTGGCCTATTGCAAGTCACTTTATAGGGCTCTGGCAGGACTCATCCTTTCCTTCTTGTACAAAGGAGCAGGTACCGGTCCTGCTGATGGGTTAAGGACCTCTGACGGCCCTGTCCAGCTCTCATGGAGTAACTGCCAGCTTCCCTGAATCTCTTCCATGCTCTTGAGACTGTGCTGGGAGACACAGCAAACCTTCGGACAATGGCACATTTTGATGTGCCATCCTGGTGGAGTTGGGCTGGCTGTGCAACCTCTGTAGGGTCCAGGTATCGCCTCAGAAGACCAGTGGTGACACTGACCCTGGTCAAATGCAGAACTACTGATAAGCAGTCAATAAAATGAGGAGGGATAAATGTCTGTGACCTTCACCTGCAGAACCATTTCTGTTTTTGAGGTTGTCTCATTATTGCCCCTTTAATGGACCTGTTGTTGATTTGATTAACACCAAAACCGCTGATACTGATTAACAACCCCCTCTAATACTTAACTGACCGGATCAATATTCCAGACGTTTAACTTACTTGGTGTTGTACTCTGATTAGAAAGTATTCCTTTAACTGTTTTTGAGCTGTGTATTATTCATGCACTTCACATATCTGGCCATTATGGATAAGTGGCAAGATGAAAAACATTTATAAATAAAAAATCAAAAGAAGTCCTGTTTAAAGTTTGCCACAAGCCATGTATGGGACACACTCAATAGTAAAAACAAGGTGATCTGCTCAGATGAGCCAAAAATTTAACCTACTGACAAATATGCAAAACCATGTGTGTGGCAGAAAACCTGTATCCAAGAATATCTGTTACAGACTGCAAAAGACTTGAGACTGGGGTGGAGGTTAATCTTCCATCTGCAAACATACAGCCTGAGATACAATGGAGTGATTTGGATCAAGGGATATCCATGTTTAGGAGTTCAGAACCGAGTTGAAGCTTGCAGACTCACCATGGGACTTGATTTATCTTGACTTTGGTTTTGACTTAAGACTTTGAAGGAAAAAATGTAAGTGTTAATTGTGACCTGCGAAATAATGACTTTGTTAAAGTCAAGACATACATTTAATTGATATTCTTTGGAATGCCTCAGACATTTAAATTCACAGATGCCCTCCATCCAGTCTGACCTAGCTTGAGCCATTTTGCAAAGGACGATGGAAAAAAATTCAGTCCAAAGATTTGGAAAACCGGAAGAGACGTACACTAAAAATATGTTTCTACAAAATATGGACTTAGGGAGGCTGAATACAAATGCATGCCACACCTTTTAGATTTGTATTTGCAAAATATATAAAAGAAAGTTTTTCCATTTTGCTTCCACTTCACAATCATATACTACTTTGTGTTGGTCCATCACATAAAATCCCACTAAACGCAGAGCCTGAAGCTAATAATAGTGGCAGGCAAAAGGTACCAATACATACATATAATGCATCGTTGGTATATTTTATTAGAATGTTCCAAAATGTGGATATCTTAATGTAAATTTTGAAATCTTTAAGGTAACAGAGCAAATTAGGCAAATACTTTTACTTTATTTCTTACATTACTGGTTGCACCAAGTGCCGTTTATTAATTTTCTTCTGACAACGTTGTCAAGAGAAAATAATTAGTGTGTTCCTCACTGACCTTTGTACTCAGCCGGAGAGAAGAAGCATTCTGAGGCGGAGTTGGATAAATGGGCCACAACGTTCTCCAGAAGGTCAGCCAGCACTGTAGAGAAAAATCCCATTCATAAATAATCATACAAACAATGATAGCTATGATAAATATCAGATTAGAAGATGTATTATTCAGACTGAAATATATTTCTTTAAGCTATGAAGAAACATGTTTTGTGTTATTAAAAGCAGTTCTCTGTGTAAGGCACACAGTGACTTCAGCTTTTAATATTAATTTGGCATTTAGACAATAAAAACAAAGCATTTTGGGGATATGTACAGCTTACAAATGAAGCTGGAAATTAGGGCTCATCTGCAAAAACACATGTTCATCTATGTGCTCAGTCAGCTTTGCAGGCATCCACTCATCAATTTGTGGCTTCAGTGACCCCAACTGTCCCTGAATAAACCCGCTGTCTACATCACTGTTGGAGTCATATATCACAGAGCTGTGTGACAAAGCCACCCACGGTTACTGAGGATCTAACAAGGAAAATGAGATGGGAAGACATGCTGATGGGGCTTACAGAGAAAACAAAGCAAGTACAACAAGCCTCTCACAAAAGAGGTCACGAAGAACAGCCAAGTTGGTGCCTAACATTAAATATGAGATGCCCCCCCTTTGATGCAGTTCTCCAACAGTGAGCTTTGGAAATTTTCTTTTTTACCTCTCTTATCCTTTTTACAATGTTAGTAAGTTAACCTTGGGTCCTCATGCTGCCTTGTTTAACTTTTTAAATATTGCACTGACTACATATGGGCAAGTTAGGGTGAGAAGCTATTTTCTTGCAGACATGTATTAATGCACATCTGCCTTACTAAAATAGCATGTATTCTTGTATTTCTTATTTTCAATCAACAGAATATTTTCCCTATAGTCTTTGAGATCATCGAGATGTTTTCTGACAATGTGAGATCAGCCTTTGTGTTTTTTTTTTTGGTCAGTATTGGTTTTTACCTAGGAAACCTTTCATTGATGCCATTTTGGCCCAGTTTCTTTCTTATTGTTGAATCATGAACTCTGGCCTTAACTTAGGGAAGGGACTGTGGAGCTGCAGATGTTGTTCTAGGTTCTTTTGCTACCTCTTGGATGAGTTGCCAATGAGCTCTTGGAGTAATTTTAGTAGACTGGCTGCTACTGGGAAGGTTCTCTATGTTTTCACCATTGATGAATAATGGCTCATCATTTTTCACTGGAGTCCCCAAAGCCTTAAAAATCTCTTTCACCCATTCTAGAGGTTAATCAGTTTGCTTCTCATGTGTTCTTGGATTGCTTTAGATCGGGGCATGATGTGTAGCTCTTCATGACCCTTTAGCCTACTTCATGCTAGACTGGGGGTGTAACCGTACACTTATTGCTACCGAAAATAACGGGTACAGCTCTGTCGGTTCGATATGCAACTGTACCGAAAGATTACACCGTTGTTTTATATCTGAACACATGCAGAATGTTAATGTGTGGAACTAAGTCGAAATGCAGCGTTCTGTAGGGCAACTTTAAAAAGTGACACCAAAACTAAACAAGGAGGATTCCCAGCTAACACTAAACTCTGCTATTTGGGAACATAAAGGTTTCTCATGCAGCTAGAGTGGAAAAAGGAAGGTGGACCGAACCAAAGCTTTATGTCAGCGTACACATCTTTCAACAGCAATAAGGTATGTAGCTGCTCTGTACTAAACTGAATTACTCACCTGAAACAAAATCAAGTTAAATTTAAGCATCACACAGATCCTGGGGAAAAATCAGCTGATGTTCAAATGGCTACCAGTAGCATCCAATCTGCCTAAACTCAGTACATCTTATAAATGACAGAAATCCCTGCTGATGAGGGGATTTTCCCCAATAGCTGCACAGCTGCATATGCTGCATTCAGGTACAGCTGGGACTCTAGGCTGTACAAATATCAAAACACCTTCAAAGGGATTTAAGCATGTTTTATTCTTAAATATTTATTATTTTAAAAAATGCTAAACATTAACATTAATCTTTAAGTGGTTACATTGTATAAATCTATTGATCCAGGCATTACTTTATTCACTGAAAAAAAATCCAACCAAATCTTCAGTCAGCTCTGTCCTTTCCACTTTAAATTTTAAAACATAGTAAAATTAAATTAATGTCACAAATTGAAAAATATTCTTTTTAATGCTGACCAAAGTAAAAAATATATTTTTTTATTTATTGTTCTTGATTGAATCGTACTGAATACATAACGAACCGTGATTTGTTTGTAACGTTACATCCATATGTTTGATAGGTTCTTTTTAAGTGATTTAATGACTCTGTTTGGTGTGGCAGTAATCAAGCATGTCTTTCATGATTAATATAATTTGGCAACTGTATATTTGGGATAACTCAGGTTATCTTTGCCTGCTATTATAATTAGTTTGATTATCTAAAACATTTAAATGTAACAAAAAAAGCAAAAACTGTCAAAATTTGTAAGGTTTAATAGTTTAACAGCAATGCACATAAATGTTTTGATATTTATGTTTGTGATTGATAGATCAGGCTGAGAATCACCATGAAGAAGAGAATGAATGTATAATTGTTTTAATCTTCCACCTGGTAACGGTTGCAGATGGACCTTTATTCTGACACCGCTAAATATACATATTGAGTGAATCGCAGGATATTTTGTAAACACAGAAGAGCATAATTATGATCATTTCCCCCGCTGTCAGTTCAGAAGACAGGGGTTGTTGATCATAACCGCTAGCAGAATCCCGTCAGTGATTCCGAGCATGACTAAATGCATCTTATTGATATGCTGTTGCAGGAGACCAATTAAGAAATCAATAAGCTGACAAAAGAGAGGGCTACCGAACATGAAACAGCTCAGTTTTGATGAAGAGCTGCTATACTGACTCATTTCTGTCTTCCAGCTGAAAAAAAAAACAGGAAAAAATAGATTTTTTAAAAATAAGTATATCATTTCGGATATTTAGCTGATGTGGAAGTCAACCCTTAAATGTAACAATTTCCTTTTATTGAGCTTTTCTTAAAAAGAAAAACCCAGAATTTCTGTGGGTTTTGACATGTCAAAACAAAACATCATCTCTGTAGCTGAGGGAACCTTAAAAGATAATAAATCCTGATCATCATTTTCTTTCCTTTGAAAAGCCTCAAATGAGCCCCACAGAGCAGAGTGGATGATTTTGTAAGCAATTTCCTCAGTTTACTGATGAAAGGGAGTAATCAGGTTCTCAGCAATGCTGCATTTGAATGTATTTTTGTCTTTCGTCAATCACGACTATGAGAAAAGTAAGCGTAGGAGCAATTTAAAAAGCACCAATCAATGACAGAGATGATGAGTTATTGAAGACGAACGTGGGGTTCAGATTTCTGTAATCTTTGTGGGTAGAGGGTGCAGCACAAATGCACTAAAATAAAAGACATCTGCAGTTCACATGTAAGACAGGCACTGTGATTCAGTGCATTTAGGATGATAAGGATTCTTGTATATGCTTCAAATATTTACAAGTCCCATAGGAAGATGATAACATGAAACTGACTTATTCAGCTGTATTTTATAAATGTTTTCGGCTTTTTTAAGATGTGAAGAGGGATTCATTCTTCTGAATTTCTTATACAAAATAAGAGCATATGAGTGCTCATTGTTTTTATCAAACTACTTGTCACTTCTAATGCTGGACTGATAAGTGACATGGTTAAATTTCATAGAGAAAATAGTTCCCAAATAGTATAAAACTCTTGAGTTTTTATTTATTTTTTAGTGCTTTGACTAAAACCAACCAAATGAGAATTAACTTTATTATGCGTGAGAAAATAAGCTTATTCTAAAATACAGTAATATTGCTCATTAGTAGATAGAAGTTGGATGCTACTGTGCAAAAAGGTAAATGCAGCAACACTTTTTAGTTTGCATATTAAGGTACATTTTCAATTCAGGAACCTTTTCCAGGGACCACATTAGCTTTAAATGGCCATTTTTTACTCTAGTAAACCGGCCTAGTAGGGAGGTAGCACCACCCTGAGCTTTCAGGATGGTGCTACGTCACTACTAGGCTTGCTTTGGGTTTCAGGATGGTGCTTTGCGGAGGGACTCTGCTAAGCATTTTAGATTGGAAGAATATTTCTGGCATAAAGTTTTAGTCCTCTGAGTCTAAACTCCTAATGTCCATATTTTCTCTTAACTTTAATCTGTGAGGAAAAGGAAAAAAAAAAAAAACATTTATTGTTTTAACAACAGCTTAAATGTTTTACAGTGATTTTGTTCTGAGGAGCAGATAAAAATAACCAACCTCCCTTCAAGGAATGTAAATGAGTTTAATAAAAAGAAAGAAATAAAGCATGCTACTGTATGCTACTGTACTGAAACACACATGCAGGAACCTTTGCACAAGCTCAGTTTATTAAACATCTGTCAGTATTTTATTACCACATGTTTCCTCAGAGTTTGGAGGGATTTGGAGGGATTTGTACTTTGTTTCAGAGTACAACATAAAAACAATTATTGGGGCCTGCCATAGCAATGCATAGGAGAGCATGGCAGGCACCTATTACTATTCACCTGGTCAAAACCTATCTCCGTTAATGCGGCCCGAACCGCAGCGCGCACCCCCACAATATATACATCAAAACGTCCGGCTCGGTCCCGGCAGGTGTGCTATTACTTTTATTGGCGTTTCGAGTTACCGTGGAGACGTAATTAACGAAAAACCACCCCCCCAAAATCCCCATAGGAATGAATGGAGTCAGGGGCGAAAGAATCCTCAAAATTCACTGTTTTTGAGGCTCTGCTGTATCGCCATACTTTCGCCTAGAAACACTGTTTGACTTTCAGTTTGTAGAAAAATCCGCCGGCTTTTCGGAAGTGAAAACGGTTTGTTGATAACTGCTACGGTTTCTCTAAAATTAGACTCCAAGCAACACAAAGTTTGCAAGAAAATCACACTCTGGAGATGGCAGTTTAACTAGAGTGTACAAAGGGGATTTTTTCAGGAAAAAATTATTTTTAACTGGCACTCACGGCCACAGATTTCGCTCTAAAGTCACAATTTTCAGTCAGTTTGTAGGGCCGGGCCTCTGCTTTCACACAATAACTTCAACATTGTTCTAGGTCTCATAGTTTTCTGTCAAAACCCCCTCGATCGCCAAGAGTCAGCAGATTTCTGTAGGCCTTCTCCCATGTATTTTCAATGACAGTTTGACCAGTAATCCATGAGTGACACCATGTCTTTCCATCCTCCTATTTTATACTGTAAATGACATAGAGCTATGAAAATCTCCATGATTGGGGACGAGGGATGGCTTTCGCCCACAGTTTAACAATTATTCAAATACCATGTATGGTTTCCGAGATATTAGACTTTGTTCGGGAGCATGTTCAGGCGTTTTTGTCTTTTTCGCCATTTTCCCTCTCTTTTCACCCAGTGTTGTGTCTTTATTATTATATTTTCACTAATAAAGGATGAATATTAACGTTCCCCTGTCCGTTCTGATAAAAACGGTCCAAGAATGACATCGATCGCCCCTACGGTTTCAGAGTTATGGCCAGGAGCATGCGCCTCCATGTTATAAAGCCTAGACCAGGGGAGACACAGAGTGAGGTGCTGCGTCAGTGAGAAACAGCAGGTGTCACGTTACACTGACGCTCTTTGCTGATTGGCTGATTCATTCCTCACTGTTCTATTTATAGCTCTGTGTATCTCCTGCTGTAAATGTCTGGATGTGATTCTGTCTTTCTTTCTGCCTCTCTGTGTCTCACACTGGGACACACACCCACACACACAGACACACACACCCACACACACACACACACACACACACACACACACAGACACACACACACCCACACACACACACACACACACACAGACACACACACACCCACACACACACACACACAGACACACACATGCATGGATTACTATCCTTCTGAGGACTTTGCATTGACTTTCATTGATATTCATTCATTTCTATGGCTTAAACATGACCCGACCCCTAACCCTTTGTCCATCTTCATAGGAGGCAACGACATGGCGGCCATTTTGTGCATGTACTGCTGTTTCAACATCCAGACAACAGTGATTAACCCTAAAGGTCAATTTCTTTCATCAACCCTCCATGCTTACTAATGATTATTTAAAGCTTATAATAACATACACAATGGTTTTAGAATAGCAAGCATGTTCTATATAACTAATAGAAATAACCCAGACCTGAAAGGACAACCATGCTTGATTTTCAAAATAAGACAAAACATTCTCTACAAAATAAAAGCCTTTAAACAATAGATGATTGCAGGAGTGGGCTTCACACTACTGTTGGAGCTCCCCCAGTGATGGGAATGGGACTATGCTGGTCCTTTGAAACAGCCTTATTGAAACTTCCAAAATAAAAGCCCACACCTTCCACAGTTACTATGGATTTTGTGAGCTGACAAGTGCATAGAAAATGATTTTTAAATTGCAAGCGGGTTCTATTTAACTAATGGAACTAACCCAGACCTGAATGTACAACCATGCTGGACTTTCAAAATAAGACAAAACATGCTCTACAAAATAAAAGCCTTTGCATTTTAAACAATAGATCATTTCAGGAATGGGCTTCACACTAATGTTGGAGCTCACGCAGTGTTGGCCTCTTAAAATAAGGCTTACTGAAAATTTCAAAATAAAAGCCTCAGTCTTCCAGAGTTACTAGTAATATTTTAAGCTGATAATAGCATAGAAAATAGTATAGACAATGAATTTCAATAAAAATAGCAAGCTCCGGTCCCAGAAGCACGCACCAAGAGGCAGGCCCCGTCTAAATTTCTTCCGAAATTTTCTAGTCTGAAGCTGCTGCTCGTGGCTGTAAAAAAGCACATTGTAATTCCTTCTGAAGCTCATGTTTATTTCTCCTTTGACACAAATTAAGTGATGGCGGGTATTGACATTGCTGAAAATTAGTAGTTGCAATTTTTTTCAAAACATCACAAGGTCACAAACAGAAATATTTCAATTTAAAATGATGGAAATCCAAAATAATATATCATAGCAATAAATAAAAATGTATTAACTTAAATGTATTAATCAAAATCTAAATTCAGGTTTAGATATGATTTATCCAACTCAGTAAATGTAAACTTTTCAGTGAGCAACAATAACTTGCTGTGGGCATCCACAACAAGTCAAACGATGACTATGCCATTACGTGAGCCTCAGTTCTGCTACTGTGCAGCATAGATCTAAAATAAGATGATTGGGTCATTATTTAGCCTTTGCAGAATATGGTGTTCTAAGCTGGTTATTAAGGATCTGTTGTGTTTGAGCAGGGACCAGAGTTGGCAATCACAGTTTTAAGACTTGATGCAGCTTGTTCATGTTTTACCTTTAAAGTCTGATGCTACAGCATCAATTATTTAAAACATAAGTTACAGAACAGTTTTATTTAATCTTTCTAATTAACCGTCATCACCAGAGGCAGCCAAGCTGGTCAGGGATCTCAAACTCAATTTATCTGGGGACCGCTTTAGGCAGAGTCTGGGTGAGGCTGGGCTGCATTAGGTATTCCACAAAAAAAAAACAAAAAAACAATGAATTATTTCCTGAACATAAGTGGAACACTGAAGAACATGAACAGTTCTTCTGAACATGGCTTCTCTTGCCTACTCCTTGCTGCCAGAGACCTGGCTAGAAAAGCCAAGTCCATGAGCCATCTGGGATCACTTAGCACAGGAACAGCCAACCCATCCTTTCACTTCTGCTCTCAACTCAAAAAATCTCTTTAAGACATTTCCCCTGCTGAGCCAACGTACCTAGGTTAAGTAGAGCACATCTATCATATTCTGACTCTATTTCTTCTAAAAAAGCATGGAACATCCGATGCTTTAAGCCGCAATTGGGCTGCAGGCCGTGAGTGTGAGACCTAGAGGCTGATTAAGCTGAGACTCTGACATAAGAGCAAAAGGTCAGTCTACAAATAATTGCTTTAAGGAGGCTGAATACAAATACACCCCACACTCTTATTTTTATTTGTAAAAAACAAACAAAGAAAAGGGAAAAAAAAGGTTTTGTAACAAAATGTGAAAAAAGTGTCAACGGTGGGAAGACTTTTGCAAGGTACAGATCTACTGTATGACTGCTTTTTATACAAGTAAGTTTACTTAATTATTCACCCTAAAACTAAACACCATGTTACTAAATACTGGTTAGACAACATCAAAAAGATCCAGTAACTCACGTTTCCCACTTAAAGTGTTGGGTTTTGATTTTATGTCTTTGCAGAAATGTCTTCGGCAGAACTCTAACCAGCTCTCCTCACTCTTTGGTTCTTTCCATGGTGCCAGAAATGAACTAATCTCACAATCTGTGAATACAGAAAAGGATATTCCCCCTTTGTAAAAATAAGAAAATTAATGTAAGAAAAACAAAGGTAATAGCCACAGGTCATTTAAAAATGTTAATTGCGGAAACTGATAACATTTCTCTTACCTTGTGAGTCGTTTTGGAAATCTTGTAGGTTTAGAACGTAGCAGGGGGGTGGAGGGTGGCTTAAAAACATCGTCCAAGAGTAAGGATGTTCTCCCTGGACCAAAAGACACAATTACATGTTTCTAAAGTCACAAATATATATAACCAACCTGTAATGACTCCTTTGTCAGACCTGGAACAATTCATGTTTTCTGCATAGGTTACTAATTCATTCCGATCAGAAAACTATTTTCCAGGTTCTTAGTGTACCATTATCATGCACAGCTGGGCAACAATTGTTACACATCAGTGTTTAGGGCCAATATTTCTATACAGTATAAAGTAGCTTCTAAGGTTTTACATTTCATCATCACTGAGCATTTTGCTTGTGCTGAGATCTGGTAGAAGTTGTAAAAATATTTTAATGTGGTTTTGTGATTTTTCATTAATTTCAGAAGTTATGTTGTGTCTTTTGACTGAGCTCAGTGTGTGACCTTACAACAAAATACAGGTCCTTCTCAAAATATTAGCATATTGTGATAAAGTTCATTATTTTCCATAATGTAATGATGAAAATTTAACATTCATATATTTTAGATTCATTGCACACTAACTGAAATATTTCAGGTCTTTTATTGTCTTAATACGGATGATTGTGGCATACAGCTCATGAAAACCCAAAATTCCTATCTCACAAAATTAGCATATCATTAAAAGGGTCTCTAAACGAGCTATGAACCTAATCATCTGAATCAACGAGTTAACTCTAAACACCTGCAAAAGATTCCTGAGGCCTTTAAAACTCCCAGCCTGGTTCATCACTCAAAACCCCAATCATGGGTAAGACTGCCGACCTGACTGCTGTCCAGAAGGCCACTGTTGACACCTTCAAGCAAGAAGGTAAGACAAAGAAAGAAATTTCTGAACGAATAGGCTGTTCCCAGATTGCTGTATCAAGGCACCTCAGTGGGAAGTCTGTGGGAAGGAAAACGTGTGGCAGAAAACGCTGCACAACGAGAAGAGGTGACCGGACCCTGAGGAAGATTGTGGAGAAGGGCCGATTCCAGACCTTGGGGGACCGGCGGAAGCAGTGGACTGAGTCTGGAGTAGAAACATCCAGAGCCACCGTGCACAGGCGTTTGCAGGAAATTGGCTACAGGTGCCGCATTCCCCAGGTCAAGACACTTTTGAACCAGAAACAGCGGCAGAAGCGCCTGACCTGGGCTACAGAGAAGCAGCACTGGACTGTTGCTCAGTGGTCCAAAGTACTTTTTTCGGATGAAAGCAAATTCTGCATGTCATTCGGAAATCAAGGTGCCAGAGTCTGAAGGAAGACTGGGGAGAAGGAAATGCCAAAATGCCAGAAGTCCAGTGTCAAGTACCCACAGTCAGTGATGGTCTGATTGCCGTGTCAGCTGCTAGTGTTGGTCCACTGTGTTTTATCAAGGGCAGGGTCAATGCAGCTAGATATCAGGAGATTTTGGAGCACTTTATGCTTCCATCTGCTGAAAAGCTTTATGGAGATGAAGATTTCATTTTTCAGCACGACCAGGCACCTGCTCACAGTGTCAAAACCACTGGTAAATGGTTTACTGACCATTGTATCACTGTGCTCAATTGGCCTGCCAACTCTCCTGACCTGAACCCCATAGAGAATCTGTGGGATATTGTGAAGAGAACGTTGAGAGACTCAAGACCCAACACTCTAGATGAGCTAAAGGCCGCTATCGAAGCATCCTGGGCCTCCATAAGACCTCAGCAGTGCCACAGGCTGATTGCCTCCATGCCACGCCGCATTGAAGCAGTCATTTCTGCCAAAGGATTCCCGACCAAGTATTGAGTGCATAACTGTACATGATTATTTGAAGGTTGATGTTTTTTGTATTAAAAACACTTTTCTTTTATTGGTCGGATGAAATATGCTAATTTTGTGAGATAGGAATTTTGGGTTTTCATGAGCTGTATGCCACAATCATCCGTATTAAGACAATAAAAGACCTGAAATATTTCAGTTAGTGTGCAATGAATCTAAAATATATGAATGTTAAATTTTCATCATTACATTATGGAAAATAATGAACTTTATCACAATATGCTAATATTTTGAGAAGGACCTGTATGCTTCTAATGTTAATGAGGTTCAGAAAGCCAACTTTTTAATCCATTTTTCTGCCATTAGATGATGTGATCTTTTGAGAAAGTTTCAAAACAATGTATTTTGAGAAAGCAATGATGACTGCATGCATTCTTCTTGTTGCTTTGGCACTTAAAAGCAGTATGAGACATTATCTGATTCTTTGCCATTTTGCCAATGGTTTTTTTTGGCCAATCCCCACCCAACCCCAACCCCAACCACCCACCTCCACCCCAGAAGAAAACCTACACCCACCCTAACATTCGAACAAATCCCAGAACACATAAGGCATTAGACACCCAGGTTGACTTTGCCCCACCCCCTCCAACAGACCCTCCGCCCTGCCAGCAGAATGCACTCCTTGAAGGAGAGAGCACTTGCAATGAGATGGTACCTACCTGCTAGTTTAGGAGGCCCCTAAGCCCACCGATGCACCGAGGACCCCCCGGCCAGGGCCGGGTGGCAAAGCATGCACCGGCCCAAAAACCCCAACGGCATACCCGCCAGGACCCAAGCCCCCCAGGCCTTGAACTATTTTTGCAAATGGTTTGAATTGGATGCTTTATGAAAATAATAAAGGTCCATGTCAGAAGTATATGTATTAACCAGGCTGCCAAGTGTCTCTGTTAAAATGTTCTAGTTGCAAACAGACAGACTCAATTTGTATAGTTGATACAGAAAATAATAAATGAAGGGATAATTACATCCAGGCTGATGCTGTCTTCCAACTGTTGTACCCTGCGTTTGGGTCAGAATGCAGGGCTGAGTGCCATCTGACATGAGCGATGAATCAATATCAAAGTATAACAATGACACATGAGGTATAAGAAGCCATTCATAAGATATCTGATAATATAGTCTGTGGTTTCGATCATATTACTGCAGAACACCTAAACAATGTTAGTTTAAGGCTAGCTCCTCTTTTAGTGCTCTGTTTCACTGGTTTTATGATCCATGGCATACAACCAGATACAATGTTGTTCATTTTTCTAGTCCCAGTTATTAAGGACAAAGCTGGAAGAGTGAGCTGTCTGGATAATTAGAGGCTGATTGCACTTGCCAGTATTTTATCAAAGGTTCTAGAAAGAACCCTGCTTGACAGAGTAAGTGTGTGTATCTCTTTCCTAGACAATCAGTTTGGCTTCAAACTGAAAGCACGGTACTGACGTTTATATACACACTTAAGAAAATAGTAAGATGTTTGCAATAATTCCAGTTTTAGACACCATCATGTTCAACCTTTCTTGTGTACCCATTAATGGATTTTTCTTATTTGTTTGGGAGACTGTCCAGCATTTTAACAGAAAAAAATAACAAGCTCTCAACTAATTTACAATCTCCTCTTTGGAAATCTTTTTTTTTTTTTTTTATAATTTCCTTGACCTCAGCATAAATGAGTTCCTGTTTGTTATCAACATAAACAACACCTAAATAATTGATATCAATCCCAGAGCAGGCTGAATAAATAAGGCTGCATGCTTCAAAGGACGACTGAGGCAGTGCTGGTTTATCAGTACACTCGTTTCAGCTGTAAAAGAATTAGCTAGAGCGCAAGGGCAGAATGGAAACTGGCTAAAGGTTTATGCTTGAAATGCGACAATCAGGAACGATATGTTTTTGTTGATCACAATTAATAAAAGGAAGATTTAAAAGATAAAAACATTAAGTCATGCCAAAATGTTTCCTGTTCACCTAAATGTTTTTACACTTTATGAACACCATGGGTCTTCAGGTACTTCTCTCAAGTAATGCTTTAAGGATCTCTTACAAACTCCTTCAGAAATCCCCTAATTAGTAGAGTCTGTGTGTAATTTAATAACAGTATAAATCCATCTGCTCTCTGAAGCTGTCAGAGATTTGCTATCATGAAGACTAAGGAACACAGCAGGTAGGTCAGGGATAATATGTTGTGAAGACATTTAACACAGAGTTAGTTTATAAAACAATATCTCAAGCTTTGAGCATCTCACAGAGCTCTGTTCAAGCAATGTCCTAAAAATGTAAAGAGGACGGCACAACAGCAAACCACCCTACCAACCAACCACCTAAACTGACAGGCTGGTTAAAGAAGGCTTGAGTCAGAGAAGCAGCCAACAGGATACCACGTTGCCTTGATTCGATGTAGGAACGGTGGTGGCAGAATCATGCTGTGGGGATGCCCTCTTCAGTAGGGACAGCGAAGCTGATCTGAGTTGATGGGAAATATTGAAAATATTGCAAATATTGAAAAAAAAAAAACATTTATTAGAGACTGCAGTTCATTTTAGATTGGGTTGAAGGTTCATCTTCCAGCAGAAGCAGAAATACAGCCAGATCTGCAAAGGAATTATTCAGATCAAAGCTTGTCCAAATGTTAGAATGGTCCAGTCAAAGCAAGACCTAACTGAGAATTAATTGCAGAAAAAGGTGGTTTATCAAAATATTGATTAATGGTGGCTGTATAAAAATGCACACAACAGATGTTTGTGAATAAATTTAAAAAAGCCGTAAAGCATGCTTCATTTTGAATCAACTTCAGAATTGTGAGCTATTTCACATTAGCCTCATAAAATCCCAATAAATAAATTGAGGAATTTAGTTGTCATCGCTCTGAAAAATTATATATTTTGAATCTTAGTATTGATATCTCTGACCACCATCATCAGGGAAGTTGGGTGAAGTGTCTTGCCCAACGACTGAAACGGACAGAGCGGGGGTTCGAACCGGCAACCCGTTGTTGGTGCCAAGAGGATAAAACACAACCCCACAGTTTTAAACAAACCTAATTTATGCCTTCACAACAGGTCCATATTTAGTTACCAACTATCTCCTTTTCTTGAGTTTTGGCTTTGAATATTGGCCAAAGGTGTTGTTTTCACATAATGAAGTCCCAATAGAGCTGTGGGCTGTACATTTGTCATATTTAGTATACAAGTTGTTGATTAACTGTTGAAGGCATGCTTTCCACCTCCAAGGAGATTGTTCTGCCAAACTCTGCCACGGATCCCATGTGTTTGGGATCCGTGGCATCCCTAGGAAAAAGAAGCTTTTGGAAGCTGACCTCTTCTAGGGCTCGAGAGGGAAGCCTTCTCTCAGATGGACCTCCCACCACATTGACACGAACCAACATGTGATTCCTTTCCACGGACAGACTGTCAATGATGATTGCCCTGAGAGGAAAAGAAAGACCATCTTTTAAAAATAAGAAAACGGGTTACACTGAATGTTTGAAAGTTTGAGAACACTTGGATAATAAGTAACATTTGCTCAATACAATAAAAAAGGACAATGTCAAAAAAATAAAACTTTTAGGAAAAATTACTTTGATAATCATTTTTTATGACTATAAAAACACAGCAAAAGTAGCACAGTAATGTAAAGATGACAAAATCAACATGATCTGAATGGCATGAAAACTTATAGTTGGAGCCATTTGGACTTCAGAAACTAATCAAAAAGAACTATTTTGTTTTACTTGCCTTTTCAAAGGCCAGCAATAAAAAAGAGGGAATAGACAGGAAATTCCAACAAAAAATGGGTTAACTAACTCAAAGGTAAGTAACCAAAACACAAAGTCAGGATGACACCGAGCTGAAAAAGCAGAGAGAATAAACAAAAGAGCTGATGTCAACCATTATAACAAAAAAATATAAGGAGGAAGAAATAGCAGGAACTGGAAGCATAAATGAGCAGGTCATCATTTTCTAAAGCAGAGCGAGCACTCAAAAATGACATGTGAGCAGGCTCTTCAGGGCCATCTCCATTTGTAACCAATAGCAATAGTGGTGTCTGCAAAGTGTTTCCTAAGTGTTTCTTCAAGAGCTCGTGAAAAAACACTTTGGGAAATTGACTTTTTATTTATCCTTCCTTTCATTTCATTTTTTTGGGAGCAGCCTAAATCAACGTTTTTTAATCTTGAGAAATGACTGAATGTGAAAGTTTTCTGTCAAATCAAGATGATGCACAGAGAGGAAAAAAACCCCAACAACAGAAATGTGCTAAACTATTGAAACTTCTGATTGTTGGCTTTTAGAAAAGCTGCAACAATCAATTCGACATTTTAAATGCGCCACATATTAGCATACTGCAGCCACTAAGTCCAAATCTCAGCATACAGTTGACAGAAATGTCGGAATATAACTTTAAAGCTTTCATAAGAAGGGTGACCGGAGGGTGTGTTCCAACTACAGGGGGATCACACTCCTCAGCCTCCCTGGTAAGGCCTACGCCAGGGTATTGGAGAGGAGAGTCCAGCCGATAGTCGAACCTCGGCTTCAGGAGGAGCAGTGTGGTTTTCGTCCCGGCCGTGGAACACTGGACCAGCTCTATAACCTCTACAGGGTGCTCGAGGGTTCATGGGAGTTTGCCCAACCGGTCCACATGTGTTTTGTAGACCTGGAGAAAGCATTCAACTGTGTCCCTCATGGTGCCCTGTGGGGGGCGCTCCAGGAGTACGGAATCGGGGGCCCTTTATTAGAGGCCATCCGGTCTCTGTACAAGCGGAGCAGGAGTTTGGTCCGCATTGCCGGCACAAAGTCGGACCTGTTCCCGGTGCATCTTGGACTCCGGCAGGGCTGCCCTTTGTCACCGGTCCTGTTTATAACTTTTATGGACAGGATTTCTAGGCGCAGCCAAGGGCATGAGGGGGTCTGGTTTGGGGACCAGTGGATTTCGTCTCTTCTTTTTGCAGATAACGTGGTCCTGTTGGCTCCCTCTAGCTAAGACCTACAGCATGCGCTGGGGCGGATCGCAGCCAAGTGTGAAGCGGCTGGGATGAGGATCAGCTCCTCCAAGTCCGAGGCCATGGTTCTCGACCGGAAAAGGGTGGCTTGTCCTCTTCAGGTTGGAGGGGAGTTCCTGCCTCAAGTGGAGGAGTTTAAGTATCTCGGGGTCTTGTTCACGAGTGAGGGAAGAATGGAGCGGGAGATCGACAGACGGATCGGTGCGGCTGCCACAGTAATGGGGGCACTGTGCCAGTCAGTTGTGGTGAAGAGAGACCTGAGCTGAAAAGCAAAGCTCTCAACTCACCGGTCGGTCTACGTTCCTACCCTCACCTATGGCCATGAACTTTGGGTCATGACCGAAAGAACGAGATCCCGGATACAAGCGGCTGAAATGAGCTTCCTCCATAGGGTGGCCAGGCACTCCCTTAGAGATAGGGTGAGGAGCCCGTCATCCGGGAGGGGCTCGGAGTAGAACCGCTGCTTCTCCACATCGAGAGGAGCCAGTTGAGGTGGCTCGGGCATCTATACCGGATGCCTCCTGGACGCCTTCCTCGGGAGGTGTTCCCGGCACGTCCCACCGGGAGGAGGCCCAGGGGACGGCCCAGGACACGCTGGAGGGACTATGTCTCTCGGCTGGCCTAGGAACACCTTGGGCTACCCCCCGAGGAACTGGAGGAGGTGTCTGGGGAGAGGGATGTCTGGGTGTCTCTGCTGAGTCAGCTGCCCCCGCGACCTGGTTCCGGATGAAGCAGAAAATGAGTACGAGTAGTACGAGTAAAACTTTCACACAGTCTACCATCAACCCTTGTGACTTACCTACATAGTTTTAAGAATAGCTCTTGTAACTTTGGTGTTTATTCACATCAGTTGAGTTGCTTTGTGTGTAAAATAAGATTATAATGAAGATACATTCACATTTTTGTGCAATCTGAAAACACAATATATGATAGGAACCTTTCTACTGGACATTCAGCTAAGATCCAATGCAGTAGTTTGCAGTGGATATAATAAGCCTACATACACCTGTTAAACTGCTATGTTTTCAGTGGTGTAAAAAACATCCGTAGTCCAAAAACATCACTGTTAGGTTAACTGCCTTTAGGTATGTCTGTGTGTGCATGGTTTGAACTAAAGCAGTTTTGAGTTGTGATTTAGCTCAGAATGTATCGGCGATAAACTACGAACATGAATGAATCTGGTTCTGTGTGAAGTTAATTCTCCTAAACAGTGAACTTTCAGTACTTGTTTCAGTATTTGTTTCTGTCTTCATACCCCTCTGTGGTGTCTTGGTCAGCAATGTTTTCCCTCTGACTCTGTAGCAGCATGGAGCAGATGTGATATTGGCTCTCCAGCAGCAGGAAGGAGTCCAAGCAGCAGCAGAGCACACTGAGCAGTCTGGAGCAATGCACACAAACGAAAACAAAGACATGAAATTACAGGGAGGACTGGCAGACTGAGATACTGCAGCAGAACAGCACTACAGAGAATTATAAACTTTAATTTAGTACATACTACACTGCAGGGCAGAACCTCAAAGCCAAAGACTCCAATTGGACTTCTCTTTTGTCCCCTGGACCTTCTGGATAGCCAACACAATTTTGTAGCACCAGCTTGTTAAAGCCAATTGAGAGCTTTGTTCAGTGGGAGCCTTTGGGAAAATGTTCATGGTTCATTTTCAGATGCTGGTAAAGACAACAGGCTCCAGCAGCCTGATAAGATCCAGCAGCATTTTGAAATATTAAAGGAGCAGAAAAGCTGGTGAAAAGCAAAGCAAGCACTCTGTTTTAGACCGACATATTTGACTTAGTGACAGTAAAATTATTATAAACATAAAATATTCATCATATCTCCTCCCTTTTATCCAGCAGACTGATTTCAGCCTTTTATTTCCATCTCATTCTCTACAAGTATGCGGTACCGTATGTGTATGATTCTGTTCTACTAATAGGCTTTGTTTTCCATGTTGTGTGTGACCAGAGTGTTTGGTTTCCCATAGGAGACACCTCTCTTTCAAACAGTCGCTGCGTTTTCTGATGTTTGGACAGTTGCTTTGACTCCTCTGTGACTGACAACTCATTCTGACACCAGCACATCAAGAGACAGGGAGTTTGTCAGGGACTTATCATCCTCTGTTTGAAACAATTAAACAGACCTACAACTCTCCATTTGTGCTAGATGCGTTAAACTGATGGGACAGAGTGTCCCAAAAGTGCAACTGCTCTATTTTTAAAGCATGGCGATTAAGATTTCTGAGGGGTTTGTCTGTCTTAAGATTTTTATAACTGGTAATTTACTGATCATATTAGAGTAGTTTTCCTTTCCTTTGGTGGTCAGTCACCATTAGTGAACACAACATGCAAGTTTCTGAACTGACATACTGTACTTGTAGTTTTCTTTCACCCTGAAACCTAAACATAAGTAATAGCCTAATATACCATGCATTATCTCTGAGACAAATTTAGCTTTAAAAACCTCCATCCTTTCATCAATCCTCCTCCAGCACATCTGAGGCAAATCAGAGACATTCCCAAGCCAGTTCTGAGATATAATCCCTCCAGAGCGTCTCGGGTCTGCCCCAGTACGTCCTCCCAGTAGGTTATTTCCAAAATAACTCCCTAGAAAGGTGTCAAGAAGGCTTCCAGATGCCAAATCAATTCAACTCATACTTTTCAATGCAAAAAAGCAGCTACTCTAGTCTCAGCTCCTCCTGAGGGCTCAGTTCATAGTCAGTAAAATGTGATTATACATTGTAATACCAATATGTAAGCTAGTATTTTATTGTTGCTTTCTTAGTTGTTGCAATTTTTATTTTGTTATTTTTACCAATTTTCTTTTTGGTGGTCAGATTTGGATAGCTGATTGGACTAAGTTCTGCACAATAACCTCTATGTACCCCAACTGAGCGCACGTGTGCAGATGGCAAATAAAGATTCTTGAATCATGAAAAGTCTATCCTATAATCATGCTTCTACAACATGAAAAAATGGTTTTGTATGATTATTCTCAATTGAGAGGTTGAAATGTTTTCACTTAAGGTGAACAAATCATTTCAATTCAATTCATTTCAATTCAATTCAAAGATACCTTATTGATCCCCGAGGGGAAATTAAAAGTTAAAAGAACTGCATGAAACAAACCATCCATTTAAAACAGGCAATTACCTTCCTGATCATATGGGCCATACAGTGAGGAAAATAAGTATTTGAACACCCTGTGACTTTGCAAGTTCTCCCACTTAGAAATCATGGAGGGGTCTGAAATTTTCATCTTGGGTGCAAGTCCACTGTGAGAGACATAATCTTAAAAAAAAAAAAAATCCAGAAATCACAATGTTGTGTTACTGCTGCAAATAAGTACTTGAACACTTGTGAAAATCAATGTTAATATTTGGTACAGTAGCCTTTGTTTGCAATTACAGAGGTCAAACGTTTCCTGTAGTTTTTCACCAGGTTTGCACAAACAGCAGCAGGGATTTTGGCCCATTCCTCCACACAGATCTTCTCCAGATCAGCCAGGTTTCTGGGCTGTCACTGAGAAACACAGAGTTTGAGCTCCCTCCAAAGATTTTCTATAGGGTTTAGGTCTGGAGACTGGCTAGGCCACTCCAGAACCTTGATATGCTTCTTACGGAGCCACTCCTTGGTTATCCTGGCTGTGTGCTTTGGGTCATTGTCATGTTGGAAGACCCAGCCACGACCCATCTTCAATGCTCTAACTGAGGGAAGGAGGTTGTTCCCCAAAATCTCGCAATACATGGCCCCGGTCATCCTCTCCTTAATACACTGCAGTCGTCCTGTTCCATGTGCAGAAAAGCACCCCCAAAGCATGATGCTTCCACCCCCATGCTTCACAGTAGGGATGGTGTTTTTGGGATGGTACTCATCATTCTTCGTCATCCAAACACAGCGAGTGGAATTAAGACCAAAAAGTTCTATTTTGGTCTCATCTGACCACAGAACCTTCTCCCACGATGCCTCTGGATCATCCAAATGGTCACGGGCAAACTTAAGACGAGCATGGACATGTGCGGATTTAAGCATGGGAACCTTCCGTGCCATTCATGACTTTAAACTATGACGTCTTAGTGTATTATCCACAGTAACCTAGGAAACAGTGGTGCCAGCTCTCTTCAGGTCATTGACCAGCTCCTCCGGTGTAGTTCTGGGCTGTTTCCTCACCTTTCTTAGGATCATTGATACGCCACGAGGTGAGATCTTGCATGGAGCCCCAGTCCGAGGGAGACTGACAGTCATGTTTAGCTTCTTCCATTTTCTAATAATTGTTCCAACAGTTGATCTTTTTTCACCAGCTTTGCAGCCTGGTGGAGGTCTACAATTTTGTCTTTGGTGTCTTTGGACAGCTCTTTGGTCTTAGCCATTTTAGTAGTTAGAGTCTTACTGATTGTGTGGGAGTTGGACAGGTGTCTTTATGCAGCTAACGACCTCCAACAGGAGGTGCTTCTAATTTAGAATAATAGGTGGAGTGGAGGTGGACTTTTTACAAGCGGACTAACAGGTTTGAGGGGTAGAATTTTTGCTGATAGGCAGGCGTTCAAATACTTATTTGCAGCAGTAACACACAAATAAATTATTTTAAAAATCATACATTGTGATTTGGGAATTTTTTTTTAGATTATGTCTCACAGTGGACTTGCACCTAAGATGAAAATTTCAGACCCCTCCATGATTTTTAAGTGGGAGAACTTGCAAAGTGGCAGGGTGTTCAAATACTAATTTTCTTCACTGTATATGAGCCTGTAGAAGACAGGAGAAACCATGTGTAATGTGGTGAGCAGTCCCGCCTGGGTGGGATGCAAATGGTTATCCTAATGGGTGTGCAATTTGCTTTGCTTGGGTTGTTAAGAAATCAAACAATCTCACTACCAGTACAACTACGTTGAAATGCTGCATGAATGTGTTTTAATTATTCATTTTACGCAATCCACTGGTTAGCATTATATTGGAAATTCCCAAAGATGTACAAAGGGACACAAACTTTCATATAAAACAAGAAAAGGCTAGAAGGACAAAACAGAAATAAATTTTAGAATCACAATTGAGATAATCATCTGCATAAATGTTAAATATCGTCATTGTACCAGGCTTTATTTATATATGAATCATTTGTGGGAAAATAAGACAGCAATGTAAAGTTTACTTTCTTATCAAATATTCAACTAAATATAACAACATCATATCAATGAGACTTTGTCTTTGGATGTGGACAAGGGATATACAGGTCCTTCTCAAAATATTAGCATATTGTGATAAAGTTCATTATTTTCCATAATGTCATGATGAAAATTTAACATTCATATATTTTAGATTCATTGCACACTAACTGAAATATTTCAGGTCTTTTATTGTCTTAATACGGATGATTTTGGCATACAGCTCATGAAAACCCAAAATTCCTATCTCACAAAATTAGCATATCATTAAAAGGGTCTCTAAACGAGCTATGAACCTAATCATCTGAATCAACGAGTTAACTCTAAACACCTGCAAAAGATTCCTGAGGCCTTTAAAACTCCCAGCCTGGTTCATCACTCAAAACCCCAATCATGGGTAATACTGCCGACCTGACTGCTGTCCAGAAGGCCACTATTGACACCCTCAAGCAAGAGGGTAAGACACAGAAAGAAATTTCTGAACGAATAGGCTGTTCCCAGAGTGCTGTATCAAGGCACCTCAGTGGGAAGTCTGTGGGAAGGAAAAAGTGTGGCAGAAAACGCTGCACAACGAGAAGAGGTGACCAGACCCTGAGGAAGATTGTGGAGAAGGGCCGATTCCAGACCTTGGGGGACCTGCGGAAGCAGTGGACTGAGTCTGGAGTAGAAACATCCAGAGCCACCGTGCACAGGCGTGTGCAGGAAATGGGCTACAGGTGCCGCATTCCCCAGACCTGGGCTACAGAGAAGCAGCACTGGACTGTTGCTCAGTGGTCCAAAGTACTTTTTTCAGATGAAAGCAAATTCTGCATGTCATTCGGAAATCAAGGTGCCAGAGTCTGGAGGAAGACTGGGGAGAAGGAAATGCCAAAATGCCAGAAGTCCAGTGTCAAGTACCCACAGTCAGTGATGGTCTGGGGTGCCGTGTCAGCTGCTGGTGTTGGTCCACTGTGTTTTATCAAGGGCAGGGTCAATGCAGCTAGCTGTCAGGAGATTTTGGAGCACTTCATGCTTCCATCTGCTGAAAAGCTTTATGGAGATGAAGATTTCATTTTTCAGCACGACCTGGCACCTGCTCACAGTGCCAAAACCACTGGTAAATGGTTTACTGACCATGGTATCACTGTGCTCAATTGGCCTGCCAACTCTCCTGACCTGAACCCCATAGAGAATCTGTGGGATATTGTGAAAAGAACGTTGAGAGACTCAAGACCCAACACTCTGGATGAGCTAAAGGCCACTATCGAAGCATCCTGGGCCTCCATAAGACCTCAGCAGTGCCACAGGCTGATTGCCTCCATGCCACGCCGCATTGAAGCAGTCATTTCTGCAAAAGGATTCCCGACCAAGTATTGAGTGCATAACTGTACATGATTATTTGAAGGTTGACGTTTTTTGTATTAAAAACACTTTTCTTTTATTGGTCGGATGAAATATGCTAATTTTGTGAGATAGGAATTTTGGGTTTTCATGAGCTGTATGCCACAATCATCCGTATTAAGACAATAAAAGACCTGAAATATTTCAGTTAGTGTGCAATTAATCTAAAATATATGAATGTTAAATTTTCATCATGACATTATAGAAAATAATGAACTTTATCACAATATGCTAATATTTTGAGAAGGACCTGTAAGTCAAATATTGCTACATGGATCATTATCTAAAGATTCTTGTCTACTTCATAGGTGCATGAAGAGGGACAAAGATCTGAACAGATGAAGGCTCCAGCAACATTTAGGGTACTGAAAAACCTACTATTATTAGATCACCATGTTATTCAAAACATTAACTGGGTGTCATAGTAAAGGGGAAACAGTTTGTTTTTTGATCAAAAAGAGTTAAAATCGATGCTCAATTTTTGTTTTTCCATATCGTTTTTAACATACAGTTTTGTAGGTGTTCTACGAGCTTGTGATAGAGTTTAGCCCGAAACATTAACATCCTTGGAGGTTTAGGCTGAAAGCAATATTTTAATTTTACCAACATGTTTCTCCTGAGTGAAAGTGAAATACAAATTTAGGAGCATCTCACCCAGAGTCTGGACTTAAATGAGATAGAGAATCTGTGAAATGATACAAGGATACAATCCCAAAAATGAACATTTTTCACACGTCACTTAGTAGCTCATGAAATGTAAAAATATTACATAAAATGCACAATGTAAGTAAGCATATATGTATATTTAAAAAATATTCTTAGGCTACAAATCTTTTTTCCATAAGTCCTACTCTTTTATTTTCTGCTGCTTGCTTCAGTATTTTGATTTGTTGGTTGTGATTAGTTGTTTTTCATTCAACCAATGCAATTTTTGCAAGGAATACTCTGATTGGATGGAAAATACCTGCTTGTGATTGGCTGATAGTGTGGTTTATTTACATTGACTTGGTCAAGTTGCAAGCACCGAGCAGGTGGAGCAGGAGGGTCAGAGTTGAGCGCCTGCCAGAACATGTATTGAGCAAGCATGCATGAGAATCAAAACAAAAACTGAAGTAATAACCTTTGGACCAAAGGAAGAGCGTTTAAAAGTTAGCACACAGCTTCAGTTAATACAGCTAGAAACCACCAGTCAGGCTCGAAACCTGGGTGTAGTGATGGACTCAGACCTGAACCTTCAACCTTCATAAAGGTAGTAACAAGGTCGGCCTTCTATCACCTAAAAAACATCTCCAGGATTAAAGGACTGATGTCTCAGCAGGACCTTAAAAAACTAATTCATGCGTTCATCTTTAGTAGAATTGATTAGTGCAACGGTGTCTTCACAAGTCTGCCTAAAAGGTCGATCAGACAGCTGCAGTTGATCCAGAACGCTGCTGCCCGCGTCCTCACTAGAACTAAGAAAGTGGAGCACATCACCCCGGTTCTAAAGTCCCTACACTGGCTCCCTGTAGCTCAGAGAATAGACTTTAAAATACTTCTGTTAGTCTATAAATCACTGAATGGCTTAGCACCAAAATACATTACAGACTTGTTGTCAGTGTATCAACCACCCAGACCTCTCAGGTCTTCTGGCTCAAATCTACTCTGCAGAACCAGAACCAAACATGGAGAAGCAGCTTTTAGTTCTTATGCTCCACTAATCTGGAATAAACTCCCAGAAAACTGTAAAAGCGCCGAAACCCTAAGTTGCTTTAAATCAAGATTAAAAACTTATTTGTTTAAAGTGGCCTTTGACTGTGCCATCTAAACATTGTTAGTTAAGTTTTCAGTCCAATTTTCCTTATCAATCATTCTATTCTCTTTTTTTTTTTAATTACCTTTGTTGTTTGATTTTCTGTATCATTGTAATGTTTTTCCTTATGTACAGCGCCTTGAGGGCCTTGTTGCTGAAAAGCGCTATATAAATTAACTTGACTTGACAAGGGAAGAAACTGGAGATCGTCCCTCAAATAAGCTTTATTGATTATCATGCAAATGGGAGAGCAGTCAGACATGTGTTCCAGCACCCTGCTCTAACGAGACAAACAAAGAACATCCCTTTATAACAGGTTCAAGACACAGTAATTCTTGGAACTGAAGCTCTGGTATAGTGGCATGCATATATGGGACTCTTTGTCCCTGGAACCGTCCCTGGGACAAACGGAGCATTCTGTAGAACTATTGCTCTGGGCCCTGATTATACATGAGGCCATAGATTAAGTGACAGGGAGAGTCGATGATTACTATATTCCGTCATGCAGAGTATAAGGTTATGACGAGGGCTCTTATCAAAAGGCACCAAAGTGTTCATTAACAAACCAAAGCAGGTAAGAGTGGCTATTAGAGGCTTGGAGGTTAAATATCCATACATTTTCAAGAACATATTGCAATAATTTACAATAATGTTTTATTGTTCTTGATAGTTAAAATGTATACTATACATGCACTTGTTTTGTTTGTAAAGAAAGAGTTGCTTGGACCGTTTTAAAAAAAGCAGATGATTTTTATTATTATAACTATGAACATATCAGTGGCATAATATGAGTGATTGTTTAACCAAAACTAGGTTTTAGTTGAGAGGGCTTGTATCTGTGACCTTGCACATGGTCATAGGGTCATGAGCGCCAACATGTCGATGAAGTGGTCATTCAGAAGCTTCATTCATTGGCTAGCCCCTGTCTTGACCATGATAGAAAGATGCTTGTAAACCTACAACACCCTCTCCTTAAGTCATTATTGATAAAAAACCTTTCCCACAATGTTGTTTCTTCTATGCTGAGACTGTGACAATAACAGTAACTCCTTTAAACCAGCTTCCACCAGCGTTTTTAGAAAATACACACCAAAACCTCTGCTACAGCAACATCAACCCCAGTAGCTGGGTTGAAACCTGTAATCTGTTTCCAATTAAAATGATGAGTATAAAGTGTGGATCCATATCTATTTGGAAAGGTCATTTGCAATAAGTCGTTACAGATCTCTCAGTTCTGTTTATTAAGAAATGGATTAAAAATTAGATCAGTAAAGATAGAGGTCAAAATTTCTGGCAACACAAACTTTTGTTTTCACTCAAGAAATGTATTTTAAAAATTGTAACTTACATTTGTATATATAATATAAATAGAGCTTAGATTTGAAATCTTGTCTTAGAGCCTAGATGTATAACATTACCTTGCACAATGCTTATTCATTGTTATGGTTATTGGAATTGCTTAAAAGGTACGGTAGCGCATAAACATGCCTGTATTCAGTCATTTTCTACCGCTTATTCCATAGTGGGTAGTGGGGAAGCTAGTGCCTATCTCCAGCAGTCTACGGTACACCCTGGACAGGTTGCCAGTCCATTGCAGGGCAACACACAAACAACCATGCACACACTCATTCATACACCTAAGGGCAATGTAGAGTGACCAATTAAACTAACAGGCATGTCTTTGGACTGTGGGAGGAAGCTGGAGTACCCAGTGAGAACCCACACATCCACGGGGAGAACATGCAAACTCCATGCAGAAAGACCCCTGGCTGGGAATCGAACCCAGGACCTTCTTGCTGCAAGGCAACAGTGCTACCAACTGCGTCACCATGCAGCCCCCCTGGTATTCATAGACCTAGATTTTAGGTTTTGGGAAACAACATTCTAATGAAAGGTAAAAACAGGTATTTTAAATATTTGCTCTAAAATGATTTCTTATTAAACAAACACCTTGTCCAGGTTTTCCCATTGTCTCCTTTAATAATGCTTTTGACATTCACATTTTTTCATAAAGCTTATTGTTCTGTGCAGGATGGGTTCACACCAACGAGACCTGCTCCAGAAACTCGATTCTGGCAGGATACAAAGCATTCCAAAGGTTTGGTGTGAAAGCGCTGTAAGACGCAGCTTTTCAACATTGACTCCTCCTGGACAGGCATGGTAAGGCGTATTTGTCACTTCCTGTTTTTGCTGTTGCACTCTGTAGATTGTTTGGTGTGTGAAGCTCTCTCGTTTGATTTGATTTCTCTCTACTGTGATATCTTTTACTTGTTCTAATACATAAGCACGTTAAAACACTTACTTTCTGTTGCTGCTTTTAACGTTTGGGGACTCTCTGTGTCTTACACGGTTTTTTCTAGTAGTGGTAAGGGGTCGCTAGCTTAGTGTTAGCTTTAGCTCCACCATGGCTACCCGTTCTGCTGTTTCTCTATCCAACTCTCCGACTCTTTCCTGCTCTCTGTGTCAGATGTTCAGTTACTCCTCTACCTCCTTTAGTGATAATGGGACGTGTAATAAATGTAGCATTTTTGTAGCTTTGGAGGCGAGGGTGTCGGAATTGGAGGCCCGGTTCCGCGCGGTTGAAAAACCAGCAGATAGCCGAGGCCCCTTAGCCAGCGCGGAGCCACCGAGGGTAGCTCCCCGTAGCAGTCCTCCAGCAGAGCCCGCGCAGCCGGGGCTTCAGGCCGGCTGGGTGACGGTACGTAGAAAGCATAGTCCTAGATCCCAGCCCACAGGTCACCACCAACCCGTCTGCGTTTCTAACAGATTTTCCCCGCTCAGCGACACACCCGCTGAGAAGCCAACTCTGATAAATGGCAGCTCCATAGTCAGAAACGTGGCACTAGAGACACCAACGACCATAGTCAAATGTCTGCCAGGGGCCAGAACGGGCGACATCAAATCATACCTGAAACTGCTGGCTAAGGATAAGCGTAAATACAGTAAGATTGTTATTCACGCTGGCGGTAATGACACCTGGTGATGTCAATCAGAGGTCACCAAAGTTAGTGTTGCTTCAGTGTGTAAGTTTGCCAAAACAATGTCGGACTCCATAATTTTCCCTGGTCCCCTCCCTGATCTGACCAGTGACGACATGTTTAGCCGCATGCTGTCATTCAACCGCTGGCTGTCTAGGTGGTGTCCAGAAAACGATGTGGGCTACATTGATAACTGGGAAACATTTGGGGGAAAACCTGGTCTGATCCGGAGAGACGGCATCCATCCCACTTTGGATGGAGCAGCTCTTCTTTCTAGGAATCTGGCTGAATTTATTAGTTCTCCAAAACTCTGACAACCCAGGGTTCAGACCAGGAAGCAGGGTCGTAGTTTATCACTCCTCTCTGCAGCTTCTGTACTGCTACCCACCCATTACCCTATTAATAGTGTCTCGCCCACGGCCAAAATTGAATAGATTCAAAAATAATCTAAAACGAGGAAATCATGAAAATCTAATAAAAATAGACACAACTTAGACTTAAAAGAAAAATAAAACAATTAAATGTGGCTTACTGAACATAAGATCTCTCTCTTCAAAGACTTTGCTAGTTAGTGACCCGATTTGTGACAATCAGATTGATTTATTTTGCCTCACAGAAACCTGGCTGCAGCAAGAGGATTATGTTACTATAAATGAGTCAACTCGTACTAATTATTTAAATTTTCACATTCCTCGAAATACTGGGCGAGGAGAAGTTGCTGCAACCATCTTTCAGTCCGATTTACTGATTAGTCCCAGACCAATCAATAGCTACAACTCTTTTGAATATTTAATCCTCAGTTTTCCTCATCCAAATTGCAAAGCACTAAAACCACTGTTTGTATTTTTGTACCATCCACCAGGCCCTTACTCTCAATTTTTAGATCAGTTTTCAGACCTTTTATCTGATTTAGTGTTAAATACAGATAAGGTTATTATAGTGGGGGATTTTAACATTCATGTTGACACTGAAAGTGATAGCTTAAATATAGTGTTTAATGCTATCTTAGACTCAATTGGCTTTACTCAAAACATTAACAAACCTACCCACCTTTGTCTTCATTCTCTGGACCTTGTGCTGACATATGGCATTGAGTGTAAAGACATAACAATATTTTCTCATAACCCTGTCCTCTCTGACCGTTTTTTAATAACCTTTCAGTTTAATTTAACCGAGTACTCCACACCTGAAAGAAAATTTCATTATAGTAGAACATTATCAGAGAATGCAGTAACAACCTTTAAATAATCTGTTCCACTTTTGATTTCCTAATTATCACAGAAAAACACAGTAGAGGGCAATAATTTTGTTTTTTCCCCTTCACAAATTGATTCTCTTGTTGATAGTGTTACTTCATCATTGCGTGGTACATTAGACAATGCAGCCCGCTTGAAATAGAAGGTAATTATTCATAGGAGGCTAGCTCCCTAGTTTATTTCAGAGCTGCGTACTTTAAAGCAAATGTTAGAAAATTGGAGAGAAAATGGCGCTCTACTCACCTAGAGTTTTTCTACTTAACCTGGAAAAATAGCCTATTGTTGTATAAAAAGACACTTCGCCAAGCCAGAATAGCCTATTTCTCATCATTAATGGAAGAGAACAAGAATAATCCTAGTTTTCTCTTTAGTATAGTTGCTAAACTTACACAGAGTCATAGCTCTGTTGAGCCATCCATTCCCTTAGCTCTCGGCAGTCATGACTTTATGGGATTCTTCCAAAATAAAATTGATTCTATTAAAAAGAAAACCTTTGACATACTCCCGAAGATGATTACTTCATCCTCAGCAAGTGAGACAACATTGGAAGTAACTATAGAACCTGATCTGTGTTTGGACTGCTTTGATCCTGTGGAGCTTCCTGAGTTATCACATACAGGTCCTTCTCAAAATATTAGCATATTGTGATAAAGTTCATTATTTTCCATAATGTCATGATGAAAATTTAACATTCATATATTTTAGATTCATTGCACACTAACTGAAATATTTCAGGTCTTTTATTGTCTTAATACAGATGATTTTGGCATACAGCTCATGAAAACCCAAAATTCCTATCTCACAAAATTAGCATATTTAATCCGACCAATAAAAGAAAAGTGTTTTTAATACAAAAAACGTCAACCTTCAAATAATCATGTACAGTTATGCACTCAATACTTGGTCGGGAATCCTTTGGTAGAAATGACTGCTTCAATGCGGCGTGGCATGGAGGCAATCAGCCTGTGGCACTGCTGAGGTCTTATGGAGGCCCAGGATGCTTCGATAGCGGCCTTTAGCTCATCCAGAGTGTTGGGTCTTGAGCCTCTCAACGTTCTCTTCACAATATCCCACAGATTCTCTATGGGGTTCAGGTCAGGAGAGTTGGCAGGCCAATTGAGCACAGTGATACCATGGTCAGTAAACCATTTACCAGTGGTTTTGGCACTGTGAGCAGGTGCCAGGTCATGTTGAAAAATGAAATCTTCATCTCCATAAAGCTTTTCAGCAGATGGAAGCATTAAGTGCTCCAAAATCTCCTGATAGCTAGCTGCATTGACCCTGCCCTTGATAAAACACAGTGGACCAACACCAGCAGCTGACACGGCACCCCAGACCATCACTGACTGTGGGTACTTGACACTGGACTTCTGGCATTTTGGCATTTCCTTCTCCCCAGTCTTCCTCCAGACTCTGGCACCTTGATTTCCGAATGACATGCAGAATTTGCTTTCATCCGAAAAAAGTACTTTGGACCACTGAGCAACAGTCCAGTGCTGCTTCTCTGTAGCCCAGGTCTGGGGAATGCGGCACCTGTAGCCCATTTCCTGCACACGCCTGTGCATGGTGGCTCTGGATGTTTCTACTCCAGACTCAGTCCACTGCTTCCGCAGGTCCCCCAAGGTCTGGAATCGGCCCTTCTCCACAATCTTCCTCAGGGTCCGGTCACCTCTTCTCGTTGTGCAGCGTTTTCTGCCACACTTTGTCCTTCCCACAGACTTCCCACTGAGGTGCCTTGATACAGCACTCTGGGAACAGCCTATTCGTTCAGAAATTTCTTTCTGTGTCTTACCCTCTTGCTTGAGGGTGTCAATAGTGGCCTTCTGGACAGCAGTCAGGTCGGCAGTCTTACCCATGATTGGGGTTTTGAGTGATGAACCAGGCTGGGAGTTTTAAAGGCCTCAGGAATCTTTTGCAGGTGTTTAGAGTTAACTCGTTGATTCAGATGATTAGGTTCATAGCTCGTTTAGAGACCCTTTTAATGATATGCTAATTTTGTGAGATAGGAATTTTGGGTTTTCATGAGTTGTATGCCAAAATCATCCGTATTAAGACAATAAAAGACCTGAAATATTTCAGTTAGTGTGCAATGAATCTAAAATATATGAATGTTAAATTTTCATCATTACATTATGGAAAATAATGAACTTTATCACAATATGCTAATATTTTGAGAAGGACCTGTATACAGGGGTTGGACAATGAAACTGAAACACCTGTCAATTTAGTGTGGGAGGTTTCATGGCTAAATTGGACCAGCCTGGTAGCCAGTCGTCGTTGATTGCACATTGCACCAGTAAGAGCAGAGTGTGAAGGTTCAATTAGCAGGGTTAGAGCACAGTTTTGCTCAAAATATTGAAATGCACACAACATTATGGGTGACATACCAGAGTTCAAAAGAGGAAAAATTGTTGGTGCACGTCTTGCTGGCGCATCTGTGACCAAGACAGCAAGTCTTTGTGATGTATCAAAAGCCACGGTATCCAGGGTAATGTCAGCGTACCACCAAGAAGGACGAACCACATCCAACAGGATTAACTGTGGACGCAAGAGGAAGCTATCTGAAAGGGATGTTCGGGTGCTAACCCGGATTGTATCCAAAAAACATAAAACCACGGCTGCCCAAATCACGGCAGAATTAAATGTGCACCTCAACTCTCCTGTTTCCACCAGAACTGTCCGTCAGGAGCTCCACAGGATCAATATACACAGCCGGGCTGCTATAGCCAAACCTTTGGCCACTCATGCCAATGCCAAACGTCGGTTCAATGGTGCAAGGAGCGCAAATCTTGGGCTTTGGACAATGTGAAACATGTATTGTTCTCTGATGAGTCCACCTTTACCGTTTTCCCCACATCCGGGAGAGTTACAGTGTGAAGAAGCCCCAAAGAAGAGAACCACCCAGACTGTTGCATGCCCAGAGTGAAGCATGGGGGTGGATCAGTGATGGTTTGGGCTGCCATATCATGGCATTCCCTTGGCCCAATACTTGTGCTAGATGGACACGTCACTGCCAAGGACTACCGAACCATTCTTGAGGACCATGTGCATCCAATGGTTCAAACATTGTATCCTGAAGGTGGTGCCGTGTATCAGGATGACAATGCACCAATACACACAGCAAGACTGGTGAAAGATTGGTTTGATGAACATGAAAGTGAAGTTGAACATCTCCCATGGCCTGCACAGTCACCAGATCTAAATATTATTGAGCCACTTTGGGGTGTTTTGGAGGAGCGAGTCAGGAAACGCTTTCCTCTACCAGTATCACGTAGTGACCTGGCCACTATCCTGCAAGAAGAATGGCTTAAAATCCCTCTGACCACTGTGCAGGACTTGTACAGGTCCTTCTCAAAATATTAGCATATTGTGGCACTGCTGAGGTCTTATGGAGGCCCAGGATGCTTCGATAGCGGCCTTTAGCTCATCCAGAGTGTTGGGTCTTGAGTCTCTCAACGTTCTCTTCACAATATCACACAGATTCTCTATGGGGTTCAGGTCAGGAGAGTTGGCAGGCCAATTGAGCACAGTGATACCATTGTCAGTAAACCATTTACCAGTGGTTTTGGCACTGTGAGCAGGTGCCAGGTCGTGCTGAAAAATGAAATCTTCATCTCCATAAAGCTTTTCAGCAGATGGAAGCATGAAGTGCTCCAAAATCTCCTGATAGCTAGCTGCATTGACCCTGCACTTAATAAAACACAGTGGACCAACACCAGCAGCTGACACGGCACCCCAGACCATCACTGACTGTGGGTACTTGACACTGGACTTCTGGCATTTTGGCATTTCCTTCTCCCCAGTCTTCCTCCAGACTCTGGCACCTTGATTTACGAATGACATGCAGAATTTGCTTTCATCCGAAAAAAGTACTTTGGACCACTGAGCAACAGTCCAGTGCTGCTTCTCGGTAGCCCAGGTCAGGCGCTTCTGCCGCTGTTTCTGGTTCAAAAGTGGCTTGACCTGGGGAATGTGACACCTGTGGCCCATTTCCTGCACACGCCTGTGCACGGTGGCTCTGGATGTTTCTACTCCACTCAGTCCACTGCTTCCGCAGGTCCCCCAAGGTCTGGAATCGGCCCTTCTCCACAATCTTCCTCAGGGTCCGGTCACCTCTTCTCGTTGTGCAGCGTTTTCTGCCACACTTTTTCCTTCCCACAGACTTCCCACTGAGGTGCCTTGATACAGCACTCTGGGAACAGCCTATTCGTTCAGAAATTTCTTTCTGTGTCTTACCCTCTTGCTTGAGGGTGTCAATAGTGGCCTTCTGGACAGCAGTCAGGTCGGCAGTCTTACCCATGATTGGGGTTTTGAGTGATGAACCAGGCTGGGAGTTTTAAAGGCCTCAGGAATCTTTTGCAGGTGTTTAGAGTTAACTCGTTGATTCAGATGATTAGGTTCATGGCTCGTTTAGAGACCCTTTTAATAATATGCTAATTTTGTGAGATAGGAATTTTGGGTTTTCATGAGCTGTATGCCAAAATCATCCGTATTAAGAAAATAAAAGACCTGAAATATTTCAGTTAGTGTGCAATGACATCATGACATTATGGAAAATAATGAACTTTATCACAATATGCTAATATTTTGAGAAGGACGTGTATATGTCATTCCCAAGACGAATTGATGCTGTATTGGCCGCAAAAGGAGGCCCTGCACCATACTAATAAATGATTGTGGTCTAAAACCAGGTGTTTCAGTTTCATTGTCCATCCCCTGTATTAGCTTCATATAAACCTTCAACTTGTATGTTAGACCCAATCCCAACCAAATTATTTAAGGAAGTGTTCCCTCTGATTACCAGCCCCATTTTAGATATGATTAACCTATCCTTAGTAAATGGATATGTACCACAGGCTTTTAAGGTAGCTGTAATTAAACCTTTGCTTAAGAAACCTTCGCTTGATCAAGATGACTTAATAAATTACAGACCTATATCCAATCTTCCATTCTTATCTAAAATTCTTGAGAAAATAGTTGCTAATCAAATGTGTGAGCATTTACACAGCAATGACCTGTTTGAAGAGTTTCAGTCAGGTTTCAGAGCTCATCATAGCACTGAAACAGCTCTGCTGAAAGTCACTAATGATATTCTCCGGGCCTCAGATAATGGACTTGTGTCTGTACTTGTCCTGTTAGATCTCAGTGCTGCATTTGATACAGTCGATCATAATATTCTCTTAGAAAGTCTGGAATATGCTGTAGGGATCTGGGGAACAGCGCTAGGCTGGTTTAAATCTTATTTGTCTGACAGATTCCAGTTTGTTCATGTAAATGATAAATCATCTTTAAACTCCAGGGTTAATTGTGGAGTACCACAGGGTTCAGTACTTGGGCCAATTCTCTTTACTATATATATGCTTCCAATAGGTCAAATTATCAGGCAGCATAGAATAAATTTTCACTTTTACGCTGTTGATACTCAGCTTTACTTATCCATGAATCCTGATGAGCCCAACCAGTTAGATATGCTACAAGCATGTCTTGAAGACTTGAAAACTAGGATGACTTAAAATTTTCTGCTTCTAAATTCAGACAAGACAGAAGTTGTCATCTTTGGACTGGAGTCTTTAAAAAAGAAACTGCTTAGTCAATCACTTAACCTGGATGGCATTAAATTGACCTCCGATAATAAAGTAAAAAACCTTGGTGTTATTTTTGACCAGGACATGTCATTTAAATCCCATATTAAACAGGTTTCTAGGATTTCCTTCTTTCACCTCCGGAACATTGCCAAAATTAGAAATATCCTGTCCAAGAGTGACATTGAAAAACTAGTCCATGCATTTGTTACTTCAAGGATGGACTATTGTAATTCTTTACTATCAGGATGTCCACAAAATGCAGTTAAAAGCCTTCAGCTGATTCAAAATGCAAAGTTCTGATGAAAATTAAAAAGATAGATCATATTTCTCCTATTTTAGCTTCCCTTCATTGGCTCCCTGTTAAATCCAGAATAGAATTTAAAATTCTCCTCCTCACATATAAAGCCCTTAATGATCTAGCTCCATCATACATCAGAGATCTGATGGTTCCATATGTTCCTAACAGAGCACTTCGTTCTCAGACTGCAGGTTTACTGGTGGTTCCTAGAGTCACTAGAAGTAGAATGGGAGGCAGATCCTTTAGTTATCAGGCTCCTCTCCTGTGGAACCAGCTCCCAGTTTTAGTCCGTGAGGCAGACACCCTGTCTACTTTTAAGGCCAGGCTTAAAACTTTCCTTTTTGATAAAGCTTATAGTTAGAGTGGCTTAGGTTATCCTGAGCTATCTGTGTAGTTATGCTGCTATAGGCTTAGGCTGCTGGAGGACATAACAACCACTTTCACCCTCTTTGCTACATTCTCACACTATTCTCCAATTCTGCATTATTTGCTGTTATTTCAGCTTTTAACTTTGTTCTCTCTTTTTTCTTCCTAGAAGCTACACCTGGCCTGACTCTGTGTCTACTTGTGACACCTTTCTGGAGAGGGGAATCATCCAAGCTTCTGCTGGCAACAACTTAATGCTCACCCTCTACCGATGATCCACATAGCCCTGTCTTTTAGTGTTTAACCCTTTCTCTCTCCTAGACATGGAAATTGACTGAGCTTTTACTGTAACTAATTATATGTGCTCTTTCAGACTCTAACCTTGAAAACTGGCTCAGAGTTTATCTGTTCCTTCTTTCTAGGTGAAACGACTAAAGGAGCTACATCCATTAACATTTACTTTTCCTTCCCATAGAAAGTACTCCTGGATCAGTGCTTCTTTGTTGTCTTTGTGTCTCTGCTCTGTTCTCTCAAACCCCCAGTCGGTCGTGGCAGATTGCCGCTCACACTGAGCCTGGTTCTGCTGGAGGTTTCTTCCTGTTAAAATTTTGTTTTTCCTCTCCACTGTCGCTACATGCATGCTCAGTATGAGGGATTGCTGCAAAGTCAACGCCAGTGACTGTCCACTGTCTCTACATGCTCATCTGGGAGGAGTGAATGCTGCAAGTCACTGACTGGATGCAATCTGCTGGGTTTCCTTAGATGGAAAAACCTTATATCCAATTTGAATAAATAACTGAATCTGAGTGCACTGTTCAACGGTTAGGATTAATTGGAATGTATAAACCTGACTGTTGTGAAGTGCCTTGAGACAACATGTGTTGTGAATTGGCGCTATATAAATGAACTGAATTGAATTGAATATCTCCCGGAGGGTTTAATGTTAAACAAAGGATAATAATGAAAAAAAGCCCTCCATGCTCACTGTTAAGTACAGTGGAGGGCCTATGAGATGCTGTGGGCCTGGTTTGCTTCCAGAAGCTTTGTTGGAGAGAGAGCATGGCATCATGAACTCTTTGGAATACAAGGACATTTTAGTTAAATACCTGGTGAGCTCAACCAGAAAACTAAATGGGTCACCACTGGATGGTTATCCTGCACAACAGGATAATGAGCCAAAACATGGGCAAATATCAAAGCAATGGCTCACACGACACAAACTCAACTTCCCTGAAACGCCATCTCACTCCCCAGACTTAAATGCTATAGAAAAACTGTGTGGTGTGGTAAAGAAAGGAAGAATCACTGTAAGATTATGGTACTGCAATCAATAATAACTTTATTTTAAGGCTTTATATAAATCTCTACCAGAGGTGGGAACACTTGTGTATACAACCACATCAAAAATGTAAACATGGCAGGGTTTGGGTCACTGCTAGTAAGATGAGTAATCAAACACATTGAGTGGCGCATGAAGAGGCACTGAGTGAAAGTCTGTCAGTTAATGCGGCAGTCTGGGTGGTAAACGAACAGAGCAATTTGTCCCCTTCGCGTGGCTTCTGGACGTTAATAGGAGTGGGCTGACTGACAAGCAGAGACACAGTGAGTCAACAAGACTCCAAAGAAGCTGAGGCTATTGTGATTTAGAAACCTTTTAAAAATACAAAGGAATGCACAGCAGTCATGTGAGGTATTTACACATAGGAAAGAAAGTATGTAAAAATAAAAATCTGGAATTCTATGGACCTTAAGAATAAACTTCAGGCATGAGATTAATTTAAAGGGTATGAAACCAGTAATTACATCATTTCTTTTAAGTGTAGAGGAGATTTTCTTTCATTTGAACAAGTCCTCTCACTTGTTAAGGAGTGGTTTACTCATAAATACCCACAGAGCCTGGCTTATTTTGATCTTATCCAGAAAAATCTTTTCATCAGCCTTCCAAAGCCTTGTAATCAAAGTATAAGGAACAGTGAAAGGCTGCTAATGCCAGCGACTGTGGCAGGTGCATGTGTGCATTCACCAGGTGTTAATCCGATATTGTGTGCTT